>NW_027422114.1:0-289578 GCF_037893015.1 Macrotis lagotis
AAAGCAAGGCAAGGCAAGGGTAACGGAAGGAACGGCACGGCAAGGGGAAACAAGGCTAAGACACGGCAACGCACGGCTAGGCAATGCACGGCAAGGCAAGGAAAGGGTAACGCAAGGCAAGGCACGGTAAGGCAAGACAAGGCTAATGCACGACAACGCACGGCTAGGCAATGCACGGCCAGGCAAGGAAAGGGTAACGCAAGGCAAGGCACGGTGAGGGAAGGCAAGGCAAATGCACGACAACACACGGCTAGGCAATGCACGGCAAGGCAAGGAAAGGGTAACGCAAGGCAAGGCACGGTCAGGCGAGGCAAGGCTAAGGCACGACAACGCAAGGCTAGGCAATGAACGGAAGGCAAGCAAAGAGTAACGGAAGGCAAGGAAGGCAAGGGAATGCAAGGGAAGGCAAGGGCAACGAAAGGAACGGCACGGTAAGGGGAAACAAAGCTAAGGCACGACAATGCAGGGCTAGGCAATGCACGGCAAGGCAAGGAAAGGGTAACGCAAGGCAAAGCACGGTGAGGCAAGACAAGGCAAATGCACGACAACGCACGGCTAGGCAATGCACGGCAAGGCAAGGAAAGGGTAACTCAAGGCAAGGCACGGTCAGGCGAGGCAAGGCTAAGGCACGACAACGCAAGGCTAGGCAATGCACGGCAAGGCAAGGAAAGGGTAACGCAAGGCAAGGCACGGTTTGGGGAGGAAGGCGCATGCACGACAACGCAAGGCTAGGCAATGCACGGAAGGCAAGCAAAGAGTAACGGAAGGCAAGGAAGGCAAGGGAAAGCAAGGCAAGGCAAGGGTAACAGAAGGAACGGCACGGCAAGGGGAAACAAGGCTAAGGCACGGCAACGCACGGCTAGGCAATGCACGGCAAGGCAAGGAAAGGGTAACGCGAGGCAAGGCACGGTGAGGCAAGGCAAGGCTGATGCACGACAACGCACGGCTAGGCAATGCACGGCAAGGCAAAGAAAGGGTAACGCAAGGCAAGGCACGGTCAGGCGAGGCAAGGCTAAGGCACGACAACGCAAGGCTAGGCAATGCACGGCAAGGCAAGGAAAGGGTAACGCAAGGCAAGGCACGGTAAGGCGCGGCAAGGCTAAGGCACGACAACGCAAGGCTAGGCAACAAACGGAAGGCAAGCAAAGAGTAACGGAAGGCAAGGAAGGCAAGGGAAAGCAGGGGAAGGCAAGGGTAACGGAAGGAACGGCACGGTAAGGGGAAACAAGGCTAAGGCACGACAACGCAGGGCTAGCCAATGCACGGCAAGGAAAGGAAAGGGTAACGCAAGGCAAGGCACCGTTACGCGAGGCAAGGCTAAGGCACGACAACGCAAGGCTAGGCAATGCACGGAAGGCAAGCAAAGAGTAACGGAAGGCAAGGAAGGCAAGGGAAAGCAAGGCAAGGCAAGGGTAACGGAAGGAACGGCACGGCAAGGGGAAACAAGGCTAAGACACGGCAACGCACGGCTAGGCAATGCACGGCAAGGCAAGGAAAGGGTAACGCAAGGCAAGGCACTGTCAGGCGAGGCAAGGCTAAGACACGACAACGCAAGGCTAGGCAATGCACGGAAGGAAAGCAAAGAGTAACGGAAGGCAATGAAAGTAAGGAAAGCAAAGCAAGGTAAGGGTAACGCAAGGCAAGGCACGGTAAGGCAAGACAAGGCTAATGCACGACAACGCACGGCTAGGCAATTCACGGCAGGGCAAGGAAAGGGTAACGTAAGGCAAGGCACGGTCAAGCGAGGCAAGGCTAAGGCACGACAACGCAAGGCTAGGCAATCCACGGAAGGCAAGCAAAGAGGAACGGAAGGCAAGGAAGGCTAGGGAAAGCAGGGAAAGACAAGGGTAACGGAAGGAACGGCACGGTAAGGGCAAACAAGACTAAGGCACGACAACACAGGGCTAGGCAATGCAGGGCAAGGAAAGGAAAGGGTAACGCAAGGCAAGGCACCGTTACGCGAGGCAAGGCTAAGGCACGACAACGCAAGGCTAGGCAATGCACGGAAGGCAAGCAAAGAGTAACGGAAGGCAAGGAAGGCAAGGGAAAGCAAGGCAAGGCAAGGGTAACGGAAGGAACGGCACGGCAAGGGGAAACAAGGCTAAGGCACGGCAACGCACGGCTAGGCAATGCACGGCAAGGCAAGGAAAGGGTAACGCAAGGCAAGGCACGGTCAGGCGAGGCAAGGCTAAGGCACGACAACGCAAGGCTAGGCAATGCACGGAAGGCAAGCAAGAGGAACGGAAGGCAAGGAAGGCTAGGGAAAGCAGGGAAAGGCAAGGGTAACGGAAGGAACGGCACGGTAAGGGCAAACAAGACTAAGGCACGACAACACAGGGCTAGGCAATGCAGGGCAAGGCAAGGAAATGGTAACGCAAGGCAAGGCACGGTTTGGGGAGGCAAAGCTAATGCACGACAACGCAAGGCTAGGCAGTGCACGGCTAGGCAAGGAAAGAGTAACGGAAGGAAAGGAAGGCAAGGCAAAGCAAGGCAAGGAAAGGGTAACGCAAGGCAAGGCACGGTAAGGGCAAGACAAGGCTAATGCACGACAACGCACGGCTAGGCAATGCACGGCCAGGCAAGGAAAGGGTAACGCAAGGCAAGGCACGGTGAGGCAAGGCAAGGCAAATGCACGACAACGCACGGCTAGGCAATGCACGGCAAGGCAAGGAAAGGGTAACGCAAGGCAAGGCACGGTCATGCGAGGCAAGGCTAAGGCACGACAACGCAAGGCTAGGTAATGCAGGGAAGGCATGAAAAGAGTAACGGAAGGCAAGGAAGGCAAGGGAAAGCAAGGGAAGGCAAGGGCAACGAAAGGAACGGCACGGTAAGGGGAAACAAAGCTAAGGCAGGACAATGCAGGGCTAGGCAATGCACGGCAAGGCAAGGAAAGGGTAACGCAAGGCAAAGCACGGTGAGGCAAGACAAGGCAAATGCACGAGAACGCACTTCTAGGCAATGCACGGCAAGGCAAGGAAAGGGTAACTCAAGGCAAGGCACGGTCAGGCGAGGCAAGGCTAAGGCACGACAACGCAAGGCTAGGCAATGCACGGAAGGCAAGCAAAGAGTAACGGAAGGCAAGGAAGGCAAGGGAAAGCAGGGGAAGGCAAGGGTAACGAAAGGAACGGCACGGTAAGGGGAAACAAGGCTAAGGCACGACAACACAGGGTTAGGCAATGCAGGGCAAGGCAAGGAAAGGGTAACGCAAATCAAGGCACGGTTTGGGGAGGAAGGCGAATGCACGACAACGCAAGGCTAGGCAATGCACGGAAGGCAAGCAAAGAGTAACGGAAGGCAAGGAAGGCAAGGGAAAGCAAGGCAAGGCAAGGGTAACAGAAGGAACGGCACGGCAAGGGGAAACAAAGCTAAGGCACGGCAACGCACGGCTAGGCAATGCACGGCAAGGCAAGGAAAGGGTAACGCAAGGCAAGGCACGGTGAGGCAAGGCAAGGCTGATGCACGACAACGCACGGCTAGGCAATGCACGGCAAGGCACGGAAAGGGTAACGCAAGGCAAGGCACGGTCAGGCGAGGCAAGGCTAAGGCACGACAACGCAAGGCTAGGCAATGCACGGCAAGGCAAGGAAAGGGTAACGCAAGGCAAGGCACGGTAAGGCGCGGCAAGGCTAAGGCAAGACAACGCAAGGCTAGGCAATAAACGGAAG
This sequence comes from Macrotis lagotis, assembly GCF_037893015.1. Taxonomy (NCBI): domain Eukaryota; kingdom Metazoa; phylum Chordata; class Mammalia; order Peramelemorphia; family Peramelidae; genus Macrotis; species Macrotis lagotis. The sequence continues at coordinate 3,666 of NW_027422114.1, forward strand.
GCAAGCAAAGAGTAACGGAAGGCAAGGAAGGCAAGGGAAAGCAGGGGAAGTCAAGGGTAACGGAAGGAACGGCACGGCAAGGGGAAACAAGGCTAAGCCACGACAACGCAGTGCTAGCCAATGCACGACAAGGAAAGGAAAGGGTAACGCAAGGCAAGGCACCGTTACGCGAGGCAAGGCTAAGGCACGACAACGCAAGGCTAGGCAATTAACGGAAGGCAAGCAAAGAGTAACGGAAGGCAAGGAAGCCAAGGGAAAGCAAGGGACGGCAAGGGTAACGGAAGGAAGACACGGCAAGGGGAAACAAGGCTAAGGCACGACAACGCACGGCTACGCAATGCACGGCCAGGCAAGGAAAGGGTAAAGCAAGGGAAGGCACGGTGAGGCAAGGCAAGGCTAATGCACGACAACGCACGACTAGGCAATGCACGGCCAGGCAAGGAAAGGGTAACGCAAGGCAAGGCACGGTGAGGCAAGTCAAGGCAAATGCACGACAACGCACGGCTAGGCAATGCACGGCAAGGCAAGGAAAGGGTAACGCAAGGCAAGGCACTGTCAGGCGAGGCAAGGCTAAGACACGACAACGCAAGGCTAGGCAATGAACGGAAGGCAAGCAAAGAGTAACGGAAGGCAAGGAAGGCAAGGGAAAGCAAGGGAAGGCAAGGGTAACGAAAGGAACGGCACGGTAAGGGGAAACAAAGCTAAGGCACGACAATGCAGGGCTAGGCAATGCACGGCAAGGCAAGGTAAGGGTAACGCAAGGCAAGGCACGGTAAGGCAAGACAAGTCTAATGCACGACAACGCACGGCTAGGCAATTCACAGCACGGCAAGGAAAGGGTAACGCAAGGCAAGGCACGGTCAGGCGAGGCAAGGCTAAGGCACGACAACGCAAGGCTAGGCAATGCACGGAAGGCAAGCAAAGAGGAACGGAAGGCAAGGAAGGCTAGGGAAAGCAGGGAAAGGCAAGGGTAACGGAAGGAACGGCACGGTAAGGGCAAACAAGACTAAGGCACGACAACACAGGGCTAGGCAATGCAGGGCAAGGCAAGGAAATGGTAACGCAAGGCAAGGCACGGTTTGGGGAGGCAAAGCTAATGCACGACAACGCACGGCTAGGCAATGCACGGCCAGGCAAGGAAAGAGTAACGGAAGGAAAGGAAGGCAAGGCAAAGCAAGGCAAGGCAAGTGTAACAAAAGGCAAGGCACGGCAAGGGGAAACAAGGCTAAGGAACGGCAACGCACGGCTACGCAATGCAAGGCCAGGCAAGGAAAGGGTAACGCAAGGCAAGGCACGGTAAGGCAAGACAAGGCTAATGCACGACAACGCACGGCTAGGCAATGCACGGCCAGGCAAGGAAAGGGTAACGCAAGGCAAGGCACGGTGAGGGAAGGCAAGGCAAATGCACGACAACGCACGGCTAGGCAATGCACGGCAAGGCAAGGAAAGGGTAACGCAAGGCAAGGCACGGTCAGGCGAGGCAAGGCTAAGGCACGACAATGCAGGGCTAGGCAATGCACGGAAGGCAAGCAAAGAGTAACGGAAGGCAAGGAAGGCAAGGGAAAGCAGGGAAAGGCAAGGGTAACGGAAGGAACGGCACGGTAAGGGCAAACAAGACTAAGGCACGACAACACAGGGCTAGGCAATGCAGGGCAAGGCAAGGACATGGTAACGCAAGGCAAGGCCCGGTTTGGCGAGGCAAAGCTAATGCACGACAACGCAAGGCTAGGCAGTGCACGGCTAGGCAAGGAAAGAGTAACGGAAGGAAAGGAAGGCAAGGCAAAGCAAGGCAAGGCAAGTGTAACAAAAGGCAAGGCACGGCAAGGGGAAACAAGGCTAAGGAACGGCAACGCACGGCTACGCAATGCACGGCCAGGCAAGGAAAGGGTAACGCAAGGCAAGGCACGGTGAGGCAAGGCAAGGCTAATGCACGACAACGCACGACTAGGCAATGCACGGCAAGGCAAGGAAAGGGTAACGCAAGGCAAGGAACGGTGAGGCAAGTCAAGGCAAATGCACGACAACGCACGGCTAGGCAATGCACGGCAAGGCAAGGAAAGGGTAACGCAAGGCAAGGCACGGTCAGGCGAGGCAAGGCTAAGGCACGACAACGCAAGGCTAGGCAATGAACGGAAGGCAAGCAAAGAGTAACGGAAGGCAAGGAAGGCAAGGGAAAGCAAGGGAAGGCAAGGGCAACGAAAGGAACGGCACGGTAAGGGGAAACAAAGCTAAGGCACGACAACGCAAGGCTAGGCAATGCACGGCAAGGCAAGGAAAGGGTAACGCAAGGCAAGGCACGGCCAGGCAAGTCAAGGCTAAGACACGAAAACGCAAGGCTAGGCAATGCACGGCAAGGGAAAGAAACGGTAACGCAAGGCAAGGCACGGCCAGGCAAAGCAAGGGTAAGGCACGATAACGCAAGGCTAGGCAATGCACGGCAAGGCAAGGAAAGGGTAACTCAAGGCAAGGCACGGTCAGGCGAGGCAAGGCTAAGGCACGACAACGCAAGGCTAGGCAATGAACGGAAGGCAAGCAAAGAGTAACGGAAGGCAAGGAAGGCAAGGGAAAGCAGGGGAAGGCAAGGGTAACGCAAGGAACGGCACGGTAAGGGGAAACAAGGCTAAGGCACGACAACGCAGGGCTAGGCAATGCACGGCAAGGCAAGGAAAGGGTAACGCAAGGCAAGGCACCGTTACGCGAGGCAAGGCTAAGGCACGACAACGCAAGGCTAGGCAATGCACGGAAGGCAAGCAAAGAGTAACGGAAGGCAAGGAAGGCAAGGGAAAGCAAGGCAAGGCAAGGGTAACGGAAGGAACGGCACGGCAAGGGGAAACAAGGCTAAGGACCGGCAACGCACGGCTAGGCAATGCACGGCAAGGCAAGGAAAGGGTAACGCAAGGCAAGGCACGGTAAGGCAAGACAAGGCTAATGACACGACAACGCAAGGCTAGGCAATGCACGGCCAGGCAAGGAAAGGGTAACGCAAGGCAAGGCACGGTGAGGGAAGGCAAGGCAAATGCACGACAACACACGGCTAGGCAATGCACGGCAAGGCAAGGAAAGGGTAACGCAAGGCAAGGCACGGTCAGGCGAGGCAAGGCTAAGGCACGACAACGCAAGGCTAGGCAATGAACGGAAGGCAAGCAAAGAGTAACGGAAGGCAAGGAAGGCAAGGGAATGCAAGGGAAGGCAAGGGCAACGAAAGGAACGGCACGGTAAGGGGAAACAAAGCTAAGGCACGACAATGCAGGGCTAGGCAATGCACGGCAAGGCAAGGAAAGGGTAACGCAAGGCAAAGCACGGTGAGGCAAGACAAGGCAAATGCACGACAACGCACGGCTAGGCAATGCACGGCAAGGCAAGGAAAGGGTAACTCAAGGCAAGGCACGGTCAGGCGAGGCAAGGCTAAGGCACGACAACGCAAGGCTAGGCAATGCACGGCAAGGCAAGGAAAGGGTAACGCAAGGCAAGGCACGGTTTGGGGAGGAAGGCGCATGCACGACAACGCAAGGCTAGGCAATGCACGGAAGGCAAGCAAAGAGTAACGGAAGGCAAGGAAGGCAAGGGAAAGCAAGGCAAGGCAAGGGTAACCGAAGGAACGGCACGGCAAGGGGAAACAAGGCTAAGGCACGACAACGCACGGCTAGGCAAGGCACGGCAAGGTAAGGAAAGGGTAACGCAAGGCAAGGCACGGTGAGGCAAGACAAGGCTAATGCACGACAACGCACGGCTAGGCAATACACGGCAAGGCAAGGAAAGGGTAACGCAAGGCAAGGCATGGTCAGGCGAAGCAAGGGTAAGGCACGACAACGCAAGGCTAGGCAATGCACGGCAAGGCAAGGAAAGGGTAACGCAAGGCAAGGCACGGTCAGGCGAGGCAAGGCTAAGGCACGACAACGCAAGGCTAGGCAATGCACGGAAGGCAAGCAAAGATTAACGGAAGGCAAGGAAGGCTAGGGAAAGCATGGAAAGGCAAGGGTAACGGAAGGAACGGCACGGTAAGGGCAAACAAGACTAAGGCACGACAACACAGGGCTAGGCAATGCAGGGCAAGGCAAGGAAATGGTAACGCAAGGCAAGGCACGGTTTGGGGAGGCAAAGCTAATGCACGACAACGCAAGGCTAGGCAGTGCACGGCTAGGCAAGGAAAGAGTAACGGAAGGAAAGGAAGGCAAGGCAAAGCAAGGCAAGGCAAGTGTAACAAAAGGCAAGGCACGGCAAGGGGAAACAAGGCTAAGGAACGGCAACGCACGGCTATGCAATGCACGGCCAGGCAAGGAAAGGGTAACGCAAGGCAAGGCACGGTGAGGCAAGGCAAGGCAAATGCACGACAACGCACGGCTAGGCAATGCACGGAAGGAAAGCAAAGAGTAACGGAAGGCAATGAAAGTAAGGGAAAGCAAAGCAAGGTAAGGGTAACGCAAGGCAAGGCACGGTAAGGCAAGACAAGGCTAATGCACGACAACGCACGGCTAGGCAATTCACGGCAGGGCAAGGAAAGGGTAACGTAAGGCAAAACACGGTCAAGCGAGGCAAGGCTAAGGCACGACAACGCAAGGCTAGGCAGTGCACGGAAGGCAAGCAAAGAGGAACGGAAGGCAAGGAAGGCTAGGGAAAGCAGGGAAAGACAAGGGTAACGGAAGGAACGGCACGGTAAGGGCAAACAAGACTAAGGCACGACAACACAGGGCTAGGCAATGCAGGGCAAGGCAAGGAAAGGGTAACGCAAGGCAAGGCACGGTCAGGCGAGGCAAGGCTAAGGCACGACAACGCAAGGCTAGGCAATGCACGGAAGGCAAGCAAAGAGTAACGGAAGGCAAGGAAGGCAAGGGAAAGCAAGGCAAGGCAAGGGTAACGGAAGGAACGGCACGGCAAGGGGAAACAAGGCTAAGGCACGGCAACGCACGGCTAGGCAATGCACGGCAAGGCAAGGAAAGGGTAACGCAAGGCAAGGCACTGTCAGGCGAGGCAAGGCTAAGGCACGACAACGCAAGGCTAGGCAATGCACGGAAGGCAAGCAAAGAGGAACGGAAGGCAAGGAAGGCGAGGGAATGCAGGGAAAGGCAAGGGCAACGGAAGGAACGGCACGGTAAGGGCAAACAAGACTAAGGCACGACAACACAGGGCTAGGCAATGCAGGGCAAGGCAAGGAAATGGTAACGCAAGGGAAGGCACGGTTTGGGGAGGCAAAGCTAATGCACGACAACGCAAGGCTAGGCAGTGCACTTCTAGGCAAGGAAAGAGTAACGGAAGGAAAGGAAGGCAAGGCAAAGCAAGGCAAGGCAAGTGTAACAAAAGGCAAGGCACGGCAAGGGGAAATAAGGCTAAGGAACGGCAACGCACGGCTACGCAATGCACGGCCAGGCAAGGAAAGGGTAACGCAAGGCAAGGCACGGTAAGGCAAGACAAGGGTAATGCACGACAACGCACGGCTAGGCAATGCACGGCAAGGTAAGGAAAGGGTAACGCAAGGCAAGGCACGGTGAGGCAAGGCAAGGCTAATGCACGACAACGCACGGCTAGGTAATGCACGGAAGGCAAGGAAAGGGTAACGCAAGGCAAGGCACGGTCAGGCGAGGCAAGGCTAAGGCACGACAACGCAAGGCTAGGCAATGCACGGAAGGCAAGCAAAGAGTAACGGAAGGCAAGGAAGGCAAGGGAAAGCAAGGGAAGGCAAGGGTAACCGAAGGAACGGCACAGCAAGGGGAAACAAGGCTAAGGCACCACAATGCACGGCTAGGCAAGCCACGGCAAGGCCAGGAAAGGGTAACGCAAGGCAAGGCACGGTGAGGCAAGACAAGGCAAATGCACGAGAACGCGCTGCTAGGCAATGCACGGCAAGGAAAGGAAAGGGTAACTCAAGGCAAGGCACGGTCAGGCGAGGCAAGGCTAAGGCACGACAACGCAAGGCTAGGCAATGCACGGAAGGCAAGCAAAGAGTAACGGAAGGCAAGGAAGGCAAGGGAAAGCAGGGGAAGGCAAGGGTAACGAAAGGAACGGCACGGTAAGGGGAAACAATGCTAAGGCACGACAACACAGGGCTAGGCAATGCAGGGCAAGGCAAGGAAAGGGTAACGCAAATCAAGGCACGGTTTGGGGAGGAAGGCGAATGCACGACAACGCAAGGCTAGGCAATGCACGGAAGGCAAGCAAAGAGTAACGGAATGCAAGGAAGGCAAGGGAAAGCAAGGCAAGGCAAGGGTAACAGAAGGAACGGCACGGCAAGGGGAAACAAAGCTAAGGCACGGCAACGCACGGCTAGGCAATGCACGGCAAGGCAAGGAAAGGGTAACGCAAGGCAAGGCACGGTGAGGCAAGGCAAGGCTGATGCACGACAACGCACGGCTAGGCAATGCACGGCAAGGCACGGAAAGGGTAACGCAAGGCAAGGCACGGTGAGGCGAGGCAAGGCTAAGGCACGACAACGCAAGGCTAGGCAATGCACGGCAAGGCAAGGAAAGGGTAACGCAAGGCAAGGCACGGTCAGGCGAGGCAAGGCTAAGGCACGACAACGCAAGGCTAGGCAATGCACGGAAGGCAAGCAAAGAGTAACGGAAGGCAAGGAAGGCAAGGGAAAGCAGGGGAAGGCAAGGGTAACGGAAGGAACGGCACGGTAAGGGGAAACAAGGCTAAGCCACGACAACGCAGGGCTAGCCAATACACGGCAAGGAAAGGAAAGGGTAACGCAAGGCAAGGCACCGTTACGCGAGGCAAGGCTAAGGCACAAAACGCAAGGCTAGGCAATGCACGGAAGGCAAGCAAAGAGTAACGGAAAGCAAGGAAGGCAAGGGAAAGCAAGGCAAGGCAAGGGTAACGGAAGGAACAGCACGGCAAGGGGAAACAAGGCTAAGGCACGGCAACGCACGGCTAGGCAATGCACGGCAAGGCAAGGAAAGGGTAACGCAAGGGAAGGCACTGTCAGGCGAGGCAAGGCTAAGACACGACAACGCAAGGCTAGGCAATGCACGGAAGGAAAGCAAAGAGTAACGGAAGGCAATGAAAGTAAGGGAAAGCAAAGCAAGGTAAGGGTAACGCAAGGCAAGACACGGTGAGGGAAGGCAAGGCAAATGCACGACAACGCACGGCTAGGCAATGCACGGCGAGGCAAGGAAAGGGTAACGCAAGGCAAGGCACGGTCAGGCGAGGCAAGGCTAAGGCACGACAACGCAAGGCTAGGCAATGAACGGAAGGCAAGCAAAGAATAACGGAAGGCAAGGAAGGCTAGGGAAAGCAGGGAAAGGCAAGGGTAACGGAAGGAACGGCACGGTAAGGGCAAACAAGACTAAGGCACGACAACACAGGGCTAGGCAATGCAGGGCAAGGCAAGGAAATGGTAACGCAAGGCAAGGCACGGTTTGGGGAGGCAAAGCTAATGCACGACAACGCAAGGCTAGGCAGTGCACGGCTAGGCAAGGAAAGAGTAACGGAAGGAAAGGAAGGCAAGGCAAAGCAAGGCAAGGCAAGTGTAACAAAGGCAAGGTACGGCAAGGGGAAACAAGGCTAAGGAACGGCAACGCACGGCTACGCAATGCACGGCCAGGCAAGGAAAGGGTAACGCAAGGCAAGGCACGGTAAGGCAAGACAAGGCTAATGCACGACAACGCACGGCTAGGCAATGCACGGCCAGGCAAAGAAAGGGTAACGCAAGGCAAGGAACGGTGAGGCAAGTCAAGGCAAATGCACGACAACGCACGGCTAGGCAATGCACGGCAAGGCAAGGAAAGGGTAACGCAAGGCAAGGCACGGTCAGGCGAGGCAAGGCTAAGGCACGACAACGCAAGGCTAGGCAATGAACGGAAGGCAAGCAAAGAGTAACGGAAGGCAAGGAAGGCAAGGGAAAGCAAGGGAAGGCAAGGGCAACGAAAGGAACGGCACGGTAAGGGGAAACAAAGCTAAGGCACGACAATGCCGGGCTAGGCAATGCACGGCAAGGCAAGGAAAGGGTAACGCAAGGCAAAGCACGGTGAGGCAAGACAAGGCAAATGCACGACAACGCACGGCTAGGCAATGCACGGCAAGGCAAGGAAAGGGTAACTCAAGGCAAGGCACGGTCAGGCGAGGCAAGGCTAAGGCACGACAACGCAAGGCTAGGCAATGAACGGAAGGCAAGCAAAGAGTAACGGAAGGCAAGGAAGGCAAGGGAAAGCAGGGGAAGGCAAGGGTAACGAAAGGAACGGCACGGTAAGGGGAAACAAGGCTAAGGCACGACAACACAGGGCTAGGAAATGCAGGGCAAGGCAAGGAAAGGGTAACGCAAGGCAAGGCACGGTGAGGCAAGGCAAGGCTGATGCACGACAACGCACGGCTAGGCAATGCACGGCAAGGCAAGGAAAGAGTAACGGAAGGAAAGGAAGGCAAGGCCAAGGAAGGCAAGGCAAGTGTAACAAAAGGTAAGGCACGGCAAGGGGAAACAAGGCTAAGGAACGACAACGCACGGCTACGCAATGCACGGCCAGGCAAGGAAAGGGTAACGCAAGGCAAGGCACGGTAAGGCAAGACAAGGCTAATGCACGACAACGCACGGCTAGGCAATGCACGGCCAGGCAAGGAAAGGGTAACGCAAGGCAAGGAACGGTGAGGGAAGGCAAGGCAAATGCACGACAACACACGGCTAGGCAATGCACGGCAAGGCAAGGAAAGGGTAACGCAAGCCAAGGTACGGTCAGGCGAGGCAAGGCTTAGGCACGAAAACGCAAGGCTAGGCAATGAACGGAAGGCAAGCAAAGAGTAACGGAAGGCAAGGAAGGCAAGGGAATGCAAGGGAAGGCAAGGGCAACGAAAGGAACGCCACGGTAAGGGGAAACAAAGCTAAGGCACAACAATGCAGGGCTAGGCAATGCACGGCAAGGCAAGGAAAGGGTAACGCAAGGCAAAGCACGGTGAGGCAAGACAAGGCAAATGCAAGACAACGCACGGCTAGGCAATGCACGGCAAGGCAAGGAAAGGGTAACTCAAGGCAAGGAACGGTCAGGCGAGGCAAGGCTAAGGCACGACAACGCAAGGCTAGGCAATGCACGGCAAGGCAAGGAAAGGGTAACGCAAGGCAAGGCACGGTTTGGGGAGGAAGGCGCATGCACGACAACGCAAGGCTAGGCAATGCACGGAAGGCAAGCAAAGAGTAACGGAAGGCAAGGAAGGCAAGGGAAAGCAAGGCAAGGCAAGGGTAACAGAAGGAACGGCACGGCAAGGGGAAACAAGGCTAAGGCACGGCAACGCACGGCTAGGCAATGCACGGCAAGGCAAGGAAAGGGTAACACGAGGCAAGGCACGGTGAGGCAAGGCAAGGCTGATGCACGACAACGCACGGCTAGGCAATGCACGGCAAGGCAAAGAAAGGGTAACGCAAGGCAAGGCACGGTCAGGCGAGGCAAGGCTAAGGCACGACAACGCAAGGCTAGGCAATGCACGGCAAGGCAAGGAAAGGGTAACGCAAGGCAAGGCACGGTAAGGCGCGGCAAGGCTAAGGCACGACAACGCAAGGCTAGGCAATAAACGGAAGGCAAGCAAAGAGTAACGGAAGGCAAGGAATTCAAGGGAAAGCAGGGGAAGGCAAGGGTAACGGAAGGAACGGCACGGTAAGGGGAAACAAGGCTAAGGCACGACAACGCAGGGCTAGGCAATGCACGGCAAGGAAAGGAAAGGGTAACGCAAGGCAAGGCACCGTTACGCGAGGCAAGGCTAAGGCACGACAACGCAAGGCTAGGCAATGCACGGAAGGCAAGCAAAGAGTAACGGAAGGCAAGGAAGGCAAGGGAAAGCAAGGCAAGGCAAGGGTAACGGAAGGAACGGCACGGCAAGGGGAAACAAGGCTAAGACACGGCAACGCACGGCTAGGCAATGCACGGCAAGGCAAGGAAAGGGTAACGCAAGGCAAGGCACTGTCAGGCGAGGCAAGGCTAAGACACGACAACGCAAGGCTAGGCAATGCACGGAAGGAAAGCAAAGAGTAACGGAAGGCAATGAAAGTAAGGGAAAGCAAAGCAAGGTAAGGGTAACGCAAGGCAAGGCACGGTAAGGCAAGACAAGGCTAATGCACGACAACGCACGGCTAGGCAATTCACGGCAGGGCAAGGAAAGGGTAACGTAAGGCAAGGCACGGTCAGGCGAGGCAAGGCTAAGGCACGACAACGCAAGGCTAGGCAATCCACGGAAGGCAAGCAAAGAGGAACGGAAGGCAAGGAAGGCTAGGGAAAGCAGGGAAAGACAAGGGTAACGGAAGGAACGGCACGGTAAGGGCAAACAAGACTAAGGCACGACAACACAGGGCTAGGCAATGCAGGGCAAGGAAAGGAAAGGGTAACGCAAGGCAAGGCACCGTTACGCGAGGCAAGGCTAAGGCACGACAACGCAAGGCTAGGCAATGCACGGAAGGCAAGCAAAGAGTAACGGAAGGCAAGGAAGGCAAGGGAAAGCAAGGCAAGGCAAGGGTAACGGAAGGAACGGAACGGCAATGGGAAACAAGGCTAAGGCACGGCAACGCACGGCTAGGCAATGCACGGCAAGGCAAGGAAAGGGTAACGCAAGGCAAGGCTCTGTCAGGCGAGGCAAGGCTAAGGCACGACAACGCAAGGCTAGGCAATGCACGGAAGGCAAGCAAAGAGGAACGGAAGGCAAGGAAGGCGAGGGAATGCAGGGAAAGGCAAGGGCAACGGAAGGAACGGCACGGTAAGGGCAAACAAGACTAAGGCACGACAACACAGGGTTAGGCAATGCAGGGCAAGGCAAGGAAATGGTAACGCAAGGGAAGGCACGGTTTGGGGAGGCAAAGCTAATGCACGACAACGCAAGGCTAGGCAGTGCACTTCTAGGCAAGGAAAGAGTAACGGAAGGAAAGGAAGGCAAGGCAAAGCAAGGCAAGGCAAGTGTAACAAAAGGCAAGGCACGGCAAGGGGAAACAAGGCTAAGGAACGGCAACGCACGGCTACGCAATGCACGGCCAGGCAAGGAAAGGGTAACGCAAGGCAAGGCACGGTAAGGCAAGACAAGGCTAATGCACGACAACGCACGGCTAGGCAATGCACGGCCAGGCAAGGAAAGGGTAACGCAAGGCAAGGCACGGTGAGGCAAGGCAAGGCAAATGCACGACAACGCACGGCTAGGCAATGCACGGCAAGGCAAGGAAAGGGTAACGCAAGGCAAGGCACGGTCATGCGAGGCAAGGCTAAGGCACGACAACGCAAGGCTAGGCAATGAACGGAAGGCAAGCAAAGAGTAACGGAAGGCAAGGAAGGCAAGGGAAAGCAAGGGAAGGCAAGGGCAACGAAAGGAACGGCACGGTAAGGGGAAACAAAGCTAAGGCAGGACAATGCAGGGCTAGGCAATGCACGGCAAGGCAAGGAAAGGGTAACGCAAGGCAAAGCACGGTGAGGCAAGACAAGGCAAATGCACGAGAACGCACTGCTAGGCAATGCACGGCAAGGTAAGGAAAGGGTAACTCAAGGCAAGGCACGGTCAGGCGAGGCAAGGCTAAGGCACGACAACGCAAGGCTAGGCAATGCACGGAAGGCAAGCAAAGAGTAACGGAAGGCAAGGAAGGCAAGGGAAAGCAGGGGAAGGCAAGGGTAACGAAAGGAACGGCACGGTAAGGGGAAACAATGCTAAGGCACGACAACACAGGGCTAGGCAATGCAGGGCAAGGCAAGGAAAGGGTAACGCAAATCAAGGCACGGTTTGGGGAGGAAGGCGAATGCACGACAACGCAAGGCTAGGCAATGCACGGAAGGCAAGCAAAGAGTAACGGAAGGCAAGGAAGGCAAGGGAAAGCAAGGCAAGGCAAGGGTAACAGAAGGAACGGCACGGCAAGGGGAAACAAGGCTAAGGCACGGCAACGCACGGCTAGGCAATGCACGGCAAGGCAAGGAAAGGGTAACGCAAGGCAAGGCACGGTGAGGCAACGCAAGGCTGATGCACGACAACGCACGGCTAGGCAATGCACGGCAAGGCACGGAAAGGGTAACGCAAGGCAAGGCACGGTCAGGCGAGGCGAGGCAAGGCGAAGGAACGACAACTCAAGGCTAGGCAATGCACGGAAGGTAAGCAAAGAGTAACGGAAGGCAAGGAAGGCAAGGGAAAGCAAGGCAAGGCAAGGGTAACGGAAGGAACGGCACGGCAAGGGGAAACAAGGCTAAGGCACGACAACGCAGGGCTAGCCAATGCACGGCAAGGAAAGGAAAGGGTAACGCAAGGCAAGGCACCGTTACGCGAGGCAAGGCTAAGGCACAAAACGCAAGGCTAGGCAATGCACGGAAGGCAAGCAAAGAGTAACGGAAGGCAAGGAAGGCAAGGGAAAGCAAGGCAAGGCAAGGGTAACGGAAGGAACAGCACGGCAAGGGGAAACAAGGCTAAGGCACGGCAACGCACGGCTAGGCAATGCACGGCAAGGCAAGGAAAGGGTAACGCAAGGCAAGGCACTGTCAGGCGAGGCAAGGCTAAGACACGACAACGCAAGGCTAGGCAATGCACGGAAGGAAAGCAAAGAGTAACGGAAGGCAATGAAAGTAAGGGAAAGCAAAGCAAGGTAAGGGTAACGCAAGGCAAGGCACGGTAAGGGAAGACAAGTCTAATGCACGACAACGCACGGCTAGGCAATTCACAGCAAGGCAAGGAAAGGGTAACGCAAGGCAAGGCACGGTCAGGCGAGGCAAGGCTAAGGCACGACAACGCAAGGCTAGGCAATGCACGGAAGGCAAGCAAAGAGGAACGGAAGGCAAGGAAGGCTAGGGAAAGCAGGGAAAGGCAAGGGTAACGGAAGGAACGGCACGGTAAGGGCAAACAAGACTAAGGCACGACAACACAGGGCTAGGCAATGCAGGGCAAGGCAAGGAAATGGTAACGCAAGGCAAGGCACGGTTTGGGGAGGCAAAGCTAATGCACGACAACGCAAGGCTAGGCAGTGCACGGCTAGGTAAGGAAAGAGTAACGGAAGGAAAGGAAGGCAAGGCAAAGCAAGGCAAGGCAAGTGTAACAAAAGGCAAGGCACGGCAAGGGGAAACAAGGCTAAGGAACGGCAACGCACGGCTACGCAATGCAAGGCCAGGCAAGGAAAGGGTAACGCAAGGCAAGGCACGGTAAGGCAAGACAAGGCTAATGCACGACAACGCACGGCTAGGCAATGCAGGGCCAGGCAAGGAAAGGGTAACGCAAGGCAAGGCACGGTGAGGGAAGGCAAGGCAAATGCACGACAACGCACGGCTAGGCAATGCACGGCGAGGCAAGGAAAGGGTAACGCAAGGCAAGGCACGGTCAGGCGAGGCAAGGCTAAGGCACGACAACGCAAGGCTAGGCAATGAACGGAAGGCAAGCAAAGAGTAACGGAAGGCAAGGAAGGCAAGGGAAAGCAAGGGAAGGCAAGGGCAACGAAAGGAACGGCACGGTAAGGGGAAACAAAGCTAAGGCACGACAATGCAGGGCTAGGCAATGCACGGCAAGGCAAGGAAAGGGTAACGCAAGGCAAAGCACGGTGAGGCAAGACAAGGCAAATGCACGACAACGCACGGCTAGGCAATGCACGGCAAGGCAAGGAAAGGGTAACTCAAGGCAAGCACGGTCAGGCGAGGCAAGGCTAAGGCACGACAACGCAAGGCTAGGCAATGAACGGAAGGCAAGCAAAGAGTAACGGAAGGCAAGGAAGGCAAGGGAAAGCAGGGGAAGGCAAGGGTAACGAAAGGAACGGCACGGTAAGGGGAAACAAGGCTAAGGCACGACAACACAGGGCTAGACAATGCAGGGCAAGGCAAGGAAAGGGTAACGCAAGGCAAGGCACGGTGAGGCAAGGCAAGGCTGATGCACGACAACGCACGGCTAGGAAATGCACGGCAAGGCAAGGAAAGAGTAACGGAAGGAAAGGAAGGCAAGGCAAAGCAAGGCAAGGCAAGTGTAACAAAAGGCAAGGCACGGCAAGGGGAAACAAGGCTAAGGAACGACAACGCACGGCTAGGCAATGCACGGCAAGGCAAGGAAAGGGTAACGCAAGGCAAGGCACGGTAAGGCAAGACAAGGCTAATGCACGACAACGCACGGCTAGGCAATGCACGGCCAGGCAAGGAAAGGGTAACGCAAGGCAAGGCACGGTGAGGGAAGGCAAGGCAAATGCACGACAACTCACGGCTAGGCAATGCACGGCAAGGCAAGGAAAGGGTAACGCAAGGCAAGGCACGGTGAGGCAAGGCAAGGCTAAGGCACGACAACGCAAGGCTAGGCAATGCACGGAAGGCAAGCAAAGAGTAACGGAAGGCAAGGAAGGCAAGGGAAAGCAAGGCAAGGCAAGGGTAACAGAAGGAACGGCACGGCAAGGGGAAACAAGGCTAAGGCACGGCAACGCACGGCTAGGCAATGCACGGCAAGGCAAGGAAAGGGTAACGCGAGGCAAGGCACGGTGAGGCAAGGCAAGGCTGATGCACGACAACGCACGGCTAGGCAATGCACGGCAAGGCAAAGAAAGGGTAACGCAAGGCAAGGCACGGTCAGGCGAGGCAAGGCTAAGGCACGACAACGCAAGGCTAGGCAATGCACGGCAAGGCAAGGAAAGGGTAACGCAAGGCAAGGCACGGTAAGGCGCGGCAAGGCTAAGGCACGACAACGCAAGGCTAGGCAATAAACGGAAGGCAAGCAAAGAGTAACGGAAGGCAAGGAAGGCAAGGGAAAGCAGGGGAAGGCAAGGGTAACGGAAGGAACGGCACGGTAAGGGGAAACAAGGCTAAGGCACGACAACGCAGGGCTAGCCAATGCACGGCAAGGAAAGGAAAGGGTAACGCAAGGCAAGGCACCGTTACGCGAGGCAAGGCTAAGGCACGACAACGCAAGGCTAGGCAATGCACGGAAGGCAAGCAAAGAGTAACGGAAGTCAAGGAAGGCAAGGGAAAGCAAGGCAAGGCAAGGGTAACGGAAGGAACGGCAGGGCAAGGGGAAACAAGGCTAAGGCAAGGAAACGCACGGCTAGGCAATGCACGGCAAGGCAAGGAAAAGGTAACGCAAGGCAAGGCACTGTCAGGCGAGGCAAGGCTAAGGCACGACAACGCAAGGCTAGGCAATGCACGGAAGGCAAGCAAAGAGGAACGGAAGGCAAGGAAGGCTAGGGAAAGCAGGGAAAGGCAAGGGTAACGGAAGGAACGGCACGGTAAGGGCAAACAAGACTAAGGCACGACAACACAGGGCTAGGCAATGCAGGGCAAGGCAAGGAAATGGTAACGCAAGGCAAGGCACGGTAAGGCGCGGCAAGGCTAAGGCACGACAACGCAAGGCTAGGCAATAAACGGAAGGCAAGCAAAGAGTAACGGAAGGCAAGGAAGGCAAGGGAAAGCAGGGGAAGGCAAGGGTAACGGAAGGAACGGCACGGTAAGGGGAAACAAGGCTAAGGCACGACAACGCAGGGCTAGGCAATGCACGGCAAGGAAAGGAAAGGGTAACGCAAGGCAAGGCACCGTTACGCGAGGCAAGGCTAAGGCACGACAACGCAAGGCTAGGCAATGCACGGAAGGCAAGCAAAGAGTAACGGAAGGCAAGGAAGGCAAGGGAAAGCAAGGCAAGGCAAGGGTAACGGAAGGAACGGCACGGCAAGGGGAAACAAGGCTAAGACACGGCAACGCACGGCTAGGCAATGCACGGCAAGGCAAGGAAAGGGTAACGCAAGGCAAGGCACTGTCAGGCGAGGCAAGGCTAAGACACGACAACGCAAGGCTAGGCAATGCACGGAAGGAAAGCAAAGAGTAACGGAAGGCAATGAAAGTAAGGGAAAGCAAAGCAAGGTAAGGGTAACGCAAGGCAAGGCACGGTAAGGCAAGACAAGGCTAATGCACGACAACGCACGGCTAGGCAATTCACGGCAGGGCAAGGAAAGGGTAACGTAAGGCAAGGCACGGTCAGGCGAGGCAAGGCTAAGGCACGACAACGCAAGGCTAGGCAATCCACGGAAGGCAAGCAAAGAGGAACGGAAGGCAAGGAAGGCTAGGGAAAGCAGGGAAAGACAAGGGTAACGGAAGGAACGGCACGGTAAGGGCAAACAAGACTAAGGCACGACAACACAGGGCTAGGCAATGCAGGGCAAGGAAAGGAAAGGGTAACGCAAGGCAAGGCACCGTTACGCGAGGCAAGGCTAAGGCACGACAACGCAAGGCTAGGCAATGCACGGAAGGCAAGCAAAGAGTAACGGAAGGCAAGGAAGGCAAGGGAAAGCAAGGCAAGGCAAGGGTAACGGAAGGAACGGAACGGCAATGGGAAACAAGGCTAAGGCACGGCAACGCACGGCTAGGCAATGCACGGCAAGGCAAGGAAAGGGTAACGCAAGGCAAGGCTCTGTCAGGCGAGGCAAGGCTAAGGCACGACAACGCAAGGCTAGGCAATGCACGGAAGGCAAGCAAAGAGGAACGGAAGGCAAGGAAGGCGAGGGAATGCAGGGAAAGGCAAGGGCAACGGAAGGAACGGCACGGTAAGGGCAAACAAGACTAAGGCACGACAACACAGGGTTAGGCAATGCAGGGCAAGGCAAGGAAATGGTAACGCAAGGGAAGGCACGGTTTGGGGAGGCAAAGCTAATGCACGACAACGCAAGGCTAGGCAGTGCACTTCTAGGCAAGGAAAGAGTAACGGAAGGAAAGGAAGGCAAGGCAAAGCAAGGCAAGGCAAGTGTAACAAAAGGCAAGGCACGGCAAGGGGAAACAAGGCTAAGGAACGGCAACGCACGGCTACGCAATGCACGGCCAGGCAAGGAAAGGGTAACGCAAGGCAAGGCACGGTAAGGCAAGACAAGGCTAATGCACGACAACGCACGGCTAGGCAATGCACGGCCAGGCAAGGAAAGGGTAACGCAAGGCAAGGCACGGTGAGGCAAGGCAAGGCAAATGCACGACAACGCACGGCTAGGCAATGCACGGCAAGGCAAGGAAAGGGTAACGCAAGGCAAGGCACGGTCATGCGAGGCAAGGCTAAGGCACGACAACGCAAGGCTAGGCAATGAACGGAAGGCAAGCAAAGAGTAACGGAAGGCAAGGAAGGCAAGGGAAAGCAAGGGAAGGCAAGGGCAACGAAAGGAACGGCACGGTAAGGGGAAACAAAGCTAAGGCAGGACAATGCAGGGCTAGGCAATGCACGGCAAGGCAAGGAAAGGGTAACGCAAGGCAAAGCACGGTGAGGCAAGACAAGGCAAATGCACGAGAACGCACTGCTAGGCAATGCACGGCAAGGTAAGGAAAGGGTAACTCAAGGCAAGGCACGGTCAGGCGAGGCAAGGCTAAGGCACGACAACGCAAGGCTAGGCAATGCACGGAAGGCAAGCAAAGAGTAACGGAAGGCAAGGAAGGCAAGGGAAAGCAGGGGAAGGCAAGGGTAACGAAAGGAACGGCACGGTAAGGGGAAACAATGCTAAGGCACGACAACACAGGGCTAGGCAATGCAGGGCAAGGCAAGGAAAGGGTAACGCAAATCAAGGCACGGTTTGGGGAGGAAGGCGAATGCACGACAACGCAAGGCTAGGCAATGCACGGAAGGCAAGCAAAGAGTAACGGAAGGCAAGGAAGGCAAGGGAAAGCAAGGCAAGGCAAGGGTAACAGAAGGAACGGCACGGCAAGGGGAAACAAGGCTAAGGCACGGCAACGCACGGCTAGGCAATGCACGGCAAGGCAAGGAAAGGGTAACGCAAGGCAAGGCACGGTGAGGCAACGCAAGGCTGATGCACGACAACGCACGGCTAGGCAATGCACGGCAAGGCAAGGAAAGGGTAACGCAAGGCAAGGCACGGTCAGGCGAGGCAAGGCTAAGGCACGACAACGCAAGGCTAGGCAATGCACGGAAGGAAAGCAAAGAGTAACGGAAGGCAAGGAAGGCAAGGGAAAGCAGGGGAAGGCAAGGGTAACGGAAGGAACGGCACGGTAAGGGGAAACAAGGCTAAGCCACGACAACGCAGGGCTAGCCAATGCACGGCAAGGAAAGGAAAGGGTAACGCAAGGCAAGGCACCGTTACGCGAGGCAAGGCTAAGGCACAAAACGCAAGGCTAGGCAATGCACGGAAGGCAAGCAAAGAGTAACGGAAGGCAAGGAAGGCAAGGGAAAGCAAGGCAAGGCAAGGGTAACGGAAGGAACAGCACGGCAAGGGGAAACAAGGCTAAGGCACGGCAACGCACGGCTAGGCAATGCACGGCAAGGCAAGGAAAGGGTAACGCAAGGCAAGGCACTGTCAGGCGAGGCAAGGCTAAGACACGACAACGCAAGGCTAGGCAATGCACGGAAGGAAAGCAAAGAGTAACGGAAGGCAATGAAAGTAAGGGAAAGCAAAGCAAGGTAAGGGTAACGCAAGGCAAGGCACGGTAAGGGAAGACAAGTCTAATGCACGACAACGCACGGCTAGGCAATTCACAGCAAGGCAAGGAAAGGGTAACGCAAGGCAAGGCACGGTCAGGCGAGGCAAGGCTAAGGCACGACAACGCAAGGCTAGGCAATGCACGGAAGGCAAGCAAAGAGGAACGGAAGGCAAGGAAGGCTAGGGAAAGCAGGGAAAGGCAAGGGTAACGGAAGGAACGGCACGGTAAGGGCAAACAAGACTAAGGCACGACAACACAGGGCTAGGCAATGCAGGGCAAGGCAAGGAAATGGTAACGCAAGGCAAGGCACGGTTTGGGGAGGCAAAGCTAATGCACGACAACGCAAGGCTAGGCAGTGCACGGCTAGGTAAGGAAAGAGTAACGGAAGGAAAGGAAGGCAAGGCAAAGCAAGGCAAGGCAAGTGTAACAAAAGGCAAGGCACGGCAAGGGGAAACAAGGCTAAGGAACGGCAACGCACGGCTACGCAATGCAAGGCCAGGCAAGGAAAGGGTAACGCAAGGCAAGGCACGGTAAGGCAAGACAAGGCTAATGCACGACAACGCACGGCTAGGCAATGCAGGGCCAGGCAAGGAAAGGGTAACGCAAGGCAAGGCACGGTGAGGGAAGGCAAGGCAAATGCACGACAACGCACGGCTAGGCAATGCACGGCGAGGCAAGGAAAGGGTAACGCAAGGCAAGGCACGGTCAGGCGAGGCAAGGCTAAGGCACGACAACGCAAGGCTAGGCAATGAACGGAAGGCAAGCAAAGAGTAACGGAAGGCAAGGAAGGCAAGGGAAAGCAAGGGAAGGCAAGGGCAACGAAAGGAACGGCACGGTAAGGGGAAACAAAGCTAAGGCACGACAATGCAGGGCTAGGCAATGCACGGCAAGGCAAGGAAAGGGTAACGCAAGGCAAAGCACGGTGAGGCAAGACAAGGCAAATGCACGACAACGCACGGCTAGGCAATGCACGGCAAGGCAAGGAAAGGGTAACTCAAGGCAAGCACGGTCAGGCGAGGCAAGGCTAAGGCACGACAACGCAAGGCTAGGCAATGAACGGAAGGCAAGCAAAGAGTAACGGAAGGCAAGGAAGGCAAGGGAAAGCAGGGGAAGGCAAGGGTAACGAAAGGAACGGCACGGTAAGGGGAAACAAGGCTAAGGCACGACAACACAGGGCTAGACAATGCAGGGCAAGGCAAGGAAAGGGTAACGCAAGGCAAGGCACGGTGAGGCAAGGCAAGGCTGATGCACGACAACGCACGGCTAGGAAATGCACGGCAAGGCAAGGAAAGAGTAACGGAAGGAAAGGAAGGCAAGGCAAAGCAAGGCAAGGCAAGGTGTAACAAAAGGCAAGGCACGGCAAGGGGAAACAAGGCTAAGGAACGACAACGCACGGCTAGGCAATGCACGGCCAGGCAAGGAAAGGGTAACGCAAGGCAAGGCACGGTAAGGCAAGACAAGGCTAATGCACGACAACGCACGGCTAGGCAATGCACGGCCAGGCAAGGAAAGGGTAACGCAAGGCAAGGCACGGTGAGGGAAGGCAAGGCAAATGCACGACAACTCACGGCTAGGCAATGCACGGCAAGGCAAGGAAAGGGTAACGCAAGGCAAGGCACGGTCAGGCGAGGAAAGGCTAAGGCACGAAAACGCAAGGCTAGGCAATGCACGGAAGGCAAGCAAAGAGTAACGGAAGGCAAGGAAGGCAAGGGAAAGCAAGGCAAGGCAAGGGTAACAGAAGGAACGGCACGGCAAGGGGAAACAAGGCTAAGGCACGGCAACGCACGGCTAGGCAATGCACGGCAAGGCAAGGAAAGGGTAACGCGAGGCAAGGCACGGTGAGGCAAGGCAAGGCTGATGCACGACAACGCACGGCTAGGCAATGCACGGCAAGGCAAAGAAAGGGTAACGCAAGGCAAGGCACGGTCAGGCGAGGCAAGGCTAAGGCACGACAACGCAAGGCTAGGCAATGCACGGCAAGGCAAGGAAAGGGTAACGCAAGGCAAGGCACGGTAAGGCGCGGCAAGGCTAAGGCACGACAACGCAAGGCTAGGCAATAAACGGAAGGCAAGCAAAGAGTAACGGAAGGCAAGGAAGGCAAGGGAAAGCAGGGGAAGGCAAGGGTAACGGAAGGAACGGCACGGTAAGGGGAAACAAGGCTAAGGCACGACAACGCAGGGCTAGCCAATGCACGGCAAGGAAAGGAAAGGGTAACGCAAGGCAAGGCACCGTTACGCGAGGCAAGGCTAAGGCACGACAACGCAAGGCTAGGCAATGCACGGAAGGCAAGCAAAGAGTAACGGAAGTCAAGGAAGGCAAGGGAAAGCAAGGCAAGGCAAGGGTAACGGAAGGAACGGCAGGGCAAGGGGAAACAAGGCTAAGGCAAGGAAACGCACGGCTAGGCAATGCACGGCAAGGCAAGGAAAAGGTAACGCAAGGCAAGGCACTGTCAGGCGAGGCAAGGCTAAGGCACGACAACGCAAGGCTAGGCAATGCACGGAAGGCAAGCAAAGAGGAACGGAAGGCAAGGAAGGCTAGGGAAAGCAGGGAAAGGCAAGGGTAACGGAAGGAACGGCACGGTAAGGGCAAACAAGACTAAGGCACGACAACACAGGGATAGGCAATGCAGGGCAAGGCAAGGAAATGGTAACGCAAGGCAAGGCACGGTGAGGCAAGGCAAGGCTGATGCACGACAACGCAAGGCTAGGCAGTGCACGGCTAGGCAAGGAAAGAGTAACGGAAGGAAAGGAAGGCAAGGCAAAACAAGGCAAGGCAAGTGTAACAAAAGGCAAGGCACGGCAAGGGGAAACAAGGCTAAGGAACGGCAACGCACGGCTACGCAATGCACGGCCAGGCAAGGAAAGGGTAACGCAAGGCAAGGCACGGTAAGGCAAGACAAGGCTAAGGCACGACAACGCACGGCTAGGCAATGCACGGCAAGGCAAGGAAAGGGTAAAGCAAGGCAAGGCACGGTGAGGCAAGGCAAGGCTAATGCACGACAACGCAGGGCTAGGCAATGCACGGCAAGGCAAGGAAAGGGTAACGCAAGGCAAGGCACGGTCAGGCGAGGCAAGGCTAAGGCACGACAACGCAAGGCTAGGCAATGCACGGAAGGCAAGCAAAGAGTAACGGAAGGCAAGGAAGGTAAGGGAAAGCAAGGGAAGGCAAGGGCAACGAAAGGAACGGCACGGTAAGGGGAAACAAAGCTAAGGCACGACAATGCAGGGCTAGGCAATGCACGGCAAGGCAAGGAAAGGGTAACGCAAGGCAAGGCACGGTGAGGCAAGGCAAGGCTGATGCACGACAACGCACGGCTAGGCAATGCACGGCAAGGCACGGAAAGGGTAACGCAAGGCAAGGCATGGTCAGGCGAGGCAAGGCTAAGGCACGACAACGCAAGGCTAGGCAATGCACGGCAAGGGAAGGAAAGGGTAACGCAAGGCAAGGCACGGTAAGGCGCGGAAAGGCTAAGGCAAGACAACGCAAGGCTAGGCAATAAACGGAAGGCAAGCAAAGTGTAACGGAAGGCAAGGAAGGCAAGGGAAAGCAGGGGAAGGCAAGGGTAACGGAAGGAACGGCACGGTAAGGGGAAACAAGGCTAAGCCACGACAACGCAGGGCTAGCCAATGCACGGCAAGGAAAGGAAAGGGTAACGCAAGGCAAGGCACCGTTACGCGAGGCAAGGCTAAGGCACAAAACGCAAGGCTAGGCCATGCACGGAAGGCAAGCAAAGAGTAACGGAAGGCAAGGAAGGCAAGGGAAAGCAAGGCAAGGCAAGGGTAACGGAAGGAACAGCACGGCAAGGGGAAACAAGGCTAAGGCACGGCAACGCACGGCTAGGCAATGCACGGCAAGGCAAGGAAACGGTAACGCAAGGCAAGGAACTGTCAGGCGAGGCAAGGCTAAGACACGACAACGCAAGGCTAGGCAATGCACGGAAGGAAAGCAAAGAGTAACGGAAGGCAATGAAAGTAAGGGAAAGCAAAGCAAGGTAAGGGTAACGCAAGGCAAGGCACGGTAAGGCAAGACAAGTCTAATGCACGACAACGCACGGCTAGGCAATTCACAGCAAGGCAAGGAAAGGGTAACGCAAGGCAAGGCACGGTCAGGCGAGGCAAGGCTAAGGCACGACAACGCAAGGCTAGGCAATGCACGGAAGGCAAGCAAAGAGGAACGGAAGGCAAGGAAGGCTAGGGAAAGCAGGGAAAGGCAAGGGTAACGGAAGGAACGGCACGGTAAGGGCAAACAAGACTAAGGCACGACAACACAGGGCTAGGCAATGCAGGGCAAGGCAAGGAAATGGTAACGCAAGGCAAGGCACGGTTTGGGGAGGCAAAGCTAATGCACGACAACGCAAGGCAAGGCAGTGCACGGCTAGGTAAGGACAGAGTAACGGAAGGAAAGGAAGGCAAGGCAAAGCTAGGCAAGGCAAGTGTAACAAAAGGCAAGGCACGCCAAGGGGAAACAAGGCTAAGGAACGGCAACGCACGGCTACGCAATGCAAGGCCAGGCAAGGAAAGGGTAACGCAAGGCAAGGCACGGTAAGGCAAGACAAGGCTAATGCACGACAACGCACGGCTAGGCAATGCACGGCCAGGCAAGGAAAGGGTAACGCAAGGCAAGGCACGGTGAGGGAAGGCAAGGCAAATGCACGACAACGCACGGCTAGGCAATGCACGGCGAGGCAAGGAAAGGGTAACGCAAGGCAAGGCACGGTCAGGCGAGGCAAGGCTAAGGCACGACAACGCAAGGCTAGGCAATGAACGGAAGGCAAGCAAAGAATAACGGAAGGCAAGGAAGGCTAGGGAAAGCAGGGAAAGGCAAGGGTAACGGAAGGAACGGCACGGTAAGGGCAAACAAGACTAAGGCACGACAACACAGGGCTAGGCAATGCAGGGCAAGGCAAGGAAATGGTAACGCAAGGCAAGGCACGGTTTGGGGAGGCAAAGCTAATGCACGACAACGCAAGGCTAGGCAGTGCACGGCTAGGCAAGGAAAGAGTAACGGAAGGAAAGGAAGGCAAGGCAAAGCAAGGCAAGGCAAGTGTAACAAAAGGCAAGGCACGGCAAGGGGAAACAAGGCTAAGGAACGGCAACGCACGGCTACGCAATGCACGGCCAGGCAAGGAAAGGGTAACGCAGGGCAAGGCACGGTAAGGCAAGACAAGGCTAATGCACGACAACGCACGGCTAGGCAATGCACGGCCAGGCAAAGAAAGGGTAACGCAAGGCAAGGAACGGTGAGGCAAGTCAAGGCAAATGCACGACAACGCACGGCTAGGCAATGCACGGCAAGGCAAGGAAAGGGTAACGCAAGGCAAGGCACGGTCAGGCGAGGCAAGGCTAAGGCACGACAACGCAAGGCTAGGCAATGAACGGAAGGCAAGCAAAGAGTAACGGAAGGCAAGGAAGGCAAGGGAAAGCAAGGGAAGGCAAGGGCAACGAAAGGAACGGCACGGTAAGGGGAAACAAAGCTAAGGCACGACAATGCAGGGCTAGGCAATGCACGGCAAGGCAAGGAAAGGGTAACGCAAGGCAAAGCACGGTGAGGCAAGACAAGGCAAATGCACGACAACGCACGGCTAGGCAATGCACGGCAAGGCAAGGAAAGGGTAACTCAAGGCAAGGCACTGTCAGGCGAGGCAAGGCTAAGGCACGACAACACAAGGCTAGGCAATGAACGGAAGGCAAGCAAAGAGTAACGGAAGGCAAGGAAGGCAAGGGAAAGCAGGGGAAGGCAAGGGTAACGAAAGGAACGGCACGGTAAGGGGAAACAAGGCTAAGGCACGACAACACAGGGCTAGGCAATGCAGGGCAAGGCAAGGAAAGGGTAACGCAAGGCAAGGCACGGGGAGGCAAGGCAAGGCTGATGCACGACAACGCACGGCTAGGCAATGCACGGCAAGGCAAGGAAAGAGTAACGGAACAAAGGAAGGCAAGGCAAAGCAAGGCAAGGCAAGTGTAACAAAAGGCAAGGCACGGCAAGGGGAAACAAGGCTAAGGAACGACAACGCACGGCTACGCAATGCACGGCCAGGCAAGGAAAGGGTAACGCAAGGCAAGGCACGGTGAGGGAAGGCAAGGCAAATGCACGACAACACACGGCTAGGCAATGCACGGCAAGGCAAGGAAAGGGTAACGCAAGGCAAGGCACGGTCAGGCGAGGCAAGGCTAAGGCACGACAACGCAAGGCTAGGCAATGAACGGAAGGCAAGCAAAGAGTAACGGAAGGCAAGGAAGGCAAGGGAATGCAAGGGAAGGCAAGGGCAACGAAAGGAACGGCACGGTAAGGGGAAACAAAGCTAAGGCACGACAATGCAGGGCTAGGCAATGCACGGCAAGGCAAGGAAAGGGTAACGCAAGGCAAAGCACGGTGAGGCAAGACAAGGCAAATGCACGACAACGCACGGCTAGGCAATGCACGGCAAGGCAAGGAAAGGGTAACTCAAGGCAAGGCACGGTCAGGCGAGGCAAGGCTAAGGCACGACAACGCAAGGCTAGGCAATGCACGGCAAGGCAAGGAAAGGGTAACGCAAGGCAAGGCACGGTTTGGGGAGGAAGGCGCATGCACGACAACGGAAGGCTAGGCAATGCACGGAAGGCAAGCAAAGAGTAACGGAAGGCAAGGAAGGCAAGGGAAAGCAAGGCAAGGCAAGGGTAACAGAAGGAACGGCACGGCAAGGGGAAACAAGGCTAAGGCACGGCAACGCACGGCTAGGCAATGCACGGCAAGGCAAGGAAAGGGTAACGCGAGGCAAGGCACGGTGAGGCAAGGCAAGGCTGATGCACGACAACGCACGGCTAGGCAATGCACGGCAAGGCAAAGAAAGGGTAACGCAAGGCAAGGCACGGTCAGGCGAGGCAAGGCTAAGGCACGACAACGCAAGGCTAGGCAATGCACGGCAAGGCAAGGAAAGGGTAACGCAAGGCAAGGCACGGTAAGGCGCGGCAAGGCTAAGGCACGACAACGCAAGGCTAGGCAATAAACGGAAGGCAAGCAAAGAGTAACGGAAGGCAAGGAAGGCAAGGGAAAGCAGGGGAAGGCAAGGGTAACGGAAGGAACGGCACGGTAAGGGGAAACAAGGCTAAGGCACGACAACGCAGGGCTAGCCAATGCACGGCAAGGAAAGGAAAGGGTAACGCAAGGCAAGGCACCGTTACGCGAGGCAAGGCTAAGACACGACAACGCAAGGCTAGGCAATGAACGGAAGGAAAGCAAAGAGTAACGGAAGGCAATGAAAGTAAGGGAAAGCAAAGCAAGGTAAGGGTAACGCAAGGCAAGGCACGGTAAGGCAAGACAAGGCTAATGCACGACAACGCACGGCTAGGCAATTCACGGCAGGGCAAGGAAAGGGTAACGTAAGGCAAGGCACGGTCAAGCGAGGCAAGGCTAAGGCACGACAACGCAAGGCTAGGCAATCAACGGAAGGCAAGCAAAGAGTAACGGAAGGCAAGGAAGGCAAGGGAAAGCAGGGGAAGGCAAGGGTAACGGAAGGAACGGCACGGTAAGGGCAAACAAGACTAAGGCACGACAACACAGGGCTAGGCAATGCAGGGCAAGGAAAGGAAAGGGTAACGCAAGGCAAGGCACCGTTACGCGAGGCAAGGCTAAGGCACGACAACGCAAGGCTAGGCAATGCACGGAAGGCAAGCAAAGAGTAACGGAAGGCAAGGAAGGCAAGGGAAAGCAAGGCAAGGCAAGGGTAACGGAAGGAACGGCACGGCAAGGGGAAACAAGGCTAAGGCACGACAACGCACGGCTACGCAATGCACGGAAAGGCAAGGAAAGGGTAACGCAAGGCAAGGCTCTGTCAGGCGAGGCAAGGCTAAGGCACGACAACGCAAGGCTAGGCAATGCACGGAAGGAAAGCAAAGAGGAACGGAAGGCAAGGAAGGCGAGGGAATGCAGGGAAAGGCAAGGGCAACGGAAGGAACGGCACGGTAAGGGCAAACAAGACTAAGGCACGACAACACAGGGCTAGGCAATGCAGGGCAAGGCAAGGAAATGGTAACGCAAGGGAAGGCACGGTTTGGGGAGGCAAAGCTAATGCACGACAACGCAAGGCTAGGCAGTGCACTTCTAGGCAAGGAAAGAGTAACGGAAGGAAAGGAAGGCAAGGCAAAGCAAGGCAAGGCAAGGCAAGTGTAACAAAAGGCAAGGCACGGCAAGGGGAAACAAGGCTAAGGAACGGCAACGCACGGCTACGCAATGCACGGCCAGGCAAGGAAAGGGTAACGCAAGGCAAGGCACGGTAAGGCAAGACAAGGCTAATGCACGACAACGCACGGCTAGGCAATGCACGGCCAGGCAAGGAAAGGGTAACGCAAGGCAAGGCACGGTGAGGCAAGGCAAGGCAAATGCACGACAACGCACGTCTAGGCAATGCACGGCAAGGCAAGGAAAGGGTAACGCAAGGCAAGGCACGGTCATGCGAGGCAAGGCTAAGGCACGACAACGCAAGGCTAGGCAATGAACGGAAGGCAAGCAAAGAGTAACGGAAGGCAAGGAAGGCAAGGGAAAGCAAGGGAAGGCAAGGGCAACGAAAGGAACGGCACGGTAAGGGGAAACAAAGCTAAGGCACGACAATGCAGGGCTAGGCAATGCACGGCAAGGCAAGGAAAGGGTAACGCAAGGCAAAGCACGGTGAGGCAAGACAAGGCAAATGCACGAGAACGCACTGCTAGGCAATGCACGGCAAGGGAAGGAAAGGGTAACTCAAGGCAAGGCACGGTCAGGCGAGGCAAGGCTAAGGCACGACAACGCAAGGCTAGGCAATGCACGGAAGGCAAGCAAAGAGTAACGGAAGGCAAGGAAGGCAAGGGAAAGCAAGGGAATGCAAGGGTAACGGAAGGAACGGCACGGTAAGGGGAAACAATGCTAAGGCACGACAACGCAGGGCTAGGCAATGCAGGGCAAGGCAAGGAAAGGGTAACGCAAATCAAGGCACGGTTTGGGGAGGAAGGCTAATGCACGACAACGCAAGGCTAGGCAATGCACGGAAGGCAAGCAAAGAGTAACGGAAGGCAAGGAAGGCAAGGGAAAGCAAGGCAAGGCAAGCAAAGAGTAACGGAAGGCAAGGAAGGCAAGGGAAAGCAAGGCAAGGCAAGGGTAACGGAAGGAACGGCACGGCAAGGGGAAACAAGGCTAAGGCACGACAACGCAAGGCTAGGCAATGCACGGCAAGGCAAGGAAAGGGTAACGCAAGGCAAGGCACGGTAAGGCGCGGCAAGGCTAAGGCAAGACAACGCAATGCTAGGCAATAAACGGAAGGCAAGCAAAGAGTAACGGAAGGCAAGGAAGGCAAGGGAAAGCAGGGAAAGGCAAGGGCAACGAAAGGAACGGCACGGTAAGGGGAAACAAAGCTAAGGCACGACAATGCAGGGCTAGGCAATGCACGGCAAGGCAAGGAACGGGTAACGCAAGGCAAAGCACGGTGAGGCAAGACAAGGCAAATGCACGACAACGCACGGCTAGGCAATGCACGGCAAGGCAAGGAAAGGGTAACTCAAGGCAAGGCACGGTCAGGCGAGGCAAGGCTAAGGCACGACAACGCAAGGCTAGGCAATGAACGGAAGGCAAGCAAAGAGTAACGGAAGTCAAGGAAGGCAAGGGAAAGCAGGGGAAGGCAAGGGTAACGAAAGGAACGGCACGGTAAGGGGAAACAAGGCTAAGGCACGACAACACAGGGTAGGCAATGCAGGGCAAGGCAAGGAAAGGGTAACGCAAGGCAAGGCACGGTGAGGCAAGGCAAGGCTGATGCACGACAACGCACGGCTAGGCAATGCACGGCAAGGCAAGAAAGAGTAACGGAAGGAAAGGAAGGCAAGGCAAAGCAAGGCAAGGCAAGTGTAACAAAAGGCAAGGCACGGCAAGGGGAAACAAGGCTAAGGAACGACAACGCACGGCTACGCAATGCACGGCCAGGCAAGGAAAGGGTAACGCAAGGCAAGGCACGGTAAGGCAAGACAAGGCTAATGCACGACAACGCACGGCTAGGCAATGCACGGCCAGGCAAGGAAAGGGTAACGCAAGGCAAGGCACGGTCAGGCGAGGCAAGGCTAAGGCACGACAACGCAAGGCTAGGCAATGAACGGAAGGCAAGCAAAGAGTAACGGAAGGCAAGGAAGGCAAGGGAATGCAAGGGAAGGCAAGGGCAACGAAAGGAACGGCACGGTAAGGGGAAACAAAGCTAAGGCACGACAATGCAGGGCTAGGCAATGCACGGCAAGGCAAGGAAAGGGTAACGCAAGGCAAAGCACGGTGAGGCAAGACAAGGCAAATGCACGACAACGCACGGCTAGGCAATGCACGGCAAGGCAAGGAAAGGGTAACTCAAGGCAAGGCACGGTCAGGCGAGGCAAGGCTAAGGCACGACAACGCACGGCTAGGCAATGCACGGCAAGGCAAGGAAAGGGTAACGCAAGGCAAGGCACGGTGAAGGCTAGGCAATGCACGGAAGGCAAGCAAAGAGTAACGGAAGGCAAGGAAGGCAAGGGAAAGCAAGGCAAGGCAAGGGTAACAGAAGGAACGGCACGGCAAGGGGAAACAAGGCTAAGGCACGGCAACGCACGGCTAGGCAATGCACGGCAAGGCAAGGAAAGGGTAACGCGAGGCAAGGCACGGTGAGGCAAGGCAAGGCTGATGCACGACAACGCACGGCTAGGCAATGCACGGCAAGGCAAAGAAAGGGTAACGCAAGGCAAGGCACGGTCAGGCGAGGCAAGGCTAAGGCACGACAACGCAAGGCTAGGCAATGCACGGCAAGGCAAGGAAAGGGTAACGCAAGGCAAGGCACGGTAAGGCGCGGCAAGGCTAAGGCACGACAACGCAAGGCTAGGCAATAAACGGAAGGCAAGCAAAGAGTAACGGAAGGCAAGGAAGGCAAGGGAAAGCAGGGGAAGGCAAGGGTAACGGAAGGAACGGCACGGTAAGGGGAAACAAGGCTAAGGCACGACAACGCAGGGCTAGCCAATGCACGGCAAGGAAAGGAAAGGGTAACGCAAGGCAAGGCACCGTTACGCGAGGCAAGGCTAAGACACGACAACGCAAGGCTAGGCAATGAACGGAAGGAAAGCAAAGAGTAACGGAAGGCAATGAAAGTAAGGGAAAGCAAAGCAAGGTAAGGGTAACGCAAGGCAAGGCACGGTAAGGCAAGACAAGGCTAATGCACGACAACGCACGGCTAGGCAATTCACGGCAGGGCAAGGAAAGGGTAACGTAAGGCAAGGCACGGTCAAGCGAGGCAAGGCTAAGGCACGACAACGCAAGGCTAGGCAATCAACGGAAGGCAAGCAAAGAGGAACGGAAGGCAAGGAAGGCTAGGGAAAGCAGGGAAAGGCAAGGGTAACGGAAGGAACGGCACGGTAAGGGCAAACAAGGCTAAGGCACGACAACACAGGGCTAGGCAATGCAGGGCAAGGAAAGGAAAGGGTAACGCAAGGCAAGGCACGGTTACGCGAGGCAAGGCTAAGGCACGACAACGCAAGGCTAGGCAATGCACGGAAGGCAAGCAAAGAGTAACGGAAGGCAAGGAAGGCAAGGGAAAGCAAGGCAAGGCAAGGGTAACGGAAGGAACGGCACGGCAAGGGGAAACAAGGCTAAGGAACGGCAACGCACGGCTACGCAATGCACGGCCAGGCAAGGAAAGGGTAACGCAAGGCAAGGCACTGTCAGGCGAGGCAAGGCTAAGGCACGACAACGCAAGGCTAGGCAATGCACGGAAGGCAAGCAAAGAGGAACGGAAGGCAAGGAAGGCTAGGGAAAGCAGGGAAAGGCAAGGGTAACGGAAGGAACGGCACGGTAAGGGCAAACAAGACTAAGGCACGACAACTCAGGGCTAGGCAATGCAGGGCAAGGCAAGGAAATGGTAACGCAAGGGAAGGCACGGTTTGGGGAGGCAAAGCTAATGCACGACAACGCAAGGCTAGGCAGTGCACTTCTAGGCAAGGAAAGAGTAACGGAAGGAAAGGAAGGCAAGGCAAAGCAAGGCAAGGCAAGGCAAGTGTAACAAAAGGCACGGCACGGCAAGGGGAAACAAGGCTAAGGCACGGCAACGCACGGCTACGCAATGCACGGCCAGGCAAGGAAAGGGTAACGCAAGGCAAGGCACGGTAAGGCAAGACAAGGCTAATGCACGACAACGCACGGCTAGGCAATGCACGGCAAGGCAAGGAAAGGGTAACGCAAGGCAAGGCACGGTGAGGCAAGGCAAGGCAAATGCACGACAACGCACGTCTAGGCAATGCACGGCAAGGCAAGGAAAGGGTAACGCAAGGCAAGGCACGGTCAGGCGAGGCAAGGCTAAGGCACGACAACGCAAGGCTAGGCAATGCACGGAAGGCAAGCAAAGAGTAACGGAAGGCAAGGAAGGCAAGGGAAAGCAAGGGAAGGCAAGGGCAACGAAAGGAACGGCACGGTAAGGGGAAACAAAGCTAAGGCAGGACAATGCAGGGCTAGGCAATGCACGGCAAGGCAAGGAAAGGGTAACGCAAGGCAAGGCACGGTGAGGCAAGGCAAGGCTAATGCACGACAACGCACGGCTAGGCAATGCACGGCAAGGGAAGGAAAGGGTAACGCAAGGCAAGGCACGGTCAGGCGAGGCAAGGCTAAGGCACGACAACGCAAGGCTAGGCAATGCACGGAAGGCAAGCAAAGAGTAACGGAAGGCAAGGAAGGCAAGGGAAAGCAGGGGAAGGCAAGGGTAACGGAAGGAACGGCACGGTAAGGGGAAACAATGCTAAGGCACGACAACACAGGGCTAGGCAATGCAGGGCAAGGAAAGGAAAGGGTAACGGAAGGCAAGGCACGGTTTGGGGAGGAAGGCGAATGCACGACAACGCAAGGCTAGGCAATGCACGGAAGGCAAGCAAAGAGTAACGGAAGGCAAGGAAGGCAAGGGAAAGCAAGGCAAGGCAAGGGTAACAGAAGGAACGGCACGGCAAGGGGAAACAAGGCTAAGGCACGACAACGCAAGGCTAGGCAATGCACGGCAAGGCAAGGAAAGGGTAACGCAAGGCAAGGCACGGTAAGGCGCGGCAAGGCTAAGGCAAGACAACGCAATGCTAGGCAATGCACGGAAGGCAAGCAAAGAGGAACGGAAGGCAAGGAAGGCTAGGGAAAGCAGGGAAAGGCAAGGGCAACGAAAGGAACGGCACGGTAAGGGGAAACAAAGCTAAGGCACGACAATGCAGGGCTAGGCAATGCACGGCAAGGCAAGGAACGGGTAACGCAAGGCAAAGCACGGTGAGGCAAGACAAGGCAAATGCACGACAACGCACGGCTAGGCAATGCACGGCAAGGCAAGGAAAGGGTAACTCAAGGCAAGGCACGGTCAGGCGAGGCAAGGCTAAGGCACGACAACGCAAGGCTAGGCAATGAACGGAAGGCAAGCAAAGAGTAACGGAAGTCAAGGAAGGCAAGGGAAAGCAGGGGAAGGCAAGGGTAACGAAAGGAACGGCACGGTAAGGGGAAACAAGGCTAAGGCACGACAACACAGGGTAGGCAATGCAGGGCAAGGCAAGGAAAGGGTAACGCAAGGCAAGGCACGGTGAGGCAAGGCAAGGCTGATGCACGACAACGCACGGCTAGGCAATGCACGGCAAGGCAAGAAAGAGTAACGGAAGGAAAGGAAGGCAAGGCAAAGCAAGGCAAGGCAAGTGTAACAAAAGGCAAGGCACGGCAAGGGGAAACAAGGCTAAGGAACGACAACGCACGGCTACGCAATGCACGGCCAGGCAAGGAAAGGGTAACGCAAGGCAAGGCACGGTAAGGCAAGACAAGGCTAATGCACGACAACGCACGGCTAGGCAATGCACGGCCAGGCAAGGAAAGGGTAACGCAAGGCAAGGCACGGTGAGGGAAGGCAAGGCAAATGCACGACAACACACGGCTAGGCAATGCACGGCAAGGCAAGGAAAGGGTAACGCAAGGCAAGGCACGGTCAGGCGAGGCAAGGCTAAGGCACGACAACGCAAGGCTAGGCAATGAACGGAAGGCACGCAAAGAGTAACGGAAGGCAAGGAAGGCAAGGGAATGCAAGGGAAGGCAAGGGCAACGAAAGGAACGGCACGGTAAGGGGAAACAAAGCTAAGGCACGACAATGCAGGGCTAGGCAATGCACGGCAAGGCAAGGAAAGGGTAACGCAAGGCAAAGCACGGTGAGGCAAGACAAGGCAAATGCACGACAACGCACGGCTAGGCAATGCACGGCAAGGCAAGGAAAGGGCAACTCAAGGCAAGGCACGGTCAGGCGAGGCAAGGCTAAGGCACGACAACGCAAGGCTAGGCAATGCACGGCAAGGCAAGGAAAGGGTAACGCAAGGCAAGGCACGGTTTGGGGAGGAAGGCGCATGCACGACAACGCAAGGCTAGGCAATGCACGGAAGGCAAGCAAAGAGTAACGGAAGGCAAGGAAGGCAAGGGAAAGCAAGGCAAGGCAAGGGTAACAGAAGGAACGGCACGGCAAGGGGAAACAAGGCTAAGGCACGGCAACGCACGGCTAGGCAATGCACGGCAAGGCAAGGAAAGGGTAACGCGAGGCAAGGCACGGTGAGGCAAGGCAAGGCTGATGCACGACAACGCACGGCGAGGCAATGCACGGCAAGGCAAAGAAAGGGTAACGCAAGGCAAGGCACTGTCAGGCGAGGCAAGGGTAAGGCACGACAACGCACGGCTAGGCAATGCACGGCAAGGCAAGGAAAGGGTAACGCAAGGCAAGGCACGGTAAGGCGCGGCAAGGCTAAGGCACGACAACGCAAGGCTAGGCAATAAACGGAAGGCAAGCAAAGAGTAACGGAAGGCAAGGAAGGCAAGGGAAAGCAGGGGAAGGCAAGGGTAACGGAAGGAACGGCACGGTAAGGGGAAACAAGGCTAAGGCACGACAACGCACGGCTAGGCAATGCACGGCAAGGAAAGGAAAGGGTAACGCAAGGCAAGGCACCGTTACGCGAGGCAAGGCTAAGGCACGACAACGCAAGGCTAGGCAATGCACGGAAGGCAAGCAAAGAGTAACTGAAGGCAAGGAAGGCAAGGGAAAGCAAGGCAAGGCAAGGGTAACGGAAGGAACGGCAGGGCAAGGGGAAACAAGGCTAAGGCAAGGCAACGCACGGCTAGGCAATGCACGGCAAGGCAAGGAAAAGGTAACGCAAGGCAAGGCACTGTCAGGCGAGGCAAGGCTAAGGCACGACAACGCAAGGCTAGGCAATGCACGGAAGGCAAGCAAAGAGGAACGGAAGGCAAGGAAGGCTAGGGAAAGCAGGGAAAGGCAAGGGTAACGGAAGGAACGGCACGGTAAGGGCAAACAAGACTAAGGCACGACAACACAGGGCTAGGCAATGCAGGGCAAGGCAAGGAAATGGTAACGCAAGGCAAGGCATGGTTTGGGGAGGCAAAGCTAATGCACGACAACGCAAGGCTAGGCAGTGCACGGCTAGGCAAGGAAAGAGTAACGGAAGGAAAGGAAGGCAAGGCAAAGCAAGGCAAGGCAAGTGTAACAAAAGGCAAGGCACGGCAAGGGGAAACAAGGCTAAGGAACGGCAACGCACGGCTACGCAATGCACGGCCAGGCAAGGAAAGGGTAACGCAAGGCAAGGCACGGTAAGGCAAGACAAGGCTAATGCACGACAACGCACGGCTAGGCAATGCAGGGCAAGGCAAGGAAAGGGTAACGCAAGGCAAGCCACGGTGAGGCAAGGCAAGGCAAATGCACGACAACGCACGGCTAGGCAATGCACGGCAAGGCAAGGAAAGGGTAACGCAAGGCAAGGCACGGTCAAGGCGCGGCAAGGCTAAGGCAAGACAACGCAAGGCTAGGCAATGCACGGAAGGCAAGCAAAGAGGAACGGAAGGCAAGGAAGGCTAGGGAAAGCAGGGAAAGGCAAGGGCAACGAAAGGAACGGCACGGTAAGGGGAAACAAAGCTAAGGCACGACAATGCAGGGCTAGGCAATGCACGGCAAGGCAAGGAAAGGGTAACGCAAGGCAAAGCACGGTGAGGCAAGACAAGGCTAAGGCACGACAACGCAAGGCTAGGCAATGCACGGCAAGGCAAGGAAAGGGTAACGCAAGGCAAGGCACGGTCAGGCGAGGCAAGGCTAAGGCACGACAACGCAAGGCTAGGCAATGAACGGAAGGCAAGCAAAGAGTAACGGAAGTCAAGGAAGGCAAGGGAAAGCAGGGGAAGGCAAGGGTAACGAAAGGAACGGCACGGTAAGGGGAAACAAGGCTAAGGCACGACAACACAGGGCTAGGCAATGCAGGGCAAGGCAAGGAAAGGGTAACGCAAGGCAAGGCACGGTGAGGCAAGGCAAGGCTGATGCACGACAACGCACGGCTAGGCAATGCACGGCAAGGCAAGAAAGAGTAACGGAAGGAAAGGAAGGCAAGGCAAAGCAAGGCAAGGCAAGTGTAACAAAAGGCAAGGCACGGCAAGGGGAAACAAGGCTAAGGAACGACAACGCACGGCTACGCAATGCACGGCCAGGCAAGGAAAGGGTAACGCAAGGCAAGGCACGGTAAGGCAAGACAAGGCTAATGCACGACAACGCACGGCTAGGCAATGCACGGCCAGGCAAGGAAAGGGTAACGCAAGGCAAGGCACGGTGAGGGAAGGCAAGGCAAATGCACGACAACACACGGCTAGGCAATGCACGGCAAGGCAAGGAAAGGGTAACGCAAGGCAAGGCACGGTCAGGCGAGGCAAGGCTAAGGCACGACAACGCAAGGCTAGGCAATGAACGGAAGGCACGCAAAGAGTAACGGAAGGCAAGGAAGGCAAGGGAATGCAAGGGAAGGCAAGGGCAACGAAAGGAACGGCACGGTAAGGGGAAACAAAGCTAAGGCACGACAATGCAGGGCTAGGCAATGCACGGCAAGGCAAGGAAAGGGTAACGCAAGGCAAAGCACGGTGAGGCAAGACAAGGCAAATGCACGACAACGCACGGCTAGGCAATGCACGGCAAGGCAAGGAAAGGGCAACTCAAGGCAAGGCACGGTCAGGCGAGGCAAGGCTAAGGCACGACAACGCAAGGCTAGGCAATGCACGGCAAGGCAAGGAAAGGGTAACGCAAGGCAAGGCACGGTTTGGGGAGGAAGGCGCATGCACGACAACGCAAGGCTAGGCAATGCACGGAAGGCAAGCAAAGAGTAACGGAAGGCAAGGAAGGCAAGGGAAAGCAAGGCAAGGCAAGGGTAACAGAAGGAACGGCACGGCAAGGGGAAACAAGGCTAAGGCACGGCAACGCACGGCTAGGCAATGCACGGCAAGGCAAGGAAAGGGTAACGCGAGGCAAGGCACGGTGAGGCAAGGCAAGGCTGATGCACGACAACGCACGGCTAGGCAATGCACGGCAAGGCAAAGAAAGGGTAACGCAAGGCAAGGCACGGTCAGGCGAGGCAAGGCTAAGGCACGACAACGCAAGGCTAGGCAATGCACGGCAAGGCAAGGAAAGGGTAACGCAAGGCAAGGCACGGTAAGGCGCGGCAAGGCTAAGGCACGACAACGCAAGGCTAGGCAATGAACGGAAGGCAAGCAAAGAGTAACGGAAGGCAAGGAAGGCAAGGGAAAGCAGGGGAAGGCAAGGGTAACGGAAGGAACGGCACGGTAAGGGGAAACAAGGCTAAGGCACGACAACGCAGGGCTAGCCAATGCACGGCAAGGAAAGGAAAGGGTAACGCAAGGCAAGGCACCGTTACGCGAGGCAAGGCTAAGGCACGACAACGCAAGGCTAGGCAATGCACGGAAGGCAAGCAAAGAGTAACTGAAGGCAAGGAAGGCAAGGGAAAGCAAGGCAAGGCAAGGGTAACGGAAGGAACGGCAGGGCAAGGGGAAACAAGGCTAAGGCAAGGCAACGCACGGCTAGGCAATGCACGGCAAGGCAAGGAAAAGGTAACGCAAGGCAAGGCACTGTCAGGCGAGGCAAGGCTAAGGCACGACAACGCAAGGCTAGGCAATGCACGGAAGGCAAGCAAAGAGGAACGGAAGGCAAGGAAGGCTAGGGAAAGCAGGGAAAGGCAAGGGTAACGGAAGGAACGGCACGGTAAGGGCAAACAAGACTAAGGCACGACAACACAGGGCTAGGCAATGCAGGGCAAGGCAAGGAAATGGTAACGCAAGGCAAGGCATGGTTTGGGGAGGCAAAGCTAATGCACGACAACGCAAGGCTAGGCAGTGCACGGCTAGGCAAGGAAAGAGTAACGGAAGGAAAGGAAGGCAAGGCAAAGCAAGGCAAGGCAAGTGTAACAAAAGGCAAGGCACGGCAAGGGGAAACAAGGCTAAGGAACGGCAACGCACGGCTACGCAATGCACGGCCAGGCAAGGAAAGGGTAACGCAAGGCAAGGCACGGTAAGGCAAGACAAGGCTAATGCACGACAACGCACGGCTAGGCAATGCACGGCCAGGCAAGGAAAGGGTAACGCAAGGCAAGCCACGGTGAGGCAAGGCAAGGCAAATGCACGACAACGCACGGCTAGGCAATGCACGGCAAGGCAAGGAAAGGGTAACGCAAGGCAAGGCACGGTCAGGCGAGGCAAGGCTAAGGCACGACAACGCAAGGCTAGGCAATGAACGGAAGGCAAGCAAAGAGTAACGGAAGGCAAGGAAGGTAAGGGAAAGCAAGGGAAGGCAAGGGCAACGAAAGGAACGGCACGGTAAGGGGAAACAAAGCTAAGGCACGACAATGCAGGGCTAGGCAATGCACGGCAAGGCAAGGAAAGGGTAACGAAAGGCAAAGCACGGTGAGGCAAGACAAGGCAAATGCACGACAACGCACGGCTAGGCAATGCACGGCAAGGCAAGGAAAGGGTAACTCAAGGCAAGGCACGGTCAGGCGAGGCAAGGCTAAGGCACGACAACGCAAGGCTAGGCAATGCACGGAAGGCAAGCAAAGAGTAACGGAAGGCAAGGAAGGCAAGGGAAAGCAGGGGAAGGCAAGGGTAACGAAAGGAACGGCACGGTAAGGGGAAACAAGGCTAAGGCACGACAACACAGGGCTAGGCAATGCAGGGCAAGGCAAGGAAAGGGTAACGCAAGGCAAGGCACGGTTTGGGGAGGAAGGCGAATGCACGACAACGCAAGGCTAGGCAATGCACGGAAGGCAAGCAAAGAGTAACGGAAGGCAAGGAAGGCAAGGGAAAGCAAAGCAAGGCAAGGGTAACAGAAGGAACGGCAGGGCAAGGGCAAACAAGGCTAAGGCACGGCAACGCACGGCTAGGCAATGCACGGCAAGGCAAGGAAAGGGTAACGCAAGGCAAGGCACGGTGAGGCAAGGCAAGGCTGATGCAAGACAACGCACGGCTAGGCAATGCACGGCAAGGCAAGGAAAGGGTAACGCAAGGCAAGGCACGGTCAGGCGAGGCAAGGCTAAGGCACGACAACGCAAGGCTAGGCAATGCACGGCAAGGCAAGGAAAGGGTAACGCAAGGCAAGGCACGGTAAGGGGCGGCAAAGCTAAGGCACGACAACGCAAGGCTAGGCAATAAACGGAAGGCAAGCAAAGAGTAACGGAAGGCAAGGAAGGCAAGGGAAAGCAGGGGAAGGCAAGGGTAACGGAAGGAACGGCACGGTAAGGGGAAACAAGGCTAAGGCACGACAACGCACGGCTAGCCAATGCACGGCAAGGCAAGGAAAGGGTAACGCAAGGCAAGGCACCGTTACGCGAGGCAAGGCTAAGGCACGACAACGCAAGGCTAGGCAATGCACGGAAGGCAAGCAAAGAGTAACGGAAGGCAAGGAAGGCAAGGGAAAGCATGGGAAGGCAAGGGTAACGGAAGGAACGGCACGGCAAGGGGAAACAAGGCTAAGGCACGGCAACGCACGGCTAGGCAATGCACGGCAAGGCAAGGAAAGGGTAACGCAAGGCAAGGCACGGTCAGGCGAGGCAAGGCTAAGGCACGACAACGCAAGGCTAGGCAATGCACGGAAGGAAAGCAAAGAGTAACGGAAGGCAATGAAAGTAAGGGAAAGCAAAGCAAGGTAAGGGTAACGCAAGGCAAGGCACGGTCAGGCGCGGCAAGGCTAAGGCACGACAACGCAAGGCTAGGCAATAAACGGAAGGCAAGCAAAGAGTAACGGAAGGCAAGGAAGGCAAGGGAAAGCAGGGGAAGGCAAGGGTAACGGAAGGAACGGCACGGTAAGGGGAAACAAGGCTAAGGCACGACAACGCAGGGCTAGCCAATGCACGGCAAGGAAAGGAAAGGGTAACGCAAGGCAAGGCACGGTAAGGCGCGGCAAGGCTAAGGCACGACAACGCAAGGCTAGGAAATGCACGGAAGGCAAGCAAAGAGTAACGGAAGGCAAGGAAGGCAAGGGAAAGCAAGGCAAGGCAAGGGTAACGGAAGGAACGGCACGGCAAGGGGAAACAAGGCTAAGGCACGGCAACGCACGGCTAGGCAATGCACGGCAAGGCAAGGAAAGGGTAACGTAAGGCAAGGCACGGTCAGGCGAGGCAAGGCTAAGGCACGACAACGCAAGGCTAGGCAATCCACGGAAGGCAAGCAAAGAGGAACGGAAGGCAAGGAAGGCTAGGGAAAGCAGGGAAAGGCAAGGGTAACGGAAGGAACGGCACGGTAAGGGCAAACAAGACTAAGGCACGACAACACAGGGCTAGGCAATGCAGGGCAAGGCAAGGAAATGGTAACGCAAGGCACGGCACGGTTTGGGGAGGCAAAGCTAATGCACGACAACGCAAGGCTAGGCAGTGCACGGCTAGGCAAGGAAAGAGTAACGGAAGGAAAGGAAGGCAAGGCAAAGCAAGGCAAGGCAAGTGTAACAAAAGGCAAGGCACGGCAAGGGGAAACAAGGCTAAGGAACGGCAACGCACGGCTACGCAATGCACGGCCAGGCAAGGAAAGGGTAACGCAAGGCAAGGCACGGTAAGGCAAGACAAGGCTAATGCACGACAACGCACGGCTAGGCAATGCACGGCCAGGCAAGGAAAGGGTAACGCAAGGCAAGGCACGGTGAGGCAAGGCAAGGCAAATGCACGACCACGCACGGCTAGGCAATGCACGGCAAGGCAAGGAAAGGGTAACGGAAGGCAAGGAAGGAAAGGGAAAGCAGGGGAAGGCAAGTTGTAACGAAAGGAACGGCACGGTAAGGGGAAACAAGGCTAAGGCACGACAACACAGGGCTAGGCAATGCAGGGCAAGGCAAGGAAAGGGTAACGCAAGGCAAGGCACGGTTTGGGGAGGAAGGCGAATGCACGACAACGCAAGGCTAGGCAATGCACGGAAGGCAAGCAAAGAGTAACGGAAGGCAAGGAAGGCAAGGGAAAGCAAGGCAAGGCAAGGGTAACAGAAGGAACGGCACGGCAAGGGGAAACAAGGCTAAGGCACGGCAACGCTCGGCTAGGCAATGCACGGCAAGGCAAGGAAAGGGTAACGCAAGGCAAGGCACTGTCAGGCGAGGCAAGGCTAAGGCACGACAACGCAAGGCTAGGCAATGCACGGAAGGCAAGCAAAGAGGAACGGAAGGCAAGGAAGGCTAGGGAATGCAGGGAAAGGCAAGGGTAACGGAAGGAACGGCACGGTAAGGGCAAACAAGACTAAGGCACGACAACACAGGGCTAGGCAATGCAGGGCAAGGCAAGGAAATGGTAACGCAAGGCAAGGCACGGTTTGGGGAGGCAAAGCTAATGCACGACAACGCAAGGCTAGGCAGTGCACGGCTAG
Source organism: Macrotis lagotis (assembly GCF_037893015.1). Taxonomy (NCBI): domain Eukaryota; kingdom Metazoa; phylum Chordata; class Mammalia; order Peramelemorphia; family Peramelidae; genus Macrotis; species Macrotis lagotis. The sequence goes on from NW_027422114.1 coordinate 43,622, forward strand.
GCAAGGAAAGAGTAACGGAAGGAAAGGAAGGCAAGGCAAAGCAAGGCAAGGCAAGTGTAACAAAAGGCAAGGCACGGGGAGGGGAAACAAGGCTAAGGAACGGCAACGCACGGCTACGCAATGCACGGCCAGGCAAGGAAAGGGTAACGCAAGGCAAGGCACGGTAAGGCAAGACAAGGCTAATGCACGGCAACGCACGGCTAGGCAATGCACGGCCAGGCAAGGAAAGGGTAACGCAAGGCAAGGAACGGTGAGGCAAGGCAAGGCAAATGCACGACAACGCACGGCTAGGCAATGCACGGCAAGGCAAGGAAAGGGTAACGCAAGGCAAGGCACGGTCAGGCGAGGCAAGGCTAAGGCACGACAACGCAAGGCTAGGCAATGAACGGAAGGCAAGCAAAGAGTAACGGAAGGCAAGGAAGGCAAGGGAAAGCAAGGGAAGGCAAGGGCAACGAAAGGAACGGCACGGTAAGGGGAAACAAAGCTAAGGCAGGTCAATGCAGGGCTAGGCAATGCACGGCAAGGCAAGGAAAGGGTGACGCAAGGCAAAGCACGGTGATGCAAGACAAGGCAAATGCACGACAACGCACAGCTAGGCAATGCACGGCAAGGCAAGGAAAGGGTAACTCAAGGCAAGGCACGGTCAGGCGAGGCAAGGCTAAGGCACGACAACGCAAGGCTAGGCAATGCACGGAAGGCAAGCAAAGAGTAACGGAAGGCAAGGAAGGCAAGAGAAAGCAGGGGAAGGCAAGGGTAACGAAAGGAACGGCACGGTAAGGGGAAACAAGGCTAAGGCACGACAACACAGGGCTAGGCAATGCAGGGCAAGGCAAGGAAAGGGTAACGCAAATCAAGGCACGGTTTGGGGAGGAAGGCGAATGCACGACAACGCAAGGCTAGGCAATGCACGGAAGGCAAGCAAAGAGTAACGGAAGGCAAGGAAGGCAAGGGAAAGCAAGGCAAGGCAAGGGTAACAGAAGGAACGGCACGGCAAGGGGAAACAAGGCTAAGGCACGGCAACGCACGGCTAGGCAATGCACGGCAAGGCAAGGAAAGGGTAACGCAAGGCAAGGCACGGTGAGGCAAGGCAAGGCTGATGCACGACAACGCACGGCTAGGCAATGCACGGCAAGGCAAGGAAAGGGTAACGCAAGGCAAGGCACCGTTACGCGAGGCAAGGCTAAGGCACGACAACGCAAGGGTAGCCAATGCACGGAAGGCAAGCAAAGAGTAACGGAAGGCAAGGAAGGCAAGTGAAAGCAAGGCAAGGCAAGGGTAACGGAAGGAACGGCACGGCAAGGGGAAACAAGGCTAAGGCACGGCAACGCACGGCTAGGCAATGCACGGCAAGGCAAGGAAAGGGTAACGCAAGGCAAGGCATGGTCAGGCGAGGCAAGGCTAAGGCACGACAACGCAAGGCTAGGCAATGCACGGCAAGGCAAGGAAAGGGTAACGCAAGGCAAGGCACGGTCAGGCGAGGCAAGGCTAAGGCACGACAACGCAAGGCTAGGCAATGAACGGAAGGCAAGCAAAGAGTAACGGAAGGCAAGGAAGGCTAGGGAAAGCAGGGAAAGGCAAGGGTAACGGAAGGAACGGCACGGTAAGGGCAAACAAGACTAAGGCACGACAACACAGGGCTAGGCAATGCAGGGCAAGGCAAGGAAAGGGTAACGCAAGGAAAGGCACGGTGAGGCAAGGCAAGGCTAATGCACGACAAGGCACGGCTAGGCAATGCACGGCAAGGCAAGGAAAGGGTAACGCAAGGCAAGGCACGGTCAGGCGAGGCAAGGCTAAGGGACGACAACGCAAGGCTAGGCAATGCACGGCAAGGCACGGAAAGGGTAACGCAAGGCAAGGCACTGTCAGGCGAGGCAAGGCTAAGACACGACAACGCAAGGCTAGGCAATGCACGGAAGGCAAGCAAAGAGGAACGGAAGGCAAGGAAGGCTAGGGAAAGCAGGGAAAGGCAAGGTTACCGGAAGGAACGGCACGGTAAGGGCAAACAAGACTAAGGCACGACAACACAGGGCTAGGAAATGCAGGGCAAGGCAAGGAAATGGTAACGCAAGGCAAGGCGCGGTTTGGGGAGGCAAAGCTAATGCACGACAACGCAAGGCTGGGCAGTGCACGGCTAGGCAAGGAAAGAGTAACGGAAGGAAAGGAAGGCAAGGCAATGCAAGGCAAGGCAAGTGTAACAAAAGGCAAGGCACGGCAAGGGGAAACAAGGCTAAGGAACGGCAACGCACGGCTACGCAATGCACGGCCAGCCAAGGAAAGGGTAACGCAAGGCAAGGCACGGTAAGGCAAGACAAGGCTAATGCACGACAACGCACGGCTAGGCAATGCACGGCCAGGCAAGGAAAGGGTAACGCAAGGCAAGGCACGGTGAGGCAAGGCAAGGCAAATGCACGACAACGCACGGCTAGGCAATGCACGGCAAGGCAAGGAAAGGGTAACGCAAGGCAAGGCACGGTCAGGCGAGGCAAGGCTAAGGCACGACAACGCAAGGCTAGGCAATGAACGGAAGGCAAGCAAAGAATAACGGAAGGCAAGGAAGGCTAGGGAAAGCAGGGAAAGGCAAGGGTAACGGAAGGAACGGCACGGTAAGGGCAAACAAGACTAAGGCACGACAACACAGGGCTAGGCAATGCAGGGCAAGGCAAGGAAAGGGTAACGCAAGGAAAGGCACGGTGAGGCAAGGCAAGGCTGATGCACGACAAGGCACGGCTAGGCAATGCACGGCAAGGCACGGAAAGGGTAACGCAAGGCAAGGCACGGTCAGGCGAGGCAAGGCTAAGGGACGACAACGCAAGGCTAGGCAATGCACGGCAAGGCAAGGAAAGGGTAACGCAAGGCAAGGCACGGTAAGGCGCGGCAAGGCTAAGGCACGACAACGCAAGGCTAGGCAATAAACCGAAGGCAAGCAAAGAGTAACGGAAGGCAAGGAAGGCGAGGGAAAGCAGGGGAAGGCAAGGGTAACGGAAGGAACGGCACGGTAAGGGGAAACAAGGCTAAGGCACGACAACGCAGGGCTAGCCAATGCACGGCAAGGAAAGGAAAGGGTAACGCAAGGCAAGGCACCGTTACGCGAGGAAAGGCTAAGGCACGACAACCCAAGGCTAGGCAATGCACGGAAGGCAAGCAAAGAGTAACGGAAGGCAAGGAAGGCAAGGGAAAGCAAGGCAAGGCAAGGGTAACGGAAGGAACGGCACGGCAAGGGGAAACAAGGCTAAGACACGGCAACGCACGGCTAGGCAATGCACGGCAAGGCAAGGAAAGGGTAACGCAAGGCAAGGCACTGTCAGGCGAGGCAAGGCTAAGACACGACAACGCAAGGCTAGGCAATGCACGGAAGGAAAGCAAAGAGTAACGGAAGGCAAGGAAGGCAAGGGAAAGCAGGGGAAGGCAAGGGTAACGAAAGGAACGGCACGGTAAGGGGAAACAAGGCTAAGGCACGACAACGCAAGGCTAGGCAATCCACGGAAGGCAAGCAAAGAGTAACGGAAGGGCAAGGCACGGTCAGGCGAGGCAAGGCTAAGGCACGACAACGCAAGGCTAGGCAATCCACGGAAGGCAAGCAAAGAATAACGGAAGGCAAGGAAGGCTAGGGAAAGCAGGGAAAGGCAAGGGTAACGGAAGGAACGGCACGGTAAGGGCAAACAAGACTAAGGCACGACAACACAGGGCTAGGCAATGCAGGGCAAGGCAAGGAAATGGTAACGCAAGGCACGGCACGGTTTGGGGAGGCAAAGCTAATGCACGACAACGCAAGGCTAGGCAGTGCACGGCTAGGCAAGGAAAGAGTAACGGAAGGAAAGGAAGGCAAGGCAAAGCAAGGCAAGGCAAGTGTAACAAAAGGCAAGGCACGGCAAGGGGAAACAAGGCTAAGGAACGGCAACGCACGGCTACGCAATGCACGGCCAGGCAAGGAAAGGGTAACGCAAGGCAAGGCACGGTAAGGCAAGACAAGGCTAATGCACGACAACGCACGGCTAGGCAATGCACGGCCAGGCAAGGAAAGGGTAACGCAAGGCAAGGCACGGTCAGGCGAGGCAAGGCTAAGGCACGACAACGCAAGGCTAGGCAATGAACGGAAGGCAAGCAAAGAGTAACGGAAGGCAAGGAAGACAAGGGAAAGCAAGGGAAGGCAAGGGCAACGAAAGGAACGGCACGGTAAGGGGAAACAAAGCTAAGGCACGACAATGCAGGGCTAGGCAATGCACGGCAAGGCAAGGAAAGGGTAACGCAAGGCAAAGCACGGTGAGGCAAGACAAGGCAAATGCACGACAACGCACGGCTAGGCAATGCACGGCAAGGCAAGGAAAGGGTAACTCAAGGCAAGGCACGATCAGGCGAGGCAAGGCTAAGGCACGACAACGCAAGGCTAGGCAATGCACGGAAGGAAAGCAAAGAGCAACGGAAGGCAAGGAAGGCAAGGGAAAGCAGGGGAAGGCAAGGGTAACGAAAGGAACGGCACGGTAAGGGGAAACAAGGCTAAGCCACGACAACACAGGGCTAGGCAATGCAGGGCAAGGCAAGGAAAGGGTAACGCAAGGCAAGGCACGGTTTGGGGAGGCAAAGCTAATGCACGACAACGCAAGGCTAGGCAGTGCACGGCTAGGCAAGGAAAGAGTAACGGAAGGCAAGGAAGGCAAGGCAAAGCAAGGCAAGGCAAGGGTAACAGAAGGAACGGCACGGCAAGGGGAAACAAGGCTAAGGAACGGCAACGCACGGCTACGAAATGCACGGCAAGGCAAGGAAAGGGTAACGCAAGGCCAGGCACGGTGAGGCAAGGCAAGGCTGATGCACGACAACGCACGGCTAGGCAATGCACGGCAAGGCAAGGAAAGGGTAACCCAAGGCAAGGCACGGTCAGGCGAGGCAAGGCTAAGGCACGACAACGCAAGGCTAGGTAATGCACGGAAGGCAAGAAAAGAGTAACGCAAGGCAAGGCACGGTGAGGCAAGGCAAGGCTAATGCACGACAACGCACGGCTAGGCAATACACGGCAAGGCAAGGAAAGGGTAACGCAAGGCAAGGCACGGTCAGGCGAGGCAAGGCTAAGGCACGACAACGCAAGGCTAGGCAATGAACGGAAGGCAAGCAAAGAATAACGGAAGGCAAGGAAGGCTAGGGAAAGCAGGGAAAGGCAAGGGTAACAGAAGGAACGGCACGGTAAAGGCAAACAAGACTAAGGCACGACAACACAGGGCTAGGCAATGCAGGGCAAGGCAAGGAAATGGTAACGCAAGGCAAGGCACGGTTTGGGGAGGCAAGGCTAATGCACGACAACGCAAGGCTAGGCAATGCACGGCAAGGCAAGGAAAGAGTAACGGAAGGAAAGGAAGGCAAGGCAAATCAAGGCAAGGCAAGGGTAACAAAAGGCAAGGCACGGCAAGGGGAAACAAGGCTAAGGAACGGCAACGCACGGCTATGCAATGCACGGCCAGGCAAGGAAAGGGTAACGCAAGGTAAGGCACGGTAAGGCAAGACAAGGCTAATGCACGACAACGCACGGCTAGGCAATGCACGGCAAGGCAAGGAAAGGGTAACGCAAGGCAAGGCACGGTGAGGGAAGGCAAGGCAAATGCACGACAACGCACGGCTAGGCAATGCACGGCAAGGCAAGGAAAGGGTAACGCAAGGCAAGGCACGGTCAGGCGAGGCAAGGCTAAGGCACGACAACGCAAGGCTAGGCAATGCACGGAAGGCAAGCAAAGAGTAACGGAAGGCAAGGAAGGCAAGGGAAAGCAGGGGAATGCAAGGGTAACGAAAGGAACGGCACGGTAAGGGGAAACAAGGCTAAGGCACGACAACACAGGGCTAGGCAATGCAGGGCAAGGCAAGGAAAGGGTAACGCAAGGCAAGGCACGGTTTGGGGAGGAAGGCGAATGCACGACAACGCAAGGCTAGGCAATGCACGGAAGGCAAGCAAAGAGTAACGGAAGGCAAGGAAGGCAAGGGAAAGCAAGGCAAGTCAAGGGTAACAGAAGGAACGGCACGGCAAGGGGAAACAAGGCTAAGGCACGGCAACGCACGGCTAGGCAATGCACGGCAAGGCAAGGAAAGGGTAACGCAAGGAAAGGCACAGTGAGGCAAGGCAAGGCTGATGCACGACAACGCACGGCTAGGCAATGCACGGCAAGGCAAGGAAAGGGTAACGCAATCAAGGCACGGTCAGGCGAGGCAAGGCTAAGGCACGACAACGCAAGGCTAGGCAATGAACGGAAGGCAAGCAAAGAGTAACGGAAGGCAAGGAAGGCAAGGGAAAGCAAGGGAAGGCAAGGGCAACGAAAGGAACGGCACGGTAAGGGGAAACAAAGCTAAGGCACGACAATGCAGGGCTAGGCAATGCACGGCAAGGCAAGGAAAGGGTAACGAAAGGCAAAGCACGGTGAGGCAAGACAAGGCAAATGCACGACAACGCACGGCTAGGCAATGCACGGCAAGGCAAGGAAAGGGTAACTCAAGGCAAGGCACGGTCAGGCGAGGCAAGGCTAAGGCACGACAACGCAAGGCTAGGCAATGCACGGAAGGCAAGCAAAGAGTAACGGAAGGCAAGGAAGTCAAGGGAAAGCAGGGGAAGGCAAGGGTAACGAAAGGAACGGCACGGTAAGGGGAAACAAGGCTAAGGCACGACAACACAGGGCTAGGCAATGCAGGGCAAGGCAAGGAAAGGGTAACGCAAGGCAAGGCACGGTTTGGGGAGGAAGGCGAATGCACGACAACGCAAGGCTAGGCAATGCACGGAAGGCAAGCAAAGAGTAACGGAAGGCAAGGAAGGCAAGGGAAAGCAAAGCAAGGCAAGGGTAACGGAAGGAACGGCACGGCAAGGGGAAACAAGGCTAAGGCACGACAACGCACGGCTAGGCAATGCACGGCAAGGCAAGGAAAGGATAACGCAAGGCAAGGCACGGTGAGGCAAGGCAAGGCTAATGCACGACAACGCACGGCTAGGCAATGAACGGCAAGGCAAGGAAAGGGTAACGCAAGGCAAGGCACGGTCAGGCGAGGCAAGGCTAAGGCACGACAACGCAAGGCTAGGCAATGCACGGCAAGGCAAGGAAAGGGTAACGCAAGGCAAGGCACGGTAAGGGGCGGCAAGGCTAAGGCACGACAACGCAAGGCTAGGCAATAAACGGAAGGCAAGCAAAGAGTAACGGAAGGCAAGGAAGGCAAGGGAAAGCAGGGGAAGGCAAGGGTAACGGAAGGAACGGCACGGTAAGGGGAAACAAGGCTAAGGCACGACAACGCACGGCTAGCCAATGCACGGCAAGGCAAGGAAAGGGTAACGCAAGGCAAGGCACCGTTACGCGAGGCAAGGCTAAGGCACGACAACGCAAGGCTAGGCAATGCACGGAAGGCAAGCAAAGAGTAACGGAAGGCAAGGAAGGCAACGGAAAGCAAGGGAAGGCAAGGGTAACGGAAGGAACGGCACGGCAAGGGGAAACATGGCTAAGGCACGGCAACGCACGGCTAGGCAATACACGGCAAGGCAAGGAAAGTGTAACGCAAGGCAAGGCACTGTCAGGCGAGGCAAGGCTAAGGCACGACAACGCAAGGCTAGGCAATGCACGGAAGGAAAGCAAAGAGTAACGGAAGGCAATGAAAGTAAGGGAAAGCAAACCAAGGTAAGGGTAACGCAAGGCAAGGCACGGTGAGGCAAGGCAAGGCTGATGCACGACAATGCACGGCTAGGCAATGCACGGCCAGGCAAGGAAAGGGTAACGCAAGGCAAGGCACGGTCAGGCGCGGCAAGGCTAAGGCACGACAACGCAAGGGTAGGCAATAAACGGAAGGCAAGCAAAGAGTAACGGAAGGCAAGGAAGGCAAGGGAAAGCAGGGGAAGGCAAGGGTAACGGAAGGAACGGCACGGTAAGGGGAAACAAGGCTAAGGCACGGCAACGCACGGCTAGGCAATGCACGGCAAGGCAAGGAAAGGGTAACGCAAGGCAAGGCACGGTGAGGCAAGGCAAGGCTGATGCACGACAACGCACGGCTAGGCAATGCACGGCAAGGCACGGAAAGGGTAACGCAAGGCAAGGCACGGTCAGGCGAGGCAAGGCTAAGGCACGACAACGCAAGGCTAGGCAATGCACGGCAAGGCAAGGAAAGGGTAACGCAAGGCAAGGCACGGTAAGGCGCGGCAAGGCTAAGGCAAGACAACGCAAGGCTAGGCAATAAACGGAAGGCAAGCAAAGAGTAACGGAAGGCAAGGAAGGCAAGGGAAAGCAGGGGAAGGCAAGGGTAACGGAAGGAACGGCACGGTAAGGGGAAACAAGGCTAAGCCACGACAACGCAGGGCTAGCCAATGCACGGCAAGGAAAGGAAAGGGTAACGCAAGGCAAGGCACCGTTACGCGAGGCAAGGCTAAGGCACGAAACGCAAGGCTAGGCAATGCACGGAAGGCAAGCAAAGAGTAACGGAAGGCAAGGAAGCCAAGGGAAAGCAAGGCAAGGCAAGGGTAACGGAAGGAAACGCACGGCAAGGGGAAACAAGGCTAAGGCACGACAACACAGGGCTAGGCAATGCAGGGCAAGGCAAGGAAAGGGTAACGCAAATCAAGGCACGGTTTGGGGAGGAAGGCGAATGCACGACAACGCAAGGCTAGGCAATGCACGGAAGGCAAGCAAAGAGTAACGGAAGGCAAGGAAGGCAAGGGAAAGCAAGGCAAGGCAAGGGTAACAGAAGGAACGGCACGGCAAGGGGAAACAAAGCTAAGGCACGACAACGCACGGCTAGGCAATGCACGGCAAGGCAAGGAAAGGGTAACGCAAGGCAAGGCACGGTGAGGCAAGGCAAGGCTGATGCACGACAACGCACGGCTAGGCAATGCACGGCAAGGCACGGAAAGGGTAACGCAAGGCAAGGCACGGTCAGGCGAGGCAAGGCTAAGGCACGACAACGCAAGGCTAGGCAATGCACGGCAAGGCAAGTTAAGGGTAACGCAAGGCAAGGCACGGTAAGGCGCGGCAAGGCTAAGGCAAGACAACGCAAGGCTAGGCAATAAACGGTAGGCAAGCAAAGAGTAACGGAAGGCAAGGAAGGCAAGGGAAAGCAGGGGAAGGCAAGGGTAACGGAAGGAACGGCACGGTAAGGGGAAACAAGGCTAAGGCACGACAACGCAGGGCTAGCCAATGCACGGCAAGGAAAGGAAAGGGTAACGCAAGGCAAGGCACCGTTACGCGAGGCAAGGCTAAGGCACGAAAACGCAAGGCTAGGCAATGCACGGAAGGCAAGCAAAGAGTAACGGAAGGCAAGGAAGGCAAGGGAAAGCAAGGCAAGGCAAGGGTAACGGAAGGAACAGCACGGCAAGGGGAAACAAGGCTAAGGCACGGCAACGCACGGCTAGGCAATGCACGGCAAGGCAAGGAAAGGGTAACGCAAGGCAAGGCACTGTCAGGCGAGGCAAGGCTAAGACACGACAACGCAAGGCTAGGCAATGCACGGAAGGAAAGCAAAGAGTAACGGAAGGCAATGAAAGTAAGGGAAAGCAAAGCAAGGTAAGGGTAACGCAAGGCAAGGAACGGTGAGGCAAGTCAAGGCAAATGCACGACAACGCACGGCTAGGCGATGCACGGCAAGGCAAGGAAAGGGTAACGCAAGGCAAGGCACGGTCAGGCGAGGCAAGGCTAAGGCACGACAACGCAAGGCTGGGCAATGCACGGAAGGCAAGCAAAGAGTAACGGAAGGCAAGGAAGGCAAGGGAAAGCAAGGGAAGGCAAGGGCAACGAAAGGAACGGCACGGTAAGGGGAAACAAAGCTAAGGCACGACAATGCAGGGCTAGGCAATGCACGGCAAGGCAAGGAAAGGGTAACGCAAGGCAAAGCACGGTGAGGCAAGACAAGGCAAATGCACGACAACGCACGGCTAGGCAATGCACGGCAAGGCAAGGAAAGGGTAACTCAAGGCAAGGCACGGTCAGGCGAGGCAAGGCTAAGGCACGACAACGCAAGGCTAGGCAATGAACGGAAGGCAAGCAAAGAGTAACGGAAGGCAAGGAAGGCAAGGGAAAGCAGGGGAAGGCAAGGGTAACGAAAGGAACGGCACGGTAAGGGGAAACAAGGCTAAGGCACGACAACACAGGGCTAGGCAATGCAGGGCAAGGCAAGGAAAGGGTAACGCAAGGCAAGGCACGGTGAGGCAAGGCAAGGCTGATGCACGACAACGCACGGCTAGGCAATGCACGGCAAGGCAAGGAAAGAGTAACGGAAGGAAAGGAAGGCAAGGCAAAGCAAGGCAAGGCAAGGGTAACAGAAGGAACGGCACGGCAAGGGGAAACAAGGCTAAGGCACGACAACGCACGGCTAGGCAATGCACGGCAAGGCAAGGAAAGGGTAACGCAAGGCAAGGCACGGTGAGGCAAGGCAAGGCTGATGCACGACAACGCACGGCTAGGCAATGCACGGCAAGGCACGGAAAGGGTAACGCAAGGCAAGGCACGGTCAGGCGAAGGCAAGGCTAAGGCACGACAACGCACGGCTAGGCAATGCACGGCAAGGCAAGGAAAGGGTAACGCAAGGCAAGGCACGGTAAGGCGCGGCAAGGCTAAGGCAAGACAACGCAAGGCTAGGCAATAAACGGAAGGCAAGCAAAGAGTAACGGAAGGCAAGGAAGGCAAGGGAAAGCAGGGGAAGGCAAGGGTAACGGAAGGAACGGCACGGTAAGGGGAAACAAGGCTAAGGCACGACAATGCAGGGCTAGGCAATGCACGGCAAGGCAAGGAAAGGGTAACGCAAGGCAAAGCACGGTGAGGCAAGTCAAGGCAAATGCACGACAACGCACGGCTAGGCAATGCACGGCAAGGCAAGGAAAGGGTAACTCAAGGCAAGGCACGGTCAGGCGAGGCAAGGCTAAGGCACGACAACGCAAGGCTAGGCAATGCACGGCAAGGCAAGGAAAGGGTAACGCAAGGCAAGGCACGGTTTGGGGAGGAGGGCGCATGCACGACAACCCAAGGCTAGGCAATGCACGGAAGGCAAGCAAAGAGTAACGGAAGGCAAGGAAGGCAAGGGAAAGCAAGGCAAGGCAAGGGTAACAGAAGGAACGGCACGGCAAGGGGAAACAAGGCTAAGGCACGGCAACGCACGGCTAGGCAATGCACGGCAACGCAAGGAAAGGGTAACGCAAGGCAAGGCACGGTGAGGCAAGGCAAGGCTGATGCACGACAACGCACGGCTAGGCAATGCACGGCAAGGCAAGGAAAGGGTAACGCAAGGCAAGGCACCGTTACGCGAGGCAAGGCTAAGGCACGACAACGCAAAGCTAGGCAATGCACGGAAGGCAAGCAAAGAGTAACGGAAGGCAAGGAAGGCAAGGGAAAGCAAGGCAAGGCAAGTGTAACGGAAGGAACGGCACGGCAAGGGGAAACAAGGCTAAGGCACGGCAACGCACGGCTAGGCAATGCACGGCAAGGCAAGGAAAGGGTAACGCAAGGCAAGGCACTGTCAGGCGAGGCAAGGCTAAGACAGGACAACGCAAGGCTAGGCAATGCACGGAAGGAAAGCAAAGAGTAACGGAAGGCAATGAAAGTAAGGGAAAGCAAAGCAAGGTAAGGGTAACGTAAGGCAAGGCACGGTAAGGCAAGACAAGGCTAATGCACGACAAAGCACGGCTAGGCAATTCACGGCAAGGCAAGGAAAGGGTAACGCAAGGCAAGGCACGGTCAGGCGAGGCAAGGCTAAGGCACGACAACGCAAGGCTAGGCAATGCACGGAAGGCAAGCAAAGAGGAACGGAAGGCAAGGAAGGCTAGGGAAAGCAGGGAAAGGCAAGGGTAACGGAAGGAACGGCACGGTAAGGGCAAACAAAACTAAGGCACGACAACACAGGGCTAGGCAATGCAGGGCAAGGCAAGGAAATGGTAACGCAAGGCAAGGCACGGTTTGGGGAGGCAAAGCTAATGCACGACAACGCAAGGCTAGGCAGTGCACGGCTAGGCAAGGAAAGAGTAACGGAAGGAAAGGAAGGCAAGGCAAAGCAAGGCAAGGCAAGTGTAACAAAAGGCAAGGCACGGCAAGGGGAAACAAGGCGAAGGAACGGCAACGCACGGCTACGCAATGCACGGCCAGGCAAGGAAAGGGTAACGCAAGGCAAGGCACGGTAAGGCAAGACAAGGCTAATGCACGACAACGCACGGCTAGGCAATGCACGGCCAGGCAAGGAAAGGGTAACGCAAGGCAAGGCACGTTGAGGCAAGGCAAGGCAAATGCACGACAACGCACGGCTAGGCAATGCACGGCAAGGCAAGGAAAGGGTAACTCAAGGCAAGGCACGGTCAGGCGAGGCAAGGCTAAGGCACGACAACGCAAGGCTAGGCAATGCACGGAAGGCAAGCAAAGATTAACGGAAGGCAAGGAAGGCAAGGGAAAGCAGGGGAAGGCAAGGGTAACGAAAGGAACGGCACGGTAAGGGGAAACAAGGCTAAGGCACGACAACACAGGGCTAGGCAATGCAGGGCAAGGCAAGGAAAGGGTAACGCAAGGCAAGGCACGGTTTGGGGAGGAAGGCGAATGCACGACAACGCAAGGCTAGGCAATGCACGGAAGGCAAGCAAAGAGTAACGGAAGGCAAGGAAGGCAAGGGAAAGCAACGCAAGGCAAGGGTAACAGAAGGAACGGCACGGCAAGGGGAAACAAGGCTAAGGCACGGCATCGCACGGCTAGGCAATGCACGGCAAGGCAAGGAAAGGGTAACGCAAGGCAAGGCACGGTGAGGCAAGGCAAGGCTGATGCACGACAACGCACGGCTAGGCAATGCACGGCAAGGCAAGGAAAGGGTAACGCAAGGCAAGGCACGGTCAGGCGAGGCAAGGCTAAGGCACGACAACGCAAGGCTAGGCAATGCACGGCAAGGCAAGGAAAGGGTAACGCAAGGCAAGGCACGGTCAGGCGAGGCAAGGCTAAGGCACGACAACGCAAGGCTAGGCAATGAACGGAAGGCAAGCAAAGAGTAACGGAAGGCAAGGAAGGCAAGGGACAGCAAGGGAAGGCAAGGGCAACAAAAGGAACGGCACGGTAAGGGGAAACAAAGCTAAGGCACGACAATGCAGGGCTAGGCAATGCAAGGCAAGGCAAGGAAAGGGTAACGCAAGGCAAAGCACGGTGAGGCAAGACAAGGCAAATGCACGACAACGCACGGCTAGGCAATGCACGGCAAGGCAAGGAAAGGGTAACTCAAGGCAAGGCACGGTCAGGCGAGGCAAGCCTAAGGCACGACAACGCAAGGCTAGGCAATGCACGGAAGGCAAGCAAAGGGTAACGGAAGGCAAGGAAGGCAAGGGAAAGCAGGGGAAGGCAAGGGTAACGGAAGGAACGGCACGGTAAGGGGAAACAAGGCTAAGGCACGACAACGCAGGGCTAGCCAATGCACGGCAAGGAAAGGAAAGGGTAACGCAAGGCAAGGCACCGTTACGCGAGGCAAGGCTAAGGCACGACAACGCAAGGCTAGGCAATGCACGGAAGGCAAGCAAAGAGTAACGGAAGGCAAGGAAGGCAAGGGAAAGCAAGGCAAGGCAAGGCAAGGATAACGGAAGGAACGGCACGGCAAGGGGAAACAAGGCTAAGGCACGGCAACGCACGGCTAGGCAATGCACGGCAAGGCAAGGAAACGGTAACGCAAGGCAAGGAACTGTCAGGCGAGGCAAGGCTAAGACACGACAACGCAAGGCTAGGCAATGCACGGAAGGAAAGCAAAGAGTAACGGAAGGCAATGAAAGTAAGGGAAAGCAAAGCAAGGTAAGGGTAACGCAAGGCAAGGCACGGTAAGGCAAGACAAGGCTAATGCACGACAACGCACGGCTAGGCAATGCACGGCCAGGCAAGGAAAGGGTAACGCAAGGCAAGGCACGGTCATGCGAGGCAAGGCTAAGGCACGACAACGCAAGGCTAGGCAATGAACGGAAGGCAAGCAAAGAGTAACGGAAGGCAAGGAAGGCAAGGGAAAGCAAGGGAAGGCAAGGGCAACGAAAGGAACGGCACGGTAAGGGGAAACAAAGCTAAGGCAGGACAATGCAGGGCTAGGCAATGCACGGCAAGGCAAGGAAAGGGTAACGCAAGGCAAAGCACGGTGAGGCAAGACAAGGCAAATGCACGAGAACGCACTGCTAGGCAATGCACGGCAAGGCAAGGAAAGGGTAACTCAAGGCAAGGCACGGTCAGGCGAGGCAAGGCTAAGGCACGACAACGCAAGGCTAGGCAATGCACGGAAGGCAAGCAAAGAGTAACGGAAGGCAAGGAAGGCAAGGGAAAGCAGGGGAAGGCAAGGGTAACGAAAGGAACGGCACGGTAAGGGGAAACAATGCTAAGGCACGACAACACAGGGCTAGGCAATGCAGGGCAAGGCAAGGAAAGGGTAACGCAAATCAAGGCACGGTTTGGGGAGGAAGGCGAATGCACGACAACGCAAGGCTAGGCAATGCACGGAAGGCAAGCAAAGAGTAAAGGAAGGCAAGGAAGGCAAGGGAAAGCAAGGCAAGGCAAGGGTAACAGAAGGAACGGCACGGCAAGGGGATACAAGGCTAAGGCACGGCAACGCACGGCTAGGCAATGCACGGCAAGGCAAGGAAAGGGTAACGCAAGGCAAGGCACGGTGAGGCAAGGCAAGGCTGATGCACGACAACGCACGGCTAGGCAATGCACGGCAAGGCAAGGAAAGGGTAACGCAAGGCAAGGCACGGTCAGGCGAGGCAAGGCTAAGGCACGACAACGCAAGGCTAGGCAATGCACGGAAGGCAAGCAAAGAATAACGGAAGGCAAGGAAGGCTAGGGAAAGCAGGGAAAGGCAAGGGTAACGAAAGGAACGGCACGGTAAGGGGAAACAAGCTAAGGCACGACAACACAGGGCTAGGCAATGCAGGGCAAGGCAAGGAAAGGGTAACGCAAGGCAAGGCACGGTTTGGGGAGGCAAAGCTAATGCACGACAACGCAAGGCTAGGCAGTGCACGGCTAGGCAAGGAAAGAGTAACGGAAGGAAAGGAAGGCAAGGCAAAGCAAGGCAAGGCAAGTGTAACAAAAGGCAAGGCACGGCAAGGGGAAACAAGGCTAAGGAACGGCAACGCACGGCTACGCAATGCACGGCCAGGCAAGGAAAGGGTAACGCAGGGCAAGGCACGGTAAGGCAATACAAGGCTAATGCACGACAACGCACGGCTAGGCAATGCACGGCCAGGCAAGGAAAGGGTAACGCAAGGCAAGGCACGGTGAGGGAAGGCAAGGCAAATGCACGACAACGCACGGCTAGGCAATGCACGGCAAGGCAAGGAAAGGGTAACGCAAGGCAAGGCACGGTCAGGCGAGGCAAGGCTAAGGCACGACAACGCAAGGCTAGGCAATGCACGGAAGGCAAGCAAAGAGTAACGGAAGGCAAGGAAGGCAAGGGAAAGCAAGGGAAGGCAAGGGCAACGAAAGGAACGGCACGGTAAGGGGAAACAAGGCTAAGGAACGACAACGCACGGCTAGGCAATGCACGGCCAGGCAAGGAAAGGGTAACGCAAGGCAAGGCACGGTGAGGGAAGGCAAGGCAAATGCACGACAACACACGGCTAGGCAATGCACGGCAAGGCAAGGAAAGGGTAACTCAAGGCAAGGCACGGTCAGGCGAGGCAAGGCTAAGGCACGACAACGCAAGGCTAGGCAATGCACGGCAAGGCAAGGAAAGGGTAACGCAAGGCAAGGCACGGTTTGGGGAGGAAGGCAACGCAAGGCTAGGCAATGCACGGAAGGCAAGCAAAGAGTAACGGAAGGCAAGGAAGGCAAGGGAAAGCAAGGCAAGGCAAGGGTAACAGAAGGAACGGCACGGCAAGGGGAAACAAGGCTAAGGCACGGCAACGCACGGCTAGGCAATGCACGGCAAGGCAAGGGAAGGGTAACGCGAGGCAAGGCACGGTGAGGCAAGGCAAGGCTGATGCACGACAACGCACGGCTAGGCAATGCACGGCAAGGCAAAGAAAGGGTAACGCAAGGCAAGGCACGGTCAGGCGAGGCAAGGCTAAGGCACGACAACGCAAGGCTAGGCAATGCACGGCAAGGCAAGGAAAGGGTAACGCAAGGCAAGGCACGGTAAGGCGCGGCAAGGCTAAGGCACGACAACGCAAGGCTAGGCAATAAACGGAAGGCAAGCAAAGAGTAACGGAAGGCAAGGAAGGCAAGGGAAAGCAGGGGAAGGCAAGGGTAACGGAAGGAACGGCACGGTAAGGGGAAACAAGGCTAAGGCACGACAACGCAGGGCTAGCCAATGCACGGCAAGGAAAGGAAAGGGTAACGCAAGGCAAGGCACCGTTACGCGAGGCAAGGCTAAGGCACGACAACGCAAGGCTAGGCAATGCACGGAAGGCAAGCAAAGAGTAACGGAAGGCAAGGAAGGCAAGGGAAAGCAAGGCAAGGCAAGGGTAACGGAAGGAACGGCAGGGCAAGGGGAAACAAGGCTAAGGCACGGCAACGCACGGCTAGGCAATGCACGGCAAGGCAAGGAAAGGGTAACGCAAGGCAAGGCACTGTCAGGCGAGGCAAGGCTAAGCACGACAACGCAAGGCTAGGCAATGAACGGAAGGAAAGCAAAGAGTAACGGAAGGCAATGAAAGTAAGGGAAAGCAAAGCAAGGTAAGGGTAACGCAAGGCAAGGCACGGTAAGGCAAGACAAGGCTAAGGCACGACAACGCACGGCTAGGCAATGCACGGCAAGGCAAGGAAAGGGTAACGCAAGGCAAGGCACGGTTAGGCGAGGCAAGGCTAAGGCACGACAACGCAAGGCTAGGCAATCAACGGAAGGCAAGCAAAGAGTAACGGAAGGCAAGGAAGGCTAGGGAAAGCAGGGAAAGACAAGGGTAACGGAAGGAACGGCACGGTAAGGGCAAACAAGACTAAGGCACGACAACACAGGGCTAGGCAATGCAGGGCAAGGAAAGGAAAGGGTAACGCAAGGCAAGGCACCGTTACGCGAGGCAAGGCTAAGGCACGACAACGCAAGGCTAGGCAATGCACGGAAGGCAAGCAAAGAGTAACGGAAGGCAAGGAAGGCAAGGGAAAGCAAGGCAAGGCAAGGGTAACGGAAGGAACGGCACGGCAAGGGGAAACAAGGCTAATGCACGGCAACGCACGGCTAGGCAATGCACGGAAAGGCAAGGAAAGGGTAACGCAAGGCAAGGCTCTGTCAGGCGAGGCAAGGCTAAGGCACGACAACGCAAGGCTAGGCAATGCACGGAAGGAAAGCAAAGAGGAACGGAAGGCAAGGAAGGCGAGGGAAAGCAGGGAAAGGCAAGGGCAACGGAAGGAACGGCACGGTAAGGGCAAACAAGACTAAGGCACGACAACACAGGGCTAGGCAATGCAGGGCAAGGCAAGGAAATGGTAACGCAAGGCAAGGCACGGTTTGGGGAGGCAAAGCTAATGCACGACAACGCAAGGCTAGGCAGTGCACTTCTAGGCAAGGAAAGAGTAACGGAAGGAAAGGAAGGCAAGGCAAAGCAAGGCAAGGCAAGGCAAGTGTAACAAAAGGCAAGGCACGGCAAGGGGAAACAAGGCTAAGGAACGGCAACGCACGGCTACGCAATGCACGGCCAGGCAAGGAAAGGGTAACGCAAGGCAAGGCACGGTAAGGCAAGACAAGGCTAATGCACGACAACGCACGGCTAGGCAATGCACGGCCAGGCAAGGAAAGGGTAACGCAAGGCAAGGCACGGTGAGGCAAGGCAAGGCAAATGCACGACAACGCACGGCTAGGCAATGCACGGCAAGGCAAGGAAAGGGTAACGCAAGGCAAGGCACGGTCATGCGAGGCAAGGCTAAGGCACGACAACGCAAGGCTAGGCAATGAACGGAAGGCAAGCAAAGAGTAACGGAAGGCAAGGAAGGCAAGGGAAAGCAAGGGAAGGCAAGGGCAACAGAAAGGAACGGCACGGTAAGGGGAAACAAAGCTAAGGCACGACAATGCAGGGCTAGGCAATGCACGGCAAGGCAAGGAAAGGGTAACGCAAGGCAAAGCACGGTGAGGCAAGACAAGGCAAATGCACGACAACGCACGGCTAGGCAATGCACGGCAAGGCAAGGAAAGGGTAACTCAAGGCAAGGCACGGTCAGGCGAGGCAAGGCTAAGGCAACGACAACGCAAGGCTAGGCAATGCACGGAAGGCAAGCAAAGAGTAACGGAAGGCAAGGAAGGCAAGGGAAAGCAGGGGAAGGCAAGGGTAACGAAAGGAACGGCACGGTAAGGGGAAACAAGGCTAAGGCACGACAACACAGGGCTAGGCAATGCAGGGCAAGGCAAGGAAAGGGTAACGCAAGGCAAGGCACGGTTTGGGGAGGAAGGCGAATGCACGACAACGCAAGGCTAGGCAATGCACGGAAGGCAAGCAAAGAGTAACGGAAGGCAAGGAAGGCAAGGGAAAGCAAGGCAAGGCAAGGGTAACAGAAGGAACGGCACGGCAAGGGGATACAAGGCTAAGGCACGGCAACGCACGGCTAGGCAATGCACGGCAAGGCAAGGAAAGGGTAACGCAAGGCAAGACACGGTGAGGCAAGGCAAGGCTGATACACGACAACGCACGGCTAGGCAATGCACGGCAAGGCACGGAAAGGGTAACGCAACGCAAGGCACGGTCAGGCGAGGCAAGGCTAAGGCACGACAACGCAAGGCTAGGCAATGCACGGCAAGGCAAGGAAAGGGTAACGCAAGGCAAGGCACGGTAAGGCGCGGCAAGGCTAAGGCACGACAACGCAAGGCTAGGCAATGCACGGAAGGCAAGCAAAGAGGAACGGAAGGCAAGGAAGGCTAGGGAAAGCAGGGAAAGGCAAGGGCAACGAAAGGAACGGCACGGTAAGGGGAAACAAGGCTAAGGCACGACAACACAGGGCTAGGCAATGCACGGCAAGGCAAGGAAAGGGTAACGCAAGGCAAGGCACGGTGAGGCAAGGCAAGTCTGATGCACGACAACGCACGGCTAGGCAATGCACGGCAAGGCAAGAAAGAGTAAAGGAAGGAAAGGAAGGCAAGGCAAAGCAAGGCAAGGCAAGTGTAACAAAAGGCAAGGCACGGCAAGGGGAAACAAGGCTAAGGAACGACAACGCACGGCTAGGCAATGCACGGCAAGGCAAGGAAAGGGTAACGCAAGGCAAGGCACGGTGAGGCAAGGCAAGGCTAATGCACGACAACGCACGGCTAGGCAATGCACGGCCAGGCAAGGAAAGGGTAACGCAAGGCAAGGCACGGTGAGGGAAGGCAAGGCAAATGCACGACAACACACGGCTAGGCAATGCACGGCAAGGCAAGGAAAGGGTAACGCAAGGCAAGGCACGGTCAGGCGAGGCAAGGCTAAGGCACGACAACGCAAGGCTAGGCAATGAACGGAAGGCAAGCAAAGAGTAACGGAAGGCAAGGAAGGCAAGGGAATGCAAGGGAAGGCAAGGGCAACGAAAGGAACGGCACGGTAAGGGGAAACAAAGCTAAGGCACGACAATGCAGGGCTAGGCAATGCACGGCAAGGCAAGGAAAGGGTAACGCAAGGCAAAGCACGGTGAGGCAAGACAAGGCATGCACGACAACGCACGGCTAGGCAATGCACGGCAAGGCAAGGAAAGGGACAAACGCGAGGCAAGGCTAAGGCAGGCAAGGCTAGGCAACGGCAAGGCAAGGAAAGGGTAACGCAAGGCAAGGCACGGTTTGGGGAGGAAGGCGCATGCACGACAACGCAAGGCTAGGCAATGCACGGAAGGCAAGCAAAGAGTAACGGAAGGCAAGGAAGGCAAGGGAAAGCAAGGCAAGGCAAGGGTAACAGAAGGAACGGCACGGCAAGGGGAAACAAGGCTAAGGCACGGCAACGCACGGCTAGGCAATGCACGGCAAGGCAAGGAAAGGGTAACGCGAGGCAAGGCACGGTGAGGCAAGGCAAGGCATGCACGACAACGCACGGCTAGGCAATGCACGGCAAGGCAAGGAAAGGGTAACGCAAGGCAAGGCACGGTCAGGCGAGGCAAGGCTAAGGCACGACAACGCAAGGCTAGGCAATGCACGGAAGGCAAGCAAAGAGGTAACGGAAGGCAAGTGATGCACGACAACGCACGGCTAGGCAATGCACGGCAAGGCAAAGAAAGGGTAACGCAAGGCAAGGCACGGTCAGGCGAGGCAAGGCTAAGGCACGACAACGCAAGGCTAGGCAATAGGAAAGCAGGGAAAGGCAAGGGCGGAAGGAACGGCACGGTAAGGGCAAACAAGACTAAGGCACGACAACACAGGGCTAGGCAATGCAGGGCAAGGCAAGGAAATGGTAACGCAAGGCAAGGCACGGTTTGGGGAGGCAAAGCTAATGCACGACAACGCAAGGCAAGGCAGTGCACGGCTAGGCAAGGAAAGAGTAACGGAAGGAAAGGAAGGCAAGGCAAAACAAGGCAAGGCAAGGGTAACGGAAGGAACGGCACGGCAAGGGGAAACAAGGCTAAGGCACGGCAACGCACGGCTACGCAATGCACGGCAAGGCAAGGAAAGGGTAACGCAAGGCAAGGCACGGTAAGGCAAGGCAAGGCTAATGCACGACAACGCACGGCTAGGCAATGCACGGCCAGGCAAGGAAAGGGTAACGCAAGGCAAGGCACGGTGCAGGGAAGGCAAGGCTAAGGCACGACAACGCACGGCTAGGCAATGCACGGCAAGGCAAGGAAAGGGTAACGCAAGGCAAGGCACGGTCAGGCGAGGCAAGGCTAAGGCACGACAACGCAAGGCTAGGCAATGAACGGAAGGCAAGCAAAGAATAACGGAAGGCAAGGAAGGCTAGGGAAAGCAGGGAAAGGCAAGGGTAACGGAAGGAACGGCACGGTAAGGGCAAACAAGACTAAGGCACGACAACACAGGGCTAGGCAATGCAGGGCAAGGCAAGGAAATGGTAACGCAAGGCAAGGCACGGTTTGGGGAGGCAAAGCTAATGCACGACAACGCAAGGCTAGGCAGTGCACGGCTAGGCAAGGAAAGAGTAACGGAAGGAAAGGAAGGCAAGGCAAAGCAAGGCAAGGCAAGTGTAACAAAAGGCAAGGCACGGCAAGGGGAAACAAGGCTAAGGAACGGCAACGCACGGCTACGCAATGCACGGCCAGGCAAGGAAAGGGTAACGCAAGGCAAGGCACGGTAAGGCAAGACAAGGCTAATGCACGACAACGCACGGCTAGGCAATGCACGGCCAGGCAAAGAAAGGGTAACGCAAGGCAAGGCACGGTTAGGCAAGTCAAGGCTAATGCACGACAACGCACGGCTAGGCAATGCACGGCAAGGCAAGGAAAGGGTAACGCAAGGCAAGGCACGGTCAGGCGAGGCAAGGCTAAGGCACGACAACGCACGGCTAGGCAATGCACGGCAAGGCAAGGAAAGAGTAACGGAAGGAAAGGAAGGCAAGGCAAAGCAAGGCAAGGCAAGTGTAACAAAAGGCAAGGCACGGCAAGGGGAAACAAGGCTAATGCACGACAACGCACGGCTACGCAATGCACGGCCAGGCAAGGAAAGGGTAACGCAAGGCAAGGCACGGTGAGGCAAGGCAAGGCAAATGCACGACAACGCACGGCTAGGCAATGCACGGCAAGGCAAGGAAAGGGTAACGCAAGGCAAGGCACGGTCAGGCGAGGCAAGGCTAAGGCACGACAACGCAAGGCTAGGCAATGAACGGAAGGCAAGCAAAGAGTAACGGAAGGCAAGAAAGGCAAGGGAATGCAAGGGAAGGCAAGGGCAACGAAAGGAACGGCACGGTAAGGGGAAACAAAGCTAAGGCACGACAATGCAGGGCTAGGCAATGCACGGCAAGGCAAGGAAAGGGTAACGCAAGGCAAAGCACGGTGAGGCAAGACAAGGCAAATGCACGACAACGCACGGCTAGGCAATGCACGGCAAGGCAAGGAAAGGGTAACTCAAGGCAAGGCACGGTCAGGCGAGGCAAGGCTAAGGCACGACAACGCAAGGCTAGGCAATGCACGGCAAGGCAAGGAAAGGGTAACGCAAGGCAAGGCACGGTTTGGGGAGGAAGGCGCATGCACGACAACGCAAGGCTAGGCAATGCACGGAAGGCAAGCAAAGAGTAACGGAAGGCAAGGAAGGCAAGGGAAAGCAAGGCAAGGCAAGGGTAACAGAAGGAACGGCACGGCAAGGGGAAACAAGGCTAAGGCACGGCAACGCACGGCTAGGCAATGCACGGCAAGGCAAGGAAAGGGTAACGCGAGGCAAGGCACGGTGAGGCAAGGCAAGGCTGATGCACGACAACGCACGGCTAGGCAATGCACGGCAAGGCAAAGAAAGGGTAACGCAAGGCAAGGCACGGTCAGGCGAGGCAAGGCTAAGGCACGACAACGCAAGGCTAGGCAATGCACGGCAAGGCAAGGAAAGGGTAACGCAAGGCAAGGCACGGTAAGGCGCGGCAAGGCTAAGGCACGACAACGCAAGGCTAGGCAATAAACGGAAGGCAAGCAAAGAGTAACGGAAGGCAAGGAAGGCAAGGGAAAGCAGGGGAAGGCAAGGGTAACGGAAGGAACGGCACGGTAAGGGGAAACAAGGCTAAGGCACGACAACGCAGGGCTAGCCAATGCACGGCAAGGAAAGGAAAGGGTAACGCAAGGCAAGGCACCGTTACGCGAGGCAAGGCTAAGGCACGACAACGCAAGGCTAGGCAATGCACGGAAGGCAAGCAAAGAGTAACGGAAGGCAAGGAAGGCAAGGGAAAGCAAGGCAAGGCAAGGGTAACGGAAGGAACGGCACGGCAAGGGGAAACAAGGCTAAGGCACGGCAACGCACGGCTAGGCAATGCACGGCAAGGCAAGGAAAGGGTAACGCAAGGCAAGGCACTGTCAGGCGAGGCAAGGCTAAGACACGACAACGCAAGGCTAGGCAATGAACGGAAGGAAAGCAAAGAGTAACGGAAGGCAATGAAAGTAAGGGAAAGCAAAGCAAGGTAAGGGTAACGCAAGGCAAGGCACGGTAAGGCAAGACAAGGCTAATGCACGACAACGCACGGCTAGGCAATTCACGGCAGGGCAAGGAAAGGGTAACGTAAGGCAAGGCACGGTCAAGCGAGGCAAGGCTAAGGCACGACAACGCAAGGCTAGGCAATGAACGGAAGGCAAGCAAAGAGTAACGGAAGGCAAGGAAGGCAAGGGAAAGCAGGGAAAGGCAAGGGTAACGGAAGGAACGGCACGGTAAGGGGAAACAAGACTAAGGCACGACAACACAGGGCTAGGCAATGCAGGGCAAGGAAAGGAAAGGGTAACGCAAGGCAAGGCACCGTTACGCGAGGCAAGGCTAAGGCACGACAACGCAAGGCTAGGCAATGCACGGAAGGCAAGCAAAGAGTAACGGAAGGCAAGGAAGGCAAGGGAAAGCAAGGCAAGGCAAGGGTAACGGAAGGAACGGCACGGCAAGGGGAAACAAGGCTAAGGCACGGCAACGCACGGCTAGGCAATGCACGGCCAGGCAAGGAAAGGGTAACGCAAGGCAAGGCACGGTCAGGCGAGGCAAGGCTAAGGCACGACAACGCAAGGCTAGGCAATGCACGGAAGGCAAGCAAAGAGGAACGGAAGGCAAGGAAGGCGAGGGAAAGCAGGGAAAGGCAAGGGCAACGGAAGGAACGGCACGGTAAGGGCAAACAAGACTAAGGCACGACAACACAGGGCTAGGCAATGCAGGGCAAGGCAAGGAAATGGTAACGCAAGGCAAGGCACGGTTTGGGGAGGCAAAGCTAATGCACGACAACGCAAGGCTAGGCAGTGCACTTCTAGGCAAGGAAAGAGTAACGGAAGGAAAGGAAGGCAAGGCAAAGGCAAGGCAAGGCAAGGCAAGTGTAACAAAAGGCAAGGCACGGCAAGGGGAAACAAGGCTAAGGAACGGCAACGCACGGCTACGCAATGCACGGCCAGGCAAGGAAAGGGTAACGCAAGGCAAGGCACGGTAAGGCAAGACAAGGCTAATGCACGACAACGCACGGCTAGGCAATGCACGGCCAGGCAAGGAAAGGGTAACGCAAGGCAAGGCACGGTGAGGCAAGGCAAGGCAAATGCACGACAACGCACGGCTAGGCAATGCACGGCAAGGCAAGGAATGGGTAACGCAAGGCAAGGCACGGTCATGCGAGGCAAGGCTAAGGCACGACAACGCAAGGCTAGGCAATGAACGGAAGGCAAGCAAAGAGTAACGGAAGGCAAGGAAGGCAAGGGAAAGCAAGGGAAGGCAAGGGCAACGAAAGGAACGGCACGGTAAGGGGAAACAAAGCTAAGGCAGGACAATGCAGGGCTAGGCAATGCACGGCAAGGCAAGGAAAGGGTAACGCAAGGCAAAGCACGGTGAGGCAAGACAAGGCAAATGCACGAGAACGCACTGCTAGGCAATGCACGGCAAGGCCAGGAAAGGGTAACTCAAGGCAAGGCACGGTCAGGCGAGGCAAGGCTAAGGCACGACAACGCAAGGCTAGGCAATGCACGGAAGGCAAGCAAAGAGTAACGGAAGGCAAGGAAGGCAAGGGAAAGCAGGGGAAGGCAAGGGTAACGAAAGGAACGGCACGGTAAGGGGAAACAATGCTAAGGCACGACAACACAGGGCTAGGCAATGCAGGGCAAGGCAAGGAAAGGGTAACGCAAATCAAGGCACGGTTTGGGGAGGAAGGCGAATGCACGACAACGCAAGGCTAGGCAATGCACGGAAGGCAAGCAAAGAGTAAAGGAAGGCAAGGAAGGCAAGGGAAAGCAAGGCAAGGCAAGGGTAACAGAAGGAACGGCACGGCAAGGGGATACAAGGCTAAGGCACGGCAACGCACGGCTAGGCAATGCACGGCAAGGCAAGGAAAGGGTAACGCAAGGCAAGGCACGGTGAGGCAAGGCAAGGCTGATGCACGACAACGCACGGCTAGGCAATGCACGGCAAGGCACGGAAAGGGTAACGCAAGGCAAGGCACGGTCAGGCGAGGCAAGGCTAAGGCACGACAACGCAAGGCTAGGCAATGCACGGCAAGGCAAGGAAAGGGTAACGCAAGGCAAGGCACGGTAAGGCGCGGCAAGGCTAAGGCAAGACAACGCAAGGCTAGGCAATGCACGGAAGGCAAGCAAAGAGGAACGGAAGGCAAGGAAGGCTAGGGAAAGCAGGGAAAGGCAAGGGCAACGAAAGGAACGGCACGGTAAGGGGAAACAAGGCTAAGGCACGACAACACAGGGCTAGGCAATGCAGGGCAAGGCAAGGAAAGGGTAACGCAGGGCAAGGCACGGTGAGGCAAGGCAAGTCTGATGCACGACAACGCACGGCTAGGCAATGCACGGCAAGGCAAGAAAGAGTAACGGAAGGAAAGGAAGGCAAGGCAAAGCAAGGCAAGGCAAGTGTAACAAAAGGCAAGGCACGGCAAGGGGAAACAAGGCTAAGGAACGACAACGCACGGCTACGCAATGCACGGCCAGGCAAGGAAAGGGTAACGCAAGGCAAGGCACGGTAAGGCAAGACAAGGCTAATGCACGACAACGCACGGCTAGGCAATGCACGGCCAGGCAAGGAAAGGGTAACGCAAGGCAAGGCACGGTGAGGGAAGGCAAGGCAAATGCACGACAACGCACGGCTAGGCAATGCACGGCAAGGCAAGGAAAGGGTAACGCAAGGCAAGGCACGGTCAGGCGAGGCAAGGCTAAGGCACGACAACGCAAGGCTAGGCAATGAACGGAAGGCAAGCAAAGAGTAACGGAAGGCAAGGAAGGCAAGGGAATGCAAGGGAAGGCAAGGGCAACGAAAGGAACGGCACGGTAAGGGGAAACAAAGCTAAGGCACGACAATGCAGGGCTAGGCAATGCACGGCAAGGCAAGGAAAGGGTAACGCAAGGCAAAGCACGGTGAGGCAAGACAAGGCAAATGCACGACAACGCACGGCTAGGCAATGCACGGCAAGGCAAGGAAAGGGCAACTCAAGGCAAGGCACGGTCAGGCGAGGCAAGGCTAAGGCACGACAACGCAAGGCTAGGCAATGCACGGAAGGCAAGCAAAGAGTAACGGAAGGCAAGGCACGGTTTGGGGAGGAAGGCGAATGCACGACAACGCAAGGCTAGGCAATGCACGGAAGGCAAGCAAAGAGTAACGGAAGGCAAGGAAGGCAAGGGAAAGCAAGGCAAGGCAAGGGTAACAGAAGGAACGGCACGGCAAGGGGAAACAAGGCTAAGGCACGGCAACGCACGGCTAGGCAATGCACGGCAAGGCAAGGAAAGGGTAACGCGAGGCAAGGCACGGTGAGGCAAGGCAAGGCTGATGCACGACAACGCACGGCTAGGCAATGCACGGCAAGGCAAAGAAAGGGTAACGCAAGGCAAGGCACGGTCAGGCGAGGCAAGGCTAAGGCACGACAACGCACGGCTAGGCAATGCACGGCAAGGCAAGGAAAGGGTAACGCAAGGCAAGGCACGGTAAGGCGCGGCAAGGCTAAGGCACGACAACGCAAGGCTAGGCAATAAACGGAAGGCAAGCAAAGAGTAACGGAAGGCAAGGAAGGCAAGGGAAAGCAGGGGAAGGCAAGGGTAACGGAAGGAACGGCACGGTAAGGGGAAACAAGGCTAAGGCACGACAACGCAGGGCTAGCCAATGCACGGCAAGGAAAGGAAAGGGTAACGCAAGGCAAGGCACCGTTACGCGAGGCAAGGCTAAGGCACGACAACGCAAGGCTAGGCAATGCACGGAAGGCAAGCAAAGAGTAACGGAAGGCAAGGAAGGCAAGGGAAAGCAAGGCAAGGCAAGGGTAACGGAAGGAACGGCAGGGCAAGGGGAAACAAGGCTAAGGCAAGGCAACGCACGGCTAGGCAATGCACGGCAAGGCAAGGAAAAGGTAACGCAAGGCAAGGCACTGTCAGGCGAGGCAAGGCTAAGGCACGACAACGCAAGGCTAGGCAATGCACGGAAGGGAAGCAAAGAGGAACGGAAGGCAAGGAAGGCTAGGGAAAGCAAGGCAAGGCAAGGATAACGGAAGGAACGGCACGGAAAGGGGAAACAAGACTAAGGCACGACAACACAGGGCTAGGCAATGCAGGGCAAGGCAAGGAAAGGGTAACGCAAGGCAAGGCATGGTTTGGGGAGGCAAAGCTAATGCACGACAACGCAAGGCTAGGCAGTGCACGGCTAGGCAAGGAAAGAGTAACGGAAGGAAAGGAAGGCAAGGCAAAGCAAGGCAAGGCAAGTGTAACAAAAGGCAAGGCACGGCAAGGGGAAACAAGGCTAAGGAACGGCAACGCACGGCTACTCAATGCACGGCCAGGCAAGGCTAGGGTAACGCAAGGCAAGGCACGGTAAGGCAAGACAAGGCTAATGCACGACAACGCACGGCTAGGCAATGCACGGCCAGGCAAGGAAAGGGTAACGCAAGGCAAGGCACGGTGAGGCAAGGCAAGGCAAATGCACGACAACGCACGGCTAGGCAATGCACGGCAAGGCAAGGAAAGGGTAACGCAAGGCAAGGCACGGTCAGGCGAGGCAAGGCTAAGGCACGACAACGC
Source organism: Macrotis lagotis (assembly GCF_037893015.1). NCBI lineage: Eukaryota > Metazoa > Chordata > Mammalia > Peramelemorphia > Peramelidae > Macrotis > Macrotis lagotis. Next base: position 71,086 of record NW_027422114.1, read on the forward strand.
AAGGCTAGGCAATGAACGGAAGGCAAGCAAAGAGTAACGGAAGGCAAGGAAGGTAAGGGAAAGCAAGGGAAGGCAAGGGCAACGAAAGGAACGGCACGGTAAGGGGAAACAAAGCTAAGGCACGACAATGCAGGGCTAGGCAATGCACGGCAAGGCAAGGAAAGGGTAACGAAAGGCAAAGCACGGTGAGGCAAGACAAGGCAAATGCACGACAACGCACGGCTAGGCAATGCACGGCAAGGCAAGGAAAGTGTAACTCAAGGCAAGGCACGGTCAGGCGAGGCAAGGCTAAGGCTCGACAACGCAAGGCTAGGCAATGCACGGAAGGCAAGCAAAGAGTAACGGAAGGCAAGGAAGGCAAGGGAAAGCAGGGGAAGGCAAGGGTAACGAAAGGAACGGCACGGTAAGGGGAAACAAGGCTAAGGCACGACAACACAGGGCTAGGCAATGCAGGGCAAGGCAAGGAAAGGGTAACGCAAGGCAAGGCACGGTTTGGGGAGGAAGGCGAATGCACGACAACGCAAGGCTAGGCAATGCACGGAAGGCAAGCAAAGAGTAACGGAAGGCAAGGAAGGCAAGGGAAAGCAAAGCAAGGCAAGGGTAACAGAAGGAACGGCACGGCAAGGGCAAACAAGGCTAAGGCACGGCAACGCACGGCTAGGCAATGCACGGCAAGGCAAGGAAAGGGTAACGCAAGGCAAGGCACGGTGAGGCAAGGCAAGGCTGATGCAAGACAACGCACGGCTAGGCAATGCACGGCAAGGCAAGGAAAGGGTAACGCAAGGCAAGGCACGGTCAGGCGAGGCAAGGCTAAGGCACGACAACGCAAGGCTAGGCAATGCACGGCAAGGCAAGGAAAGGGTAAGGCAAGGCAAGGCACGGTAAGGGGCGGCAAGGCTAAGGCACGACAACGCAAGGCTAGGCAATAAACGGAAGGCAAGCAAAGAGTAACGGAAGGCAAGGAAGGCAAGGGAAAGCAGGGGAAGGCAAGGGTAACGGAAGGAACGGCACGGTAAGGGGAAACAAGGCTAAGGCACGACAACGCACGGCTAGCCAATGCACGGCAAGGAAAGGAAAGGGTAACGCAAGGCAAGGCACCGTTACGCGAGGCAAGGCTAAGGCACGACAACGCAAGGCTAGGCAATGCACGGAAGGCAAGCAAAGAGTAACGGAAGGCAAGGAAGGCAACGGAAAGCAAGGCAAGGCAAGGGTAACGGAAGGAACGGCACGGCAAGGGGAAACAAGGCTAATGCACGACAACGCACGGCTAGGCAATACACGGCAAGGCAAGGAAAGGGTAACGCAAGGCAAGGCATGGTCAGGCGAAGCAAGGCTAAGGCACGACAACGCAAGGCTAGGCAATGCACGGAAGGCAAGCAAAGAGTAACGGAAGGCAATGAAAGTAAGGGAAAGCAAAGCAAGGTAAGGGTAACGCAAGGCAAGGCACGGTCAGGCGCGGCAAGGCTAAGGCACGACAACGCAAGGCTAGGCAATAAACGGAAGGCAAGCAAAGAGTAACGGAAGGCAAGGAAGGCAAGGGAAAGCAGGGGAAGGCAAGGGTAACGGAAGGAACGGCACGGTAAGGGGAAACAAGGCTAAGGCACGACAACGCAGGGCTAGCCAATGCACGGCAAGGAAAGGAAAGGGTAACGCAAGGCAAGGCACCGTTACGCGAGGCAAGGCTAAGGCACGACAACGCAAGGCTAGGAAATGCACGGAAGGCAAGCAAAGAGTAACGGAAGGCAAGGAAGGCAAGGGAAATCAAGGCAAGGCAAGGGTAACGGAAGGAACGGCACGGCAAGGGGAAACAAGGCTAAGGCACGGCAACGCACGGCTAGGCAATGCACGGCAAGGCAAGGAAAGGGTAACGTAAGGCAAGGCACGGTCAGGCGAGGCAAGGCTAAGGCACGACAACGCAAGGCTAGGCAATCCACGGAAGGCAAGCAAAGAGGAACGGAAGGCAAGGCAGGCTAGGGAAAGCAGGGAAAGGCAAACGTAACGGAAGGAACGGCACGGTAAGGACAAACAAGACTAAGGCACGACAACACAGGGCTAGGCAATGCAGGGCAAGGCAAGGAAATGGTAACGCAAGGCACGGCACGGTTTGGGGAGGCAAAGCTAATGCACGACAACGCAAGGCTAGGCAGTGCACGGCTAGGCAAGGAAAGAGTAACGGAAGGAAAGGAAGGCAAGGCAAAGCAAGGCAAGGCAAGTGTAAAAAAAGGCAAGGCACGGCAAGGGGAAACAAGGCTAAGGAACGGCAACGCACGGCTACGCAATGCACGGCCAGGCAAGGAAAGGGTAACGCAAGGCAAGGCACGGTAAGGCAAGACAAGGCTAATGCACGACAACGCACGGCTAGGCAATGCACGGCCAGGCAAGGAAAGGGTAACGCAAGGCAAGGCACGGTGAGGCAAGGGAAGGCAAATGCACGACCACGCACGGCTAGGCAATGCACGGCAAGGCAAGGAAAGGGTAACGGAAGGCAAGGAAGGAAAGGGAAAGCAGGGGAAGGCAAGTTGTAACGAAAGGAACGGCACGGTAAGGGGAAACAAGGCTAAGGCACGACAACACAGGGCTAGGCAATGCAGGGCAAGGCAAGGAAAGGGTAACGCAAGGCAAGGCACGGTTTGGGGAGGAAGGCGAATGCACGACAACGCAAGGCTAGGCAATGCACGGAAGGCAAGCAAAAAGTAACGGAAGGCAAGGAAGGCAAGGGAAAGCAAGGCAAGGCAAGGGTAACAGAAGGAACGGCACGGCAAGGGGAAACAAGGCTAAGGCACGGCAACGCACGGCTAGGAAATGCACGGCAAGGCAAGGAAAGGGTAACGCAAGGCAAGGCACTGTCAGGCGAGGCAAGGCTAAGGCACGACAACGCAAGGCTAGGCAATGCACGGAAGGCAAGCAAAGAGGAACGGAAGGCAAGGAAGGCTAGGGAATGCAGGGAAACGCAAGGGTAACGGAAGGAACGGCACGGTAAGGGCAAACAAGACTAAGGCACGACAACACAGGGCTAGGCAATGCAGGGCAAGGCAAGGAAATGGTAACGCAAGGCAAGGCACAGTTTGGGGAGGCAAAGCTAATGCACGACAACGCAAGGCTAGGCAGTGCACGGCTAGGCAAGGAAAGAGTAACGGAAGGAAAGGAAGGCAAGGCAAAGCAAGGCAAGGCAAGTGTAACAAAAGGCAAGGCACGGCAAGGGGAAACAAGGCTAAGGAACGGCAACGCACGGCTACGCAATGCACGGCCAGGCAAGGAAAGGGTAACGCAAGGCAAGGCACGGTAAGGCAAGACAAGGCTAATGCACGGCAACGCACGGCTAGGCAATGCACGGCCAGGCAAGGAAAGGGTAACGCAAGGCAAGGAACGGTGAGGCAAGGCAAGGCAAATGCACGACAACGCACGGCTAGGCAATGCACGGCAAGGCAAGGAAAGGGTAACGCAAGGCAAGGCACGGTCAGGCGAGGCAAGGCTAAGGCACGACAACGCAAGGCTAGGCAATGAACGGAAGGCAAGCAAAGAGTAACGGAAGGCAAGGAAGGCAAGGGAAAGCAAGGGAAGGCAAGGGCAACGAAAGGAACGGCACGGTAAGGGGAAACAAAGCTAAGGCAGGTCAATGCAGGGCTAGGCAATGCACGGCAAGGCAAGGAAAGAGTGACGCAAGGCAAAGCACGGTGAGGCAAGACAAGGCAAATGCACGACAACGCACAGCTAGGCAATGCACGGCAAGGCAAGGAAAGGGTAACTCAAGGCAAGGCACGGTCAGGCGAGGCAAGGCTAAGGCACGACAACGCAAGGCTAGGCAATGCACGGAAGGCAAGCAAAGAGTAACGGAAGGCAAGGAAGGCAAGGGAAAGCAGGGGAAGGCAAGGGTAACGAAAGGAACGGCACGGTAAGGGGAAACAAGGCTAAGGCACGACAACACAGGGCTAGGCAATGCAGGGCAAGGCAAGGAAAGGGTAACGCAAGGCAAGGCACGGTTTGGGGAGGAAGGCGAATGCACGACAACGCAAGGCTAGGCAATGCACGGAAGGCAAGCAAAGAGTAACGGAAGGCAAGGAAGGCAAGGGAAAGCAAAGCAAGGCAAGGGTAACAGAAGGAACGGCACGGCAAGGGCAAACAAGGCTAAGGCACGGCAACGCACGGCTAGGCAATGCACGGCAAGGCAAGGAAAGGGTAACGCAAGGCAAGGCACGGTGAGGCAAGGCAAGGCTGATGCAAGACAACGCACGGCTAGGCAATGCACGGCAAGGCAAGGAAAGGGTAACGCAAGGCAAGGCACGGTCAGGCGAGGCAAGGCTAAGGCACGACAACGCAAGGCTAGGCAATGCACGGCAAGGCAAGGAAAGGGTAACGCAAGGCAAGGCACGGTAAGGGGCGGCAAGGCTAAGGCACGACAACGCAAGGCTAGGCAATAAACGGAAGGCAAGCAAAGAGTAACGGAAGGCAAGGAAGGCAAGGGAAAGCAGGGGAAGGCAAGGGTAACGGAAGGAACGGCACGGTAAGGGGAAACAAGGCTAAGGCACGACAACGCACGGCTAGCCAATGCACGGCAAGGAAAGGAAAGGGTAACGCAAGGCAAGGCACCGTTACGCGAGGCAAGGCTAAGGCACGACAACGCAAGGCTAGGCAATGCACGGAAGGCAAGCAAAGAGTAACGGAAGGCAAGGAAGGCAACGGAAAGCAAGGCAAGGCAAGGGTAACGGAAGGAACGGCACGGCAAGGGGAAACAAGGCTAAGGGGAAACAAGGCTAAGGCTAGGCAATACACGGCAAGGCAAGGAAAGGGTAACGCAAGGCAAGGCACTGTCAGGCGAGGCAAGGCTAAGGCACGACAACGCAAGGCTAGGCAATGCACGGAAGGAAAGCAAAGAGTAACGGAAGGCAATGAAAGTAAGGGAAAGCAAAGCAAGGTAAGGGTAACGCAAGGCAAGGCACGGTCAGGCGCGGCAAGGCTAAGGCACGACAACGCAAGGCTAGGCAATAAACGATAGGCAAGCAAAGAGTAACGGAAGGCAAGGAAGGCAAGGGAAAGCAGGGGAAGGCAAGGGTAACGGAAGGAACGGCACGGTAAGGGGAAACAAGGCTAAGGCACGACAACGCAGGGCTAGCCAATGCACGGCAAGGAAAGGAAAGGGTAACGCAAGGCAAGGCACCGTTACGCGAGGCAAGGCTAAGGCACGACAACGCAAGGCTAGGCAATGCACGGAAGGCAAGCAAAGAGTAACGGAAGGCAAGGAAGGCAAGGGAAAGCAAGGCAAGGCAAGGGTAACGGAAGGAACGGCACGGCAAGGGGAAACAAGGCTAAGGCACGGCAACGCACGGCTAGGCAAGGAAAGGGTAACGGAAGGCAAGGCACGGTCAGGCGAGGCAAGGCTAAGGCACGACAACGCAAGGCTAGGCAATCCACGGAAGGCAAGCAAAGAGGAACGGAAGGCAAGGCAGGCTAGGGAAAGCAGGGAAAGGCAAGGGTAACGGAAGGAACGGCACGGTAAGGGCAAACAAGACTAAGGCACGACAACACAGGGCTAGGCAATGCAGGGCAAGGCAAGGAAATGGTAACGCAAGGCACGGCACGGTTTGGGGAGGCAAAGCTAATGCACGACAACGCAAGGCTAGGCAGTGCACGGCTAGGCAAGGAAAGAGTAACGGAAGGAAAGGAAGGCAAGGCAAAGCAAGGCAAGGCAAGTGTAACAAAAGGCAAGGCACGGCAAGGGGAAACAAGGCTAAGGAACGGCAACGCACGGCTACGCAATGCACGGCCAGGCAAGGAAAGGGTAACGCAAGGCAAGGCACGGTAAGGCAAGACAAGGCTAATGCACGACAACGCACGGCTAGGCAATGCACGGCCAGGCAAGGAAAGGGTAACGCAAGGCAAGGCACGGTGAGGCAAGGCAAGGCAAATGCACGACCACGCACGGCTAGGCAATGCACGGCAAGGCAAGGAAAGGGTAACGGAAGGCAAGGAAGGAAAGGGAAAGCAGGGGAAGGCAAGTTGTAACGAAAGGAACGGCACGGTAAGGGGAAACAAGGCTAAGGCACGACAACACAGGGCTAGGCAATGCAGGGCAAGGCAAGGAAAGGGTAACGCAAGGCAAGGCACGGTTTGGGGAGGAAGGCGAATGCACGACAACGCAAGGCTAGGCAATGCACGGAAGGCAAGCAAAGAGTAACGGAAGGCAAGGAAGGCAAGGGAAAGCAAGGCAAGGCAAGGGTAACCGAAGGAACGGCACGGCAAGGGGAAACAAGGCTAAGGCACGGCAACGCACGGCTAGGAAATGCACGGCAAGGCAAGGAAAGGGTAACGCAAGGCAAGGCACTGTCAGGCGAGGCAAGGCTAAGGCACGACAACGCAAGGCTAGGCAATGCACGGAAGGCAAGCAAAGAGGAACGGAAGGCAAGGAAGGCTAGGGAATGCAGGGAAAGGCAAGGGTAACAGAAGGAACGGCACGGTAAGGGCAAAGAAGACTAAGGCACGACAACACAGGGCTAGGCAATGCAGGGCAAGGCAAGGAAATGGTAACGCAAGGCAAGGCACGGTTTGGGGAGGCAAAGCTAATGCACGACAACGCAAGGCTAGGCAGTGCACGGCTAGGCAAGGAAAGAGTAACGGAAGGAAAGGAAGGCAAGGCAAAGCAAGGCAAGGCAAGTGTAACAAAAGGCAAGGCACGGCAAGGGGAAACAAGGCTAAGGAACGGCAACGCACGGCTACGCAATGCACGGCCAGGCAAGGAAAGGGTAACGCAAGGCAAGGCACGGTAAGGCAAGACAAGGCTAATGCACGGCAACGCACGGCTAGGCAATGCACGACCAGGCAAGGAAAGGGTAACGCAAGGCAAGGAACGGGAGGCAAGGCAAGGCAAATGCACGACAACGCACGGCTAGGCAATGCACGGCAAGGCAAGGAAAGGGTAACGCAAGGCAAGGCACGGTCAGGCGAGGCAAGGCTAAGGCACGACAACGCAAGGCTAGGCAATGAACGGAAGGCAAGCAAAGAGTAACGGAAGGCAAAGAAGGCAAGGGAAAGCAAGGGAAGGCAAGGGCAACGAAAGGAACGGCACGGTAAGGGGAAACAAAGCTAAGGCAGGTCAATGCAGGGCTAGGCAATGCACGGCAAGGCAAGGAAAGGGTGACGCAAGGCAAAGCACGGTGAGGCAAGACAAGGCAAATGCACGACAACGCACAGCTAGGCAATGCACGGCAAGGCAAGGAAAGGGTAACTCAAGGCAAGGCACGGTCAGGCGAGGCAAGGCTAAGGCACGACAACGCAAGGCTAGGCAATGCACGGAAGGCAAGCAAAGAGTAACGGAAGGCAAGGAAGGCAAGAGAAAGCAGGGGAAGGCAAGGGTAACGAAAGGAACGGCACGGTAAGGGGAAACAAGGCTAAGGCACGACAACACAGGGCTAGGCAATGCAGGGCAAGGCAAGGAAAGGGTAACGCAAGGCAAGGCACGGTTTGGGGAGGCAAGGCTAATGCACGACAACGCAAGGCTAGGCAATGCACGGAAGGCAAGCAAAGAGTAACGGAAGGCAAGGAAGGCAAGGGAAAGCAAGGCAAGGCAAGGGTAACAGAAGGAACGGCACGGCAAGGGGAAACAAGGCTAAGGCACGGCAACGCACGGCTAGGCAATGCACGGCAAGGCAAGGAAAGGGTAACGCAAGGCAAGGCACGGTGAGGCAAGGTAAGGCTCATGCACGACAACGCACGGCTAGGCAATGCACGGCAAGGCAAGGAAAGGGTAACGCAAGGCAAGGCACCGTTACGCGAGGCAAGGCTAAGGCACGACAACGCAAGGGTAGGCAATGCACGGAAGGCAAGCAAAGAGTAACGGAAGGCAAGGAAGGCAAGTGAAAGCAAGGCAAGGCAAGGGTAACGGAAGGAACGGCACGGCAAGGGGAAACAACGCTAAGGCACGGCAACGCACGGCTAGGCAATGCACGGCAAGGCAAGGAAAGGGTAACGCAAGGCAAGGCACGGTCAGGCGAGGCAAGGCTAAGGCACGACAACGCAAGGCTAGGCAATGAACGGAAGGCAAGCAAAGAATAACGGAAGGCAAGGAAGGCTAGGGAAAGCAGGGAAAGGCAAGGGTAACGGAAGGAACGGCACGGTAAGGGCAAACAAGACTAAGGCACGACAACACAGGGCTAGGCAATGCAGGGCAAGGCAAGGAAAGGGTAACGCAAGGAAAGGCACGGTGAGGCAAGGCAAGGCTGATGCACGACAAGGCACGGCTAGGCAATGCACGGCAAGGCACGGAAAGGGTAACGCAAGGCAAGGCACGGTCAGGCGAGGCAAGGCTAAGGGACGACAACGCAAGGCTAGGCAATGCACGGCAAGGCACGGAAAGGGTAACGCAAGGCAAGGCACGGTCAGGCGAGGCAAGGCTAAGACACGACAACGCAAGGCTAGGCAATGCACGGAAGGCAAGCAAAGCGGAACAGAAGGCAAGGAAGGCTAGGGAAAGCAGGGAAAGGCAAGGTTACCGGAAGGAACGGCACGGTAAGGGCAAACAAGACTAAGGCACGACAACACAGGGCTAGGCAATGCAGGGCAAGGCAAGGAAATGGTAACGCAAGGCAAGGCACGGTTTGGGGAGGCAAAGCTAATGCACGACAACGCAAGGCTGGGCAGTGCACGGCTAGGCAAGGAAAGAGTAACGGAAGGAAAGGAAGGCAAGGCAATGCAAGGCAAGGCAAGTGTAACAAAAGGCAAGGCACGGCAAGGGGAAACAAGGCTAAGGAACGGCAACGCACGGCTACGCAATGCACGGCCAGCCAAGGAAAGGGTAACGCAAGGCAAGGCACGGTAAGGCAAGACAAGGCTAATGCACGACAACGCACGGCTAGGCAATGCACGGCCAGGCAAGGAAAGGGTAACGCAAGGCAAGGCACGGTGAGGCAAGGCAAGGCAAATGCACGACAACGCACGGCAAGGCAATGCACGGCAAGGCAAGGAAAGGGTAACGCAAGGCAAGGCACGGTCAGGCGAGGCAAGGCTAAGGCACGACAACGCAAGGCTAGGCAATGCACGGAAGGCAAGCAAAGAGTAACGGAAGGCAAGGAAGGCTAGGGAAAGCAGGGAAAGGGAAGGGTAACGGAAGGAACGGCACGGTAAGGGCAAACAAGGCTAAGGCACGACAACGCACGGCTAGGCAATGCACGGCAAGGCAAGGAAAGGGTAACGCAAGGCAAGGCACGGTGAGGCAAGGCAAGGCTGATGCACGACAAGGCACGGCTAGGCAATGCACGGCAAGGCACGGAAAGGGTAACGCAAGGCAAGGCACGGTCAGGCGAGGCAAGGCTAAGGGACGACAACGCAAGGCTAGGCAATGCACGGCAAGGCAAGGAAAGGGTAACGCAAGGCAAGGCACGGTAAGGCGCGGCAAGGCTAAGGCACGACAACGCAAGGCTAGGCAATAAACCGAAGGCAAGCAAAGAGTAACGGAAGGCAAGGAAGGCAAGGGAAAGCAAGGGAAGGCAAGGGTAACGGAAGGAACGGCACGGTAAGGGGAAACAAGGCTAAGGCATGACAACGCACAGCTAGGGAATGCATGGATAGGGAAGGAAAGGGTAACGCAAGGCAAGGCACTGTCTGGGGAGGAAAGGCTAAGGCACGACAACGCAAGGCTAGGCAATGCACGGAAGGCAAGCAAAGAGTAACGGAAGGCAAGGAAGGCAAGGTAAAGCAAGGCAAGGCAAGGGTAACGGAAGGAACGGCACGGCAAGGGGAAACAAGGCTAAGACACGGCAACGCACCCCTAGGCAATGCACGGCAAGGCAAGGAAAGGGTAACGCAAGGCAAGGCACTGTCAGGCGAGGCAAGGCTAAGACACGACAACGCAAGGCTAGGCAATGCACGGAAGGAAAGCAAAGAGTAACGGAAGGCAATGAAAGTAAGGGAAAGCAAAGCAAGGTAAGGGTAACGCAAGGCAAGGCACGGTAAGGCAAGACAAGGCTAATGCACGACAACGCACGGCTAGGCAATTCACGGCAAGGCAAGGAAAGGGTAACGTAAGGCAAGGCACGGTCAGGCGAGGCAAGGCTAAGGCACGACAACGCAAGGCTAGGCAATCCACGGAAGGCAAGCAAAGAGGAACGGAAGGCAAGGAAGGCTAGGGAAAGCAGGGAAAGGCAAGGGTAACGGAAGGAACGGCACGGTAAGGGCAAACAAGACTAAGGCACGACAACACAGGGCTAGGCAATGCAGGGCAAGGCAAGGAAATGGTAACGCAAGGCACGGCACGGTTTGGGGAGGCAAAGCTAATGCACGACAACGCAAGGCTAGGCAGTGCACGGCTAGGCAAGGAAAGAGTAACGGAAGGAAAGGAAGGCAAGGCAAAGCAAGGCAAGGCAAGTGTAACAAAAGGCAAGGCACGGCAAGGGGAAACAAGGCTAAGGAACGGCAACGCACGGCTACGCAATGCACGGCCAGGCAAGGAAAGGGTAACGCAAGGCAAGGCACGGTAAGGCAAGGCAAGGCAAATGCACGACAACGCACGGCTAGGCAATGCACGGCAAGGCAAGGAAAGGGTAACGCAAGGCAAGGCACGGTCAGGCGAGGCAAGGCTAAGGCACGACAACGCAAGGCTAGGCAATGCACGGAAGGCAAGCAAAGAGTAACGGAAGGCAAGGAAGACAAGGGAAAGCAAGGGAAGGCAAGGGCAACGAAAGGAACGGCACGGTAAGGGGAAACAAAGCTAAGGCACGACAATGCAGGGCTAGGCAATGCACGGCAAGGCAAGGAAAGGGTAACGCAAGGCAAAGCACGGTGAGGCAAGACAAGGCAAATGCACGACAACGCAAGGCTAGGCAATGCACGGCAAGGCAAGGAAGGGTAACTCAAGGCAAGGCACGATCAGGCGAGGCAAGGCTAAGGCACGACAACGCAAGGCTAGGCAATGCACGGAAGGAAAGCAAAGAGCAACGGAAGGCAAGGAAGGCAAGGGAAAGCAGGGGAAGGCAAGGGTAACGAAAGGAACGGCACGGTAAGGGGAAACAAGGCTAAGCCACGACAACACAGGGCTAGGCAATGCAGGGCAAGGCAAGGAAAGGGTAACGCAAGGCAAGGCACGGTTTGGGGAGGCAAAGCTAATGCACGACAACGCAAGGCTAGGCAGTGCACGGCTAGGCAAGGAAAGAGTAACGGAAGGAAAGGAAGGCAAGGCAAAGTAAGGCAAGGCAAGGGTAACAGAAGGAACGGCACGGCAAGGGGAAACAAGGCTAAGGAACGGCAACGCACGGCTACGAAATGCAAGGCAAGGCAAGGAAAGGGTAACGCAAGGCAAGGCACGGTGAGGCAAGGCAAGGCTGATGCACGACAACGCACGGCTAGGCAATGCACGGCAAGGCAAGGAAAGGGTAACGCAAGGCAAGGCACGGTCAGGCGAGGCAAGGCTAAGGCAAGACAACGCAAGGCTAGGCAATGCACGGCAAGGCAAGGAAAGGGTAACGCAAGGCAAGGCTCGGTGAGGCAAGGCAAGGCTGATGCACGACAACGCACGGCTAGGCAATGCACGGCAAGGCAAGGAAAGGGTAACGCAAGGCAAGGCACGGTCAGGCGAGGCAAGGCTAAGGCACGACAACGCAAGGCTAGGCAATGCACGGCAAGGCAAGGAAAGGGTAACGCAAGGCAAGGCACGGTAAGGCGCGGCAAGGCTAAGGCACGACAACGCAAGGCTAGGCAATAAACGGAAGGCAAGCAAAGAGTAACGGAAGGCAAGGAAGGCAAGGGAAAGCAGGGGAAGGCAAGGGTAACGGAAGGAACGACACGGTAAGGGGAAACAAGGCTAAGGCACGGCAACGCACGGCTAGGCAATGCACGGCAAGGCAAGGAAAGGGTAACGCAAGGCAAGGCACTGTCAGGCGAGGCAAGGCTAAGGCACGACAACGCAAGGCTAGGCAATGCACGGACGGAAAGCAAAGAGTAACGGAAGGCAATGAAAGGAAGGGAAAGCAAGGCAAGGTAAGGGTAACGCCAGGCAAGGCACGGTGAGGCAAGGCAAGGCTGATGCACGACAACGCACGGCTAGGCAATTCACGGCAAGGCAAGGAAAGGGTAACGCAAGGCAAGGCACGGTCAGGCGAGGCAAGGCTAAGGCACGACAACGCAAGGCTAGGCAATGCACGGAAGGCAAGCAAAGAGTAACGGAAGGCAAGGAAGGCAAGGGAAAGCAGGGGAAGGCAAGGGTAACGAAAGGAACGGCACGGTAAGGGGAAACAAGGCTAAGGCACGACAACACAGGGCTAGGCAATGCAGGGCAAGGCAAGGAAAGGGTAACGCAAGGCAAGGCACGGTTCGGGGAGGAAGGCGAATGCACGACAACGCAAGGCTAGGCAATGCACGGAAGGCAAGCAAAGAGTAACGGAAGGCAAGGAAGGCAAGGGAAAGCAAGGCAAGGCAAGGGTAACAGAAGGAACGGCACGGCAAGGGGAAACAAGGCTAAGGCACGGCAACGCACGGCTAGGCAATGCACGGCAAGGCAAGGAAAGGGTAACGCAAGGCAAGGCACGGTGAGGCAAGGCAAGGCTGATGCACGACAACGCACGGCTAGGCAGTGCACGGCTAGGCAAGGAAAGGGTAACGCAAGGCAAGGCACGGTGAGGCAAGGCAAGGCAAATGCACGACAACGCAAGGCTAAGCAATGAACGGAAGGCAAGCAAAGAGTAACGGAAGGCAAGGAAGGCAAGGGAAAGCAAGGGAAGGCAAGGGCAACGAAAGGAACGGCACGGTAAGGGGAAACAAAGCTAAGGCAGGACAATACAGGGCTAGGCAATGCACGGCAAGTAAGGAAAGGGTAACGCAAGGCAAAGCACGGTGAGGCAAGACAAGGCAAATGCACGACAACGCACGGCTAGGCAATGCACGGCAAGGCAAGGAAAGGGTAACTCAAGGCAAGGCACGGTCAGGCGAGGCAAGGCTAAGGCACGACAACGCAAGGCTAGGCAATGCACGGAAGGCAAGCAAAGAGTAACGGAAGGCAAGGAAGGCAAGGGAAAGCACGGGAAGGCAAGGGTAACGAAAGGAACGGCACGGTAAGGGGAAACAAGGCTAAGGCACGACAACACAGGGCTAGGCAATGCAGGGCAAGGGAAGGAAAGGGTAACGCAAATCAAGGCACGGTTTGGGGAGGAAGGCGAATGCACGACAACGCAAGGCTAGGCAATGCACGGAAGGCAAGCAAAGAGTAACGGAAGGCAAGGAAGGCAAGGGAAAGCAAGGCAAGGCAAGGGTAACAGAAGGAACGGCAAGGCAAGGGGAAACAAGGCTAAGGAACGGCAACGCACGGCTAGGCAATGCACGGTAAGGCAAGGAAAGGGTAACGCAAGGCAAGGCACGGTGAGGCAAGGCAAGGCTGATGCACGACAACGCACGGCTAGGCAATGCACGGCAAGGCACGGAAAGGGTAACGCAAGGCAAGGCACGGTCAGGCGAGGCAAGGCTAAGGCACGAGAACGCAAGGCTAGGCAATGCACGGCAAGGCAAAGAAAGGGTAACGCAAGGCAAGGCACGGTAAGGCGCGGCAAGGCTAAGGCACGACAACGCAAGGCTAGGCAATAAACGGAAGGCAAGCAAAGAGTAACGGAAGGCAAGGAAGGCAAGGGAAAGCATGGGAAGGCAAGGGTAACGGAAGGAACGGCACGGTAAGGGGAAACAAGGCTAAGGCACGACAACGCAGGGCTAGCCAATGCACGGCAAGGAAAGGAAAGGGTAACGCAAGGCAAGGCACCGTTACGCGAGGCAAGGCTAAGGCACGACAACGCAAGGCTAGGCAATGCACGGAAGGCAAGCAAAGAGTAACGGAAGGCAAGGAAGGCAAGGGAAAGCAAGGCAAGGCAAGGGTAACGGAAGGAACGGCACGGCAAGGGGAAACAAGGCTAAGGCACGGCAACGCACGGCTAGGCAATGCACGGCAAGGCAAGGAAAGGGTAACGCAAGGCAAGGCACTGTCAGGCGAGGCAAGGCTAAGACACGACAACGCAAGGCTAGGCAATGCACGGAAGAAAAGCAAAGAGTAACGGAAGGCAATGAAAGTAAGGGAAAGCAAAGCAAGGTAAGGGTAACGTAAGGCAAGGAACGGTAAGGCAAGACAAGGCTAATGCACGACAACGCACGGCTAGGCAATGCAGGGCAAGGCAAGGAAATGGTAACGCAAGGCAAGGCACGGTCAGGCGAGGCAAGGCTAAGGCACGACAACGCAAGGCTAGGCAATGCACGGAAGGCAAGCAAAGAGGAACGGAAGGCAAGGAAGGCTAGGGAAAGCAGGGAAAGGCAACGGTAACGGAAGGAACGGCACGGTAAGGGCAAACAAGACTAAGGCACGACAACACAGGGCTAGGCAATGCAGGGCAAGGCAAGGAAATGGTAACGCAAGGCAAGGCACGGTTTGGGGAGGCAAAGCTAATGCACGACAACGCAAGTCTAGGCAGTGCACGGCTAGGCAAGGAAAGAGTAACGGAAGGAAAGGAAGGCAAGGCAAAGCAAGGCAAGGCAAGTGTAACAAAAGGCAAGGCACGGCAAGGGGAAACAAGGCTAAGGAACGGCAACGCACGGCTACGCAATGCACGGCCAGGCAAGGAAAGGGTAACGCAAGGCAAGGCACGGTAAGGCAAGACAAGGCTAATGCACGACAACGCACGGCTAGGCAATGCACGGCCAGGCAAGGAAAGGGTAACGCAAGGCACGGCACGGTGAGGGAAGGCAAGGCAAATGCACGACAACGCACGGCTAGGCAATGCACGGCAAGGCAAGGAAAGGGTAACGCAAGGCAAGGCACGGTCAGGCGAGGCAAGTCTAAGGCACGACAACGCAAGGCTAGGCAATGAACGGAAGGCAAGCAAAGAGTAACGGAAGGCAAGGAAGGCAAGGGAAAGCAAGGGAAGGCAAGGGCAACGAAAGGAACGGCACGGTAAGGGGAAACAAAGCTAAGGCACGACAATGCAGGGCTAGGCAATGCACGGCAAGGCAAGGAAGGGGTAACGCAAGGCAAAGCACGGTGAGGCAAGACAAGGCAAATGCACGACAACGCACGGCTAGGCAATGCACGGCAAGGCAAGGAAAGGGTAACTCAAGGCAAGGCACGGTCAGGCGAGGCAAGGCTAAGGCACGACAACGCAAGGCTAGGCAATCAACGGAAGGCAAGCAAAGAGTAACGGAAGTCAAGGAAGGCAAGGGAAAGAAAGGCAAGGGTAACGGAAGGAACGGCACGGTAAGGGCAAACAAGACTAAGGCACGACAACACAGGGCTAGGCAATGCAGGGCAAGGCAAGGAAATGGTAACGCAAGGCACGGCACGGTTTGGGGAGGCAAAGCTAATGCACGACAACGCAAGGCTAGGCAGGGCACGGCTAGGCAAGGAAAGAGTAACGGAAGGAAAGGAAGGCAAGGCAAAGCAAGGCAAGGCAAGTGTAACAAAAGGCAAGGCACGGCAAGGGGAAACAAGGCTAAGGAACGGCAACGCACGGCTACGCAATGCACGGCCAGGCAAGGAAAGGGTAACGCAAGGCAAGGCACGGTAAGGCAAGACAAGGCTAATGCACGACAACGCACGGCTAGGCAATGCACGGCCAGGCAAGGAAAGGGTAACGCAAGGCAAGGCAAGGCACGGTCAGGCGAGGCAAGGCTAAGGCACGACAACGCAAGGCTAGGCAATGAACGGAAGGCAAGCAAAGAATAACGGAAGGCAAGGAAGGCTAGGGAAAGCAGGGAAAGGCAAGGGTAACGGAAGGAACGGCACGGTAAATGCAAACAAGACTAAGGCACGACAACACAGGGCTAGGCAATGCAGGGCAAGGCAAGGAAATGGTAACGCAAGGCAAGGCACGGTTTGGGGAGGCAAAGCTAATGCACGACAACGCAAGGCTAGGCAGTGCACGGCTAGGCAAGGAAAGAGTAACGGAAGGAAAGGAAGGCAAGGCAAAGCAAGGCAAGGCAAGGGTAACAAAAGGCAAGGCACGGCAAGGGGAAACAAGGCTAAGGAACGGCAACGCACGGCTATGCAATGCACGGCCAGGCAAGGAAAGGGTAACGCAAGGTAAGGCACGGTAAGGCAAGACAAGGCTAATGCACGACAACGCACGGCTAGGCAATGCACGGCCAGGCAAGGAAAGGGTAACGCAAGGCAAGGCACGGTGAGGGAAGGCAAGGCAAATGCACGACAACGCACGGCTAGGCAATGCACGGCAAGGCAAGGAAAGGGTAACGCAAGGCAAGGCACGGTCAGGCGAGGCAAGGCTAAGGCACGACAACGCAAGGCTAGGCAATGCACGGAAGGCAAGCAAAGAGTAACGGAAGGCAAGGAAGGCAAGGGAAAGCAGGGGAATGCAAGGGTAACGAAAGGAACGGCACGGTAAGGGGAAACAAGGCTAAGGCACGACAACACAGGGCTAGGCAATGCAGGGCAAGGCAAGGAAAGGGTAACGCAAGGCAAGGCACGGTTTGGGGAGGAAGGCGAATGCACGACAACGCAAGGCTAGGCAATGCACGGAAGGCAAGCAAAGAGTAACGGAAGGCAAGGAAGGCAAGGGAAAGCAAGGCAAGGCAAGGGTAACAGAAGGAACGGCACGGCAAGGGGAAACAAGGCTAAGGCACGGCAACGCACGGCTAGGCAATGCACGGCAAGGCAAGGAAAGGGTAACGCAAGGCAAGGCACAGTGAGGCAAGGCAAGGCTGATGCACGACAACGCACGGCTAGGCAATGCACGGCAAGGCAAGGAAAGGGTAACGCAATCAAGGCACGGTCAGGCGAGGCAAGGCTAAGGCACGACAACGCAAGGCTAGGCAATGAACGGAAGGCAAGCAAAGAGTAACGGAAGGCAAGGAAGGCAAGGGAAAGCAAGGGAAGGCAAGGGCAACGAAAGGAACGGCACGGTAAGGGGAAACAAAGCTAAGGCACGACAATGCAGGGCTAGGCAATGCACGGCAAGGCAAGGAAAGGGTAACGAAAGGCAAAGCACGGTGAGGCAAGACAAGGCAAATGCACGACAACGCACGGCTAGGCAATGCACGGCAAGGCAAGGAAAGGGTAACGCAAGGCAAGGCACGGTAAGGGGCGGCAAGGCTAAGGCACGACAACGCAAGGCTAGGCAATAAACGGAAGGCAAGCAAAGAGTAACGGAAGGCAAGGAAGGCAAGGGAAAGCAGGGGAAGGCAAGGGTAACGGAAGGAACGGCACGGTAAGGGGAAACAAGGCTAAGGCACGACAACGCACGGCTAGCCAATGCACGGCAAGGAAAGGAAAGGGTAACGCAAGGCAAGGCACCGTTACGCGAGGCAAGGCTAAGGCACGACAACGCAAGGCTAGGCAATGCACGGAAGGCAAGCAAAGAGTAACGGAAGGCAAGGAAGGCAACGGAAAGCAAGGGAAGGCAAGGGTAACGGAAGGAACGGCACGGCAAGGGGAAACAAGGCTAAGGCACGGCAACGCACGGCTAGGCAATACACGGCACGCAAGGAAAGGGTAACGCAAGGCAAGGCACTGTCAGGCGAGGCAAGGCTAAGGCACGACAACGCAAGGCTAGGCAATGCACGGAAGGAAAGCAAAGAGTAACGGAAGGCAATGAAAGTAAGGGAAAGCAAACCAAGGTAAGGGTAACGCAAGGCAAGGCACGGTGAGGCAAGGCAAGGCTGATGCACGACAATGCACGGCTAGGCAATGCACGGCCAGGCAAGGAAAGGGTAACGCAAGGCAAGGCACGGTCAGGCGCGGCAAGGCTAAGGCACGACAACGCAAGGGTAGGCAATAAACGGAAGGCAAGCAAAGAGTAACGGAAGGCAAGGAAGGCAAGGGAAAGCAGGGGAAGGCAAGGGTAACGGAAGGAACGGCACGGTAAGGGGAAACAAGGCTAAGGCACGGCAACGCACGGCTAGGCAATGCACGGCAAGGCAAGGAAAGGGTAACGCAAGGCAAGGCACGGTGAGGCAAGGCAAGGCTGATGCACGACAACGCACGGCTAGGCAATGCACGGCAAGGCACGGAAAGGGTAACGCAAGGCAAGGCACGGTCAGGCGAGGCAAGGCTAAGGCACGACAACGCAAGGCTAGGCAATGCACGGCAAGGCAAGGAAAGGGTAACGCAAGGCAAGGCACGGTAAGGCGCGGCAAGGCTAAGGCAAGACAACGCAAGGCTAGGCAATAAACGGAAGGCAAGCAAAGAGTAACGGAAGGCAAGGAAGGCAAGGGAAAGCAGGGGAAGGCAAGGGTAACGGAAGGAACGGCACGGTAAGGGGAAACAAGGCTAAGCCACGACAACGCAGGGCTAGGCAATGCACGGCAAGGAAAGGAAAGGGTAACGCAAGGCAAGGCACCGTTACGCGAGGCAAGGCTAAGGCACGAAAACGCAAGGCTAGGCAATGCACGGAAGGCAAGCAAAGAGTAACGGAAGGCAAGGAAGCCAAGGGAAAGCAAGGCAAGGCAAGGGTAACGGAAGGAACAGCACGGCAAGGGGAAACAAGGCTAAGGCACGGCAACGCACGGCTAGGCAATGCACGGCAAGGCAAGGAAAGGGTAACGCAAGGCAAGGCACTGTCAGGCGAGGCAAGGCTAAGACACGACAACGCAAGGCTAGGCAATGCACGGAAGGAAAGCAAAGAGTAACGGAAGGCAATGAAAGTAAGGGAAAGCAAAGCAAGGTAAGGGTAACGCAAGGCAAGGCACGGTAAGGCAAGACAAGGCTAATGCACGACAACGCACGGCTAGGCAATTCACGGCAGGGCAAGGAAAGGGTAACGTAAGGCAAGGCACGGTCAGGCGAGGCAAGGCTAAGGCACGACAACGCAAGGCTAGGCAATCCACGGAAGGCAAGCAAAGAGGAACGGAAGGCAAGGAAGGCTAGGGAAAGCAGGGAAAGACAAGGGTAACGGAAGGAACGGCACGGTAAGGGCAAACAAGACTAAGGCACGACAACGCAGGGCTAGCCAATGTACGGCAAGGAAAGGAAAGGGTAACGCAAGGCAAGGCACCGTTACGCGAGGCAAGGCTAAGGCACGACAACGCAAGGCTAGGCAATGTACGGAAGGCAAGCAAAGAGGAACGGAAGGCAAGGAAGGCGAGGGAATGCAGGGAAAGGGAAGGGCAACGGAAGGAACGGCACGGTAAGGGCAAACAAGACTAAGGCACGACAACACAGGGCTAGGCAATGCAGGGCAAGGCAAGGAAATGGTAACGCAAGGGAAGGCACGGTTTGGGGAGGCAAAGCTAATGCACGACAACGCAAGGCTAGGCAGTGCACTTCTAGGCAAGGAAAGAGTAACGGAAGGAAAGGAAGGCAAGGCAAAGCAAGGCAAGGCAAGTGTAACAAAAGGCAAGGCACGGCAAGGGGAAACAAGGCTAAGGAACGGCAACGCACGGCTACGCAATGCACGGCCAGGCAAGGAAAGGGTAACGCAAGGCAAGGCACGGTAAGGCAAGACAAGGCTAATGCACGACAACGCACGGCTAGGCAATGCACGGCCAGGCAAGGAAAGGGTAACGCAAGGCAAGGCACGGTGAGGCAAGGCAAGGCAAATGCACGACAACGCACGGCTAGGCAATGCACGGCAAGGCAAGGAAAGGGTAACGCAAGGCAAGGAAGGCAAGGGAAAGCAAGGGAAGGCAAGGGCAACGAAAGGAACGGCACGGTAAGGGGAAACAAAGCTAAGGCAGGACAATGCAGGGCTAGGCAATGCACGGCAAGGCAAGGAAAGGGTAACGCAAGGCAAAGCACGGTGAGGCAAGACAAGGCAAATGCACGAGAACGCACTGCTAGGCAATGCACGGCAAGGCAAGGAAAGGGTAACTCAAGGCAAGGCACGGTCAGGCGAGGCAAGGCTAAGGCACGACAACGCAAGGCTAGGCAATGCACGGAAGGCAAGCAAAGAGTAACGGAAGGCAAGGAAGGCAAGGGAAAGCAGGGGAAGGCAAGGGTAACGAAAGGAACGGCACGGTAAGGGGAAACAAGGCTAAGGCACGACAACACAGGGCTAGGCAATGCAGGGCAAGGCAAGGAAAGGGTAACGCAAATCAAGGCACGGTTTGGGGAGGAAGGCGAATGCACGACAACGCAAGGCTAGGCAATGCACGGAAGGCAAGCAAAGAGTAACGGAAGGCAAGGAAGGCAAGGGAAAGCAAGGCAAGGCAAGGGTAACGGAAGGAACGGCACGGCAAGGGGAAACAAAGCTAAGGCACGACAACGCACGGCTAGGCAATGCACGGCAAGGCAAGGAAAGGGTAACGCAAGGCAAGGCACGGTGAGGCAAGGCAAGGCTAATGCACGACAACGCACGGCTAGGCAATGCACGGAAGGCAAGCAAAGAGTAACGGAAGGCAAGGAAGGCAAGGGAAAGCAGGGGAAGGCAAGGGTAACGGAAGGAACGGCACGGTAAGGGGAAACAAGGCTAAGCCACGACAACGCAGGGCTAGCCAATGCACGGCAAGGAAAGGAAAGGGTAACGCAAGGCAAGGCACCGTTACGCGAGGCAAGGCTAAGGCACAAAACGCAAGGCTAGGCAATGCACGGAAGGCAAGCAAAGAGTAACGGAAGGCAAGGAAGGCAAGGGAAAGCAAGGCAAGGGAAGGGTAACGGAAGGAACAGCACGGCAAGGGAAACAAGGCTAAGGAACGACAACGAACCGCTAGGCAATGCACGGCAAGGCAAGGAAAGGGTAACGCAAGGCAAGGCACTGTCAGGCGAGGCAAGGCTAAGACACGACAACGCAAGGCTAGGCAATGCACGGAAGGAAAGCAAAGAGTAACGGAAGGCAATGAAAGTAAGGGAAAGCAAAGCAAGGTAAGGGTAACGCAAGGCAAGGCACGGTAAGGCAAGACAAGTCTAATGCACGACAACGCACGGCTAGGCAATTCACAGCAAGGCAAGGAAAGGGTAACGCAAGGCAAGGCACGGTCAGGCGAGGCAAGGCTAAGGCACGACAACGCAAGGCTAGGCAATGCACGGAAGGCAAGCAAAGAGGAACGGAAGGCAAGGAAGGCTAGGGAAAGCAGGGAAAGGCAAGGGTAACGGAAGGAACGGCACGGTAAGGGCAAACAAGACTAAGGCACGACAACACAGGGCTAGGCAATGCAGGGCAAGGCAAGGAAATGGTAACGCAAGGCAAGGCACGGTTTGGGGAGGCAAAGCTAATGCACGACAACGCAAGGCAAGGCAGTGCACGGCTAGGTAAGGAAAGAGTAACGGAAGGAAAGGAAGGCAAGGCAAAGCAAGGCAAGGCAAGTGTAACAAAAGGCAAGGCACGGCAAGGGGAAACAAGGCTAAGGAACGGCAACGCACGGCTACGCAATGCAAGGCCAGGCAAGGAAAGGGTAACGCAAGGCAAGGCACGGTAAGGCAAGACAAGGCTAATGCACGACAACGCACGGCTAGGCAATGCACGGCCAGGCAAGGAAAGGGTAACGCAAGGCAAGGCACGGTGAGGGAAGGCAAGGCAAATGCACGACAACGCACGGCTAGGCAATGCACGGCGAGGCAAGGAAAGGGTAACGCAAGGCAAGGCACGGTCAGGCGAGGCAAGGCTAAGGCACGACAACGCAAGGCTAGGCAATGAACGGAAGGCAAGCAAAGAATAACGGAAGGCAAGGAAGGCTAGGGAAAGCAGGGAAAGGCAAGGGTAACGGAAGGAACGGCACGGTAAGGGCAAACAAGACTAAGGCACGACAACACAGGGCTAGGCAATGCAGGGCAAGACAAGGAAATGGTAACGCAAGGCAAGGCACGGTTTGGGGAGGCAAAGCTAATGCACGACAACGCAAGGCTAGGCAGTGCACGGCTAGGCAAGGAAAGAGTAACGGAAGGAAAGGAAGGCAAGGCAAAGCAAGGCAAGGCAAGTGTAACAAAAGGCAAGGCACGGCAAGGGGAAACAAGGCTAAGGAACGGCAACGCACGGCTACGCAATGCACGGCCAGGCAAGGAAAGGGTAACGCAGGGCAAGGCACGGTAAGGCAAGACAAGGCTAATGCACGACAACGCACGGCTAGGCAATGCACGGCCAGGCAAAGAAAGGGTAACGCAAGGCAAGGCACGGTGAGGCAAGTCAAGGCAAATGCACGACAACGCACGGCTAGGCAATGCACGGCAAGGCAAGGAAAGGGTAACGCAAGGCAAGGCACGGTCAGGCGAGGCAAGGCTAAGGCACGACAACGCAAGGCTAGGCAATGAACGGAAGGCAAGCAAAGAGTAACGGAAGGCAAGGGAAAGCAAGGGAAGGCAAGGGCAACGAAAGGAACGGCACGGTAAGGGGAAACAAAGCTAAGGCACGACAATGCAGGGCTAGGCAATGCACGGCAAGGCAAGGAAAGGGTAACGCAAGGCAAAGCACGGTGAGGCAAGGCAAGGCTAAGGCACGACAACGCAAGGCTAGGCAATGCACGGAAGGCAAGCAAAGAGTAACGGAAGGCAAGGAAGGCAAGGGAAAGCAGGGGAAGGCAAGGGTAAGGAAAGGAACGGCACGGTAAGGGGAAACAAGGGTAAGGCACGACAACACAGGGCTAGACAATGCAGGGCAAGGCAAGGAAAGGGTAACGCAAGGCAAGGCACGGTGAGGCAAGGCAAGGCTGATGCACGACAACGCACGGCTAGGCAATGCACGGCAAGGCAAGGAAAGAGTAACGGAAGGAAAGGAAGGCAAGGCAAAGCAAGGCAAGGCAAGTGTAACAAAAGGCAAGGCACGGCAAGGGGAAACAAGGCTAAGGAACGACAACGCACGGCTACGCAATGCACGGCCAGGCAAGGAAAGGGTAACGCAAGGCAAGGCACGGTAAGGCAAGACAAGGCTAATGCACGACAACGCACGGCTAGGCAATGCACGGCAAGGCAAGGAAAGGGTAACGCAAGGCAAGGCACGGTGAGGGAAGGCAAGGCAAATGCACGACAACACACGGCTAGGCAATGCACGGCAAGGCAAGGAAAGGGTAACGCAAGGCAAGGCACGGTGAGGGAAGGCAAGGCAAATGCACGACAACACACGGCTAGGCAATGCACGGCAAGGCAAGGAAAGGGTAACGCAAGGCAAGGCACGGTCAGGCGAGGCAAGGCTAAGGCACGACAACGCAAGGCTAGGCAATGCACGGAAGGCAAGCAAAGAGTAACGGAAGGCAAGGAAGGCAAGGGAATGCAAGGGAAGGCAAGGGCAACGAAAGGAACGGCACGGTAAGGGGAAACAAAGCTAAGGCACGACAATGCAGGGCTAGGCAATGCACGGCAAGGCAAGGAAAGGGTAACGCAAGGCAAAGCACGGTGAGGCAAGACAAGGCAAATGCACGACAACGTCGGCTAGGCAATGCACGGCAAGGCAAGGAAAGGGCAACTCAAGGCAAGGCACGGTCAGGCGAGGCAAGGCTAAGGCACGACAACGCAAGGCTAGGCAATGCACGGCAAGGCAAGGAAAGGGTAACGCAAGGCAAGGCACGGTTTGGGGAGGAAGGCGCATGCACGACAACGCAAGGCTAGGCAATGCACGGAAGGCAAGCAAAGAGTAACGGAAGGCAAGGAAGGCAAGGGAAAGCAAGGCAAGGCAAGGGTAACAGAAGGAACGGCACGGCAAGGGGAAACAAGGCTAAGGCACGGCAACGCACGGCTAGGCAATGCACGGCAAGGCAAGGAAAGGGTAACGCGAGGCAAGGCACGGTGAGGCAAGGCAAGGCTGATGCACGACAACGCACGGCTAGGCAATGCACGGCAAGGCAAAGAAAGGGTAACGCAAGGCAAGGCACGGTGAGGCAAGACAAGGCTAAGGCACGACAATGCACGGCAAGGCAAGGAAAGGGTAACGCAAGGCAAGGCACGGTAAGGCGCGGCAAGGCTAAGGCACGACAACGCAAGGCTAGGCAATAAACGGAAGGCAAGCAAAGAGTAACGGAAGGCAAGGAAGGCAAGGGAAAGCAGGGGAAGGCAAGGGTAACGGAAGGAACGGCACGGTAAGGGGAAACAAGGCTAAGGCACGACAACGCACGGCTAGGCAATGCACGGCAAGGCAAGGAAAGGGTAACGCAAGGCAAGGCACGGTCAGGCGAGGCAAGGCTAAGGCGCGACAACGCAAGGCTAGGCAATGCACGGAAGGCAAGCAAAGAGTAACGGAAGGCAAGGAAGGCAAGGGAAAGCAAGGGAAGGCAAGGGTAACGGAAGGAACGGCACGGCAAGGGGAAACAAGGCTAAGGCAAGGCAACGCAAGGCTAGGCAATGCACGGCAAGGCAAGGAAAGGGTAACGCAAGGCAAGGCACTGTCAGGCGAGGCAAGGCTAAGGCACGACAACGCAAGGCTAGGCAATGCACGGAAGGCAAGCAAAGAGTAACGGAAGGCAAGGAAGGCTAGGGAAAGCAGGGAAAGGCAAGGGTAACGGAAGGAACGGCACGGTAAGGGCAAACAAGACTAAGGCACGACAACACAGGGCTAGGCAATGCAGGGCAAGGCAAGGAAATGGTAACGCAAGGCAAGGCATGGTTTGGGGAGGCAAAGCTAATGCACGACAACGCAAGGCTAGGCAGTGCACGGCTAGGCAAGGAAAGAGTAACGGAAGGAAAGGAAGGCAAGGCAAAGCAAGGCAAGGCAAGTGTAACAAAAGGCAAGGCACGGCAAGGGGAAACAAGGCTAAGGAACGGCAACGCACGGCTACGCAATGCACGGCCAGGCAAGGAAAGGGTAACGCAAGGCAAGGCACGGTAAGGCAAGACAAGGCTGATGCACGACAACGCACGGCTAGGCAATGCACGGCCAGGCAAGGAAAGGGTAACGCAAGGCAAGGCACGGTGAGGCAAGGTAAGGCAAATGCACGACAACGCACGGCTAGGCAATGCACGGCAAGGCAAGGAAAGGGTAACGCAAGGCAAGGCACGGTCAGGCGAGGCAAGGCTAAGGCACGACAACGCAAGGCTAGGCAATGAACGGAAGGCAAGCAAAGAGTAACGGAAGGCAAGAAAGGTAAGGGAAAGCAAGGGAAGGCAAGGGCAACGAAAGGAACGGCACGGTAAGGGGAAACAAAGCTAAGGCACGACAATGCAGGGCTAGGCAATGCACGGCAAGGCAAGGAAAGGGTAACGAAAGGCAAAGCACGGTGAGGCAAGACAAGGCAAATGCACGACAACGCACGGCTAGGCAATGCACGGCAAGGCAAGGAAAGGGTAACTCAAGGCAAGGCACGGTCAGGCGAGGCAAGGCTAAGGCACGACAACGCAAGGCTAGGCAATGCACGGAAGGCAAGCAAAGAGTAACGGAAGGCAAGGAAGGCAAGGGAAAGCAGGGGAAGGCAAGGGTAACGAAAGGAACGGCACGGTAAGGGGAAACAAGGCTAAGGCACGACAACACAGGGCTAGGCAATGCAGGGCAAGGCAAGGAAAGGGTAACGCAAGGCAAGGCACGGTTTGGGGAGGAAGGCGAATGCACGACAACGCAAGGCTAGGCAATGCACGGAAGGCAAGCAAAGAGTAACGGAAGGCAAGGAAGGCAAGGGAAAGCAAAGCAAGGCAAGGGTAACAGAAGGAACGGCACGGCAAGGGCAAACAAGGCTAAGGCACGGCAACGCACGGCTAGGCAATGCACGGCAAGGCAAGGAAAGGGTAACGCAAGGCAAGGCACGGTGAGGCAAGGCAAGGCTGATGCATGACAACGCACGGCTAGGCAATGCACGGCAAGGCAAGGAAAGGGTAACGCAAGGCAAGGCACGGTCAGGCGAGGCAAGGCTAATGCACGACAACGCACGGCTAGGCAATGCACGGCAAGGCAAGGAAAGGGTAACGCAAGGCAAGGCACGGTAAGGGGCGGCAAGGCTAAGGCACGACAACGCAAGGCTAGGCAATAAACGGAAGGCAAGCAAAGAGTAACGGAAGGCAAGGAAGGCAAGGGAAAGCAGGGGAAGGCAAGGGTAACGGAAGGAACGGCACGGTAAGGGGAAACAAGGCTAAGGCACGACAACGCACGGCTAGCCAATGCACGGCAAGGAAAGGAAAGGGTAACGCAAGGCAAGGCACGGTCAGGCGAGGCAAGGCTAAGGCACGACAACGCAAGGCTAGGAAATGCACGGAAGGCAAGCAAAGAGTAACGGAAGGCAAGGAAGGCAACGGAAAGCAAGGCAAGGCAAGGGTAACCGAAGGAACGGCACGGCAAGGGGAAACAAGGCTAAGGCACGACAACGCACGGCTAGGCAATACACGGCAAGGCAAGGAAAGGGTAACGCAAGGCAAGGCATGGTCAGGCGAAGCAAGGCTAAGGCACGACAACGCAAGGCTAGGCAATGCACGGAAGGCAAGCAAAGAGTAACGGAAGGCAAGGGTAACGCAAGGCAAGGCAAGGTAAGGGTAACGCAAGGCAAGGCACGGTCAGGCGCGGCAAGGCTAAGGCACGACAACGCAAGGCTAGGCAATAAACGGAAGGCAAGCAAAGAGTAACGGAAGGCAAGGAAGGCAAGGGAAAGCAGGGGAAGGCAAGGGTAACGGAAGGAACGGCACGGTAAGGGGAAACAAGGCTAAGGCACGACAACGCAGGGCTAGCCAATGCACGGGAAGGAAAGGAAAGGGTAACGCAAGGCAAGGCACCGTTACGCGAGGCAAGGCTAAGGCACGACAACGCAAGGCTAGGAAATGCACGGAAGGCAAGCAAAGAGTAACGGAAGGCAAGGAAGGCAAGGGAAAGCAAGGCAAGGCAAGGGTAACGGAAGGAACGGCACGGCAAGGGGAAACAAGGCTAAGGCACGGCAACGCACGGCTAGGCAATGCACGGCAAGGCAAGGAAAGGGTAACGTAAGGCAAGGCACGGTCAGGCGAGGCAAGGCTAAGGCACGACAACGCAAGGCTAGGCAATCCACGGAAGGCAAGCAAAGAGGAACGGAAGGCAAGGCAGGCTAGGGAAAGCAGGGAAAGGCAAGGGTAACGGAAGGAACGGCACGGTAAGGGCAAACAAGACTAAGGCACGACAACACAGGGCTAGGCAATGCAGGGCAAGGCAAGGAAATGGTAACGCAAGGCACGGCACGGTTTGGGGAGGCAAAGCTAATGCACGACAACGCAAGGCTAGGCAGTGCACGGCTAGGCAAGGAAAGAGTAACGGAAGGCAAGGCAAAGCAAGGCAAGGCAAGTGTAACAAAAGGCAAGGCACGGCAAGGGGAAACAAGGCTAAGGAACGGTAACGCAAGGCAAGGCACAAGGCAAGACAAGGCAAATGCACGACAACGCACGGCTAGGCAATGCACGGCCAGGCAAGGAAAGGGTAACGCAAGGCAAGGCACGGTGAGGCAAGGCAAGGCAAATGCACGACCACGCACGACTAGGCAATGCACGGCAAGGCAAGGAAAGGGTAACGGAAGGCAAGGAAGGAAAGGGAAAGCAGGGGAAGGCAAGTTGTAACGAAAGGAACGGCACGGTAAGGGGAAACAAGGCTAAGGCACGACAACACAGGGCTAGGCAATGCAGGGCAAGGCAAGGAAAGGGTAACGCAAGGCAAGGCACGGTTTGGGGAGGAAGGCGAATGCACGACAACGCAAGGCAAGGCAATGCACGGAAGGCAAGCAAAGAGTAACGGAAGGCAAGGAAGGCAAGGGAAAGCAAGGCAAGGCAAGGGTAACAGAAGGAACGGCACGGCAAGGGGAAACAAGGCTAAGGCACGACAACGCACGGCTAGGCAATGCACGGCAAGGCAAGGAAAGGGTAACGCAAGGCAAGGGACTGTCAGGCGAGGCAAGGCTAAGGCACGACAACGCAAGGCTAGGCAATGCACGGAAGGAAAGCAAAGAGTAACGGAAGGCAAGGAAGGCTAGGGAATGCAGGGAAAGGCAAGGGTAACGGAAGGAACGGCACGGTAAGGGCAAAC
This sequence comes from Macrotis lagotis, assembly GCF_037893015.1. Taxonomy (NCBI): domain Eukaryota; kingdom Metazoa; phylum Chordata; class Mammalia; order Peramelemorphia; family Peramelidae; genus Macrotis; species Macrotis lagotis. The sequence continues at coordinate 98,868 of NW_027422114.1, forward strand.
AAGACTAAGGCACGACAACACAGGGCTAGGCAATGCAGGGCAAGGCAAGGAAATGGTAACGCAAGGCAAGGCACGGTTTGGGGAGGCAAAGCTAATGCACGACAACGCAAGGCTAGGCAGTGCACGGCTAGGCAAGGAAAGAGTAACGGAAGGAAAGGAAGGCAAGGCAAAGCAAGGCAAGGCAAGTGTAACAAAAGGCAAGGCACGGCAAGGGGAAACAAGGCTAAGGAACGGCAACGCACGGCTACGCAATGCACGGCAAGGCAAGGAAAGGGTAACGCAAGGCAAGGCACGGTAAGGCAAGACAAGGCTAATGCACGGCAACGCACGGCTAGGCAATGCACGGCCAGGCAAGGAAAGGGTAACGCAAGGCAAGGAACGGTGAGGCAAGGCAAGGCAAATGCACGACAACGCACGGCTAGGCAATGCACGGCAAGGCAAGGAAAGGGTAACGCAAGGCAAGGCACGGTCAGGCGAGGCAAGGCTAAGGCACGACAACGCAAGGCTAGGCAATGAACGGAAGGGAAGCAAAGAGTAACGGAAGGCAAGGAAGGCAAGGGAAAGCAAGGGAAGGCAAGGGCAACGAAAGGAACGGCACGGTAAGGGGAAACAAAGCTAAGGCAGGTCAATGCAGGGCTAGGCAATGCACGGCAAGGCAAGGAAAGGGTGACGCAAGGCAAAGCACGGTGAGGCAAGACAAGGCAAATGCACGACAACGCACAGCTAGGCAATGCACGGCAAGGCAAGGAAAGGGTAACTCAAGGCAAGGCACGGTCAGGCGAGGCAAGGCTAAGGCACGACAACGCAAGGCTAGGCAATGCACGGAAGGCAAGCAAAGAGTAACGGAAGGCAAGGAAGGCAAGAGAAAGCAGGGGAAGGCAAGGGTAACGAAAGGAACGGCACGGTAAGGGGAAACAAGGCTAAGGCACGACAACACAGGGCTAGGCAATGCAGGGCAAGGCAAGGAAAGGGTAACGCAAATCAAGGCACGGTTTGGGGAGGAAGGCGAATGCACGACAACGCAAGGCTAGGCAATGCACGGAAGGCAAGCAAAGAGTAACGGAAGGCAAGGAAGGCAAGGGAAAGCAAGGCAAGGCAAGGGTAACAGAAGGAACGGCACGGCAAGGGGAAACAAGGCTAAGGCACGACAACGCACGGCTAGGCAATGCACGGCAAGGCAAGGAAAGGGTAACGCAAGGCAAGGCACGGTGAGGCAAGGCAAGGCTCATGCACGACAACGCACGGCTAGGCAATGCACGGCAAGGCAAGGAAAGGGTAACGCAAGGCAAGGCACCGTTACGCGAGGCAAGGCTAAGGCACGACAACGCAAGGGTAGGCAATGCACGGAAGGCAAGCAAAGAGTAACGGAAGGCAAGGAAGGCAAGTGAAAGCAAGGCAAGGCAAGGGTAACGGAAGGAACGGCACGGCAAGGGGAAACAAGGCTAAGGCACGGCAACGCACGGCTAGGCAATGCACGGCAAGGCAAGGAAAGGGTAACGCAAGGCAAGGCACGGTCAGGCGAGGCAAGGCTAAGGCACGACAACGCAAGGCTAGGCAATGAACGGAAGGCAAGCAAAGAATAACGGAAGGCAAGGAAGGCTAGGGAAAGCAGGGAAAGGCAAGGGTAACGGAAGGAACGGCACGGTAAGGGCAAACAAGACTAAGGCACGACAACACAGGGCTAGGCAATGCACGGCAAGGCAAGGAAAGGGTAACGCAAGGAAAGGCACGGTGAGGCAAGGCAAGGCTGATGCACGACAACGCACGGCTAGGCAATGCACGGCAAGGCACGGAAAGGGTAACGCAAGGCAAGGCACGGTCAGGCGAGGCAAGGCTAAGGGACGACAACGCAAGGCTAGGCAATGCACGGCAAGGCACGGAAAGGGTAACGCAAGGCAAGGCACGGTCAGGCGAGGCAAGGCTAAGACACGACAACGCAAGGCTAGGCAATGCACGGAAGGCAAGCAAAGAGGAACGGAAGGCAAGGAAGGCTAGGGAAAGCAGGGAAAGGCAAGGTTACCGGAAGGAACGGCACGGTAAGGGCAAACAAGACTAAGGCACGACAACACAGGGCTAGGCAATGCAGGGCAAGGCAAGGAAATGGTAACGCAAGGCAAGGCACGGTTTGGGGAGGCAAAGCTAATGCACGACAACGCAAGGCTGGGCAGTGCACGGCTAGGCAAGGAAAGAGTAACGGAAGGAAAGGAAGGCAAGGCAATGCAAGGCAAGGCAAGTGTAACAAAAGGCAAGGCACGGCAAGGGGAAACAAGGCTAAGGAACGGCAACGCACGGCTACGCAATGCACGGCCAGCCAAGGAAAGGGTAACGCAAGGCAAGGCACGGTAAGGCAAGACAAGGCTAATGCACGACAACGCACGGCTAGGCAATGCACGGCCAGGCAAGGAAAGGGTAACGCAAGGCAAGGCACGGTGAGGCAAGGCAAGGCAAATGCACGACAACGCACGGCTAGGCAATGCACGGCAAGGCAAGGAAAGGGTAACGCAAGGCAAGGCACGGTCAGGCGAGGCAAGGCTAAGGCACGACAACGCAAGGCTAGGCAATGAACGGAAGGCAAGCAAAGAATAACGGAAGGCAAGGAAGGCTAGGGAAAGCAGGGAAAGGCAAGGGTAACGGAAGGAACGGCACGGCAAGGGGAAACAAGGCTAAGGCACGACAACACAGGGCTAGGCAATGCACGGCAAGGCAAGGAAAGGGTAACGCAAGGAAAGGCACGGTGAGGCAAGGCAAGGCTGATGCACGACAAGGCACGGCTAGGCAATGCACGGCAAGGCACGGAAAGGGTAACGCAAGGCAAGGCACGGTCAGGCGAGGCAAGGCTAAGGGACGACAACGCAAGGCTAGGCAATGCACGGCAAGGCAAGGAAAGGGTAACGCAAGGCAAGGCACGGTAAGGCGCGGCAAGGCTAAGGCACGACAACGCAAGGCTAGGCAATAAACCGAAGGCAAGCAAAGAGTAAAGGAAGGCAAGGAAGGCGAGGGAAAGCAGGGGAAGGCAAGGGTAACGGAAGGAACGGCACGGTAAGGGGAAACAAGGCTAAGGCACGACAACGCAGGGCTAGCCAATGCACGGCAAGGAAAGGAAAGGGTAACGCAAGGGAAGGCACGGTCACGCGAGGAAAGGCAAAGGCACGACAACGCAAGGCTAGGCAATGCACGGAAGGCAAGCAAAGAGTAACGGAAGGCAAGGAAGGCAAGGGAAAGCAAGGCAAGGCAAGGGTAACGGAAGGAACGGCACGGCAAGGGGAAACAAGGCTAAGACACGGCAACGCACGGCTAGGCAATGCACGGCAAGGCAAGGAAAGGGTAACGCAAGGCAAGGCACTGTCAGGGGAGGCAAGGCTAAGACACGACAACGCAAGGCTAGGCAATGCACGGAAGGAAAGCAAAGAGTAACGGAAGGCAATGAAAGTAAGGGAAAGCAAAGCAAGGTAAGGGTAACGCAAGGCAAGGCACGGTAAGGCAAGACAAGGCTAATGCACGACAACGCACGGCTAGGCAATTCACGGCAAGGGAAGGAAAGGGTAACGTAAGGCAAGGCACGGTCAGGCGAGGCAAGGCTAAGGCACGACAACGCAAGGCTAGGCAATCCACGGAAGGCAAGCAAAGAGGAACGGAAGGCAAGGAAGGCTAGGGAAAGCAGGGAAAGGCAAGGGTAACGGAAGGAACGGCACGGTAAGGGCAAACAAGACTAAGGCACGACAACACAGGGCTAGGCAATGCAGGGCAAGGCAAGGAAATGGTAACGCAAGGCACGGCACGGTTTGGGGAGGCAAAGCTAATGCACGACAACGCAAGGCTAGGCAGTGCACGGCTAGGCAAGGAAAGAGTAACGGAAGGAAAGGAAGGCAAGGCAAAGCAAGGCAAGGCAAGTGTAACAAAAGGCAAGGCACGGCAAGGGGAAACAAGGCTAAGGAACGGCAACGCACGGCTACGCAATGCACGGCCAGGCAAGGAAAGGGTAACGCAAGGCAAGGCACGGTAAGGCAAGACAAGGCTAATGCACGAAAACGCACGGCTAGGCAATGCACGGCCAGGCAAGGAAAGGGTAACGCAAGGCAAGCCACGGTGAGGCAAGGCAAGGCAAATGCACGACAACGCACGGCTAGGCAATGCACGGCAAGGCAAGGAAAGGGTAACGCAAGGCAAGGCACGGTTAGGCGAGGCAAGGCTAAGGCACGACAACGCATGGCTAGGCAATGAACGGAAGGCAAGCAAAGAGTAACGGAAGGCAAGGAAGGCAAGGGAAAGCAAGGGAAGGCAAGGGCAACGAAAGGAACGGCACGGTAAGGGGAAACAAAGCTAAGGCACGACAATGCAGGGCTAGGCAATGCACGGCAAGGCAAGGAAAGGGTAACGCAAGGCAAAGCACGGTGAGGCAAGACAAGGCAAATGCACGACAACGCACGGCTAGGCAATGCACGGCAAGGCAAGGAAAGGGTAACTCAAGGCAAGGCACGATCAGGCGAGGCAAGGCTAAGGCACGACAACGCAAGGCTAGGCAATGCACGGAAGGAATGCAAAGAGCAACGGAAGGCAAGGAAGGCAAGGGAAAGCAGGGGAAGGCAAGGGTAACGAAAGGAACGGCACGGTAAGGGGAAACAAGGCTAAGCCACGACAACACAGGGCTAGGCAATGCAGGGCAAGGCAAGGAAAGGGTAACGCAAGGCAAGGCACGGTTTGGGGAGGCAAAGCTAATGCACGACAACGCAAGGCTAGGCAGTGCACGGCTAGGCAAGGAAAGAGTAACGGAAGGCAAGGAAGGCAAGGCAAAGCAAGGCAAGGCAAGGGTAACAGAAGGAACGGCACGGCTAGGGGAAACAAGGCTAAGGAACGGCAACGCACGGCTACGAAATGCACGGCAAGGCAAGGAAAGGGTAACGCAAGGCAAGGCACGGTGAGGCAAGGCAAGGCTGATGCACGACAACGCACGGCTAGGCAATGCACGGCAAGGCAAGGAAAGGGTAACGCAAGGCAAGGCACGGTCAGGCGAGGCAAGGCTAAGGCAAGACAACGCAAGGCTAGGCAATGCACGGCAAGGCAAGGAAAGGGTAACGCAAGGCAAGGCACGGTGAGGCAAGGCAAGGCTGATGCACGACAACGCACGGCTAGGCAATGCACGGCAAGGCAAGGAAAGGGTAACGCAAGGCAAGGCACGGTCAGGCGAGGCAAGGCTAAGGCACGACAACACAAGGCTAGGCAATGCACGGCAAGGCAAGGAAAGGGTAACGCAAGGCAAGGCACGGTAAGTCGCGGCAAGGCTAAGGCACGACAACGCAAGGCTAGGCAATAAACGGAAGGCAAGCAAAGAGTAACGGAAGGCAAGGAAGGCAAGGGAAAGCAGGGGAAGGCAAGGGAAACGGAAGGAACGGCACGGCAAGGGGAAACAAGGCTAAGGCACGACAACGCACGGCTAGGCAATGCACGGCAAGGCAAGGAAAGGGTAACGCAAGGCAAGGCACTGTCAGGCGAGGCAAGGCTAAGGCACTACAACGCAAGGCTAGGCAATGCACGGACGGAAAGCAAAGAGTAACGGAAGGCAATGAAAGGAAGGGAAAGCAAGGCAAGGTAAGGGTAACGCCAGGCAAGGCACGGTGAGGCAAGGCAAGGCTGATGCACGACAACGCACGGCTAGGCAATTCACGGCAAGGCAAGGAAAGGGTAACGCAAGGCAAGGCACGGTCAGGCGAGGCAAGGCTAAGGCACGACAACGCAAGGCTAGGCAATGCACGGAAGGCAAGCAAAGAGTAACGGAAGGCAAGGAAGGCAAGGGAAAGCAGGGGAAGGCAAGGGTAACGAAAGGAACGGCACGGTAAGGGGAAACAAGGCTAAGGGACGACAACACAGGGCTAGGCAATGCAGGGCAAGGCAAGGAAAGGGTAACGCAAGGCAAGGCACGGTTCGGGGAGGAAGGCGAATGCACGACAACGCAAGGCTAGGCAATGCACGGAAGGCAAGCAAAGAGTAACGGAAGGCAAGGAAGGCAAGGGAAAGCAAGGCAAGGCAAGGGTAACAGAAGGAACGGCACGGCAAGGGGAAACAAGGCTAAGGCACGGCAACGCACGGCTAGGCAATGCACGGCAAGGCAAGGAAAGGGTAACGCAAGGCAAGGCACGGTGAGGCAAGGCAAGGCTAATGCACGACAACGCACGGCTAGGCAGTGCACGGCTAGGCAAGGAAAGGGTAACGCAAGGCAAGGCACGGTGAGGCGAGGCAAGGCTAATGCACGACAACGCAAGGCTAAGCAATGAACGGAAGGCAAGCAAAGAGTAACGGAAGGCAAGGAAGGCAAGGGAAAGCAAGGGAAGGCAAGGGCAACGAAAGGAACGGCACGGTAAGGGGAAACAAAGCTAAGGCAGGACAATGCAGGGCTAGGCAATGCACGGCAAGGCAAGGAAAGGGTAACGCAAGGCAAAGCACGGTGAGGCAAGACAAGGCAAATGCACGACAACGCACGGCTAGGCAATGCACGGCAAGGCAAGGAAAGGGTAACTCAAGGCAAGGCACGGTCAGGCGAGGCAAGGCTAAGGCGCGACAACGCAAGGCTAGGCAATGCCCGGAAGGCAAGCAAAGAGTAACGGAAGGCAAGGAAGGCAAGGGAAAGCAGGGGAAGGCAAGGGTAACGAAAGGAACGGCACGGTAAGGGGAAACAAGGCTAAGGCACGACAACACAGGGCTAGGCAATGCAGGGCAAGGGAAGGAAAGGGTAACGCAAGGCAAGGCACGGTTTGGGGAGGCAAGGCGAATGCACGACAACGCAAGGCTAGGCAATGCACGGAAGGCAAGCAAAGAGTAACGGAAGGCAAGGAAGGCAAGGGAAAGCAAGGCAAGGCAAGGGTAACAGAAGGAACGGCACGGCAAGGGGAAACAAGGCTAAGGAACGGCAACGCACGGCTAGGCAATGCACGGTAAGGCAAGGAAAGGGTAACGCAAGGCAAGGCACGGTGAGGCAAGGCAAGGCTGATGCACGACAACGCACGGCTAGGCAATGCACGGCAAGGCACGGAAAGGGTAACGCAAGGCAAGGCACGGTCAGGCGAGGCAAGGCTAAGGCACGAGAACGCAAGGCTAGGCAATGCACGGCAAGGCAAGGAAAGGGTAACGCAAGGCAAGGCACGGTAAGGCGCGGCAAGGCTAAGGCACGACAACGCAAGGCTAGGCAATAAACGGAAGGCAAGCAAAGAGTAACGGAAGGCAAGGAAGGCAAGGGAAAGCAGGGGAAGGCAAGGGTAACGGAAGGAACGGCACGGTAAGGGGAAACAAGGCTAAGGCACGACAACGCAGGGCTAGCCAATGCACGGCAAGGAAAGGAAAGGGTAACGCAAGGCAAGGCACCGTTACGCGAGGCAAGGCTAAGGCACGACAACGCAAGGCTAGGCAATGCACGGAAGGCAAGCAAAGAGTAACGGAAGGCAAGGAAGGCAAGGGAAAGCAAGGCAAGGCAAGGGTAACGGAAGGAACGGCACGGCAAGGGGAAACAAGGCTAAGGCACGGCAACGCACGGCTAGGCAATGCACGGCAAGGCAAGGAAAGGGTAACGCAAGGCAAGGCACTGTCAGGCGAGGCAAGGCTAAGACACGACAACGCAAGGCTAGGCAATGCACGGAAGAAAAGCAAAGAGTAACGGAAGGCAATGAAAGTAAGGGAAAGCAAAGCAAGGTAAGGGTAACGTAAGGCAAGGAACCGTAAGGCAAGACAAGGCTAATGCACGACAACGCACGGCTAGGCAATTCACGGCAAGGCAAGGAAAGGGTAACGCAAGGCAAGGCACGGTCAGGCGAGGCAAGGCTAAGGCACGACAACGCAAGGCTAGGCAATGCACGGAAGGCAAGCAAAGAGGAACGGAAGGCAAGGAAGGCTAGGGAAAGCAGGGAAAGGCAAGGGTAACGGAAGGAACGGCACGGTAAGGGCAAACAAGACTAAGGCACGACAACACAGGGCTAGGCAATGCAGGGCAAGGCAAGGAAATGGTAACGCAAGGCAAGGCACGGTTTCGGGAGGCAAAGCTAATGCACGACAACGCAAGTCTAGGCAGTGCACGGCTAGGCAAGGAAAGAGTAACGGAAGGAAAGGAAGGCAAGGCAAAGCAAGGCAAGGCAAGTGTAACAAAAGGCAAGGCACGGCAAGGGGAAACAAGGCTAAGGAACGGCAACGCACGGCTACGCAATGCACGGCCAGGCAAGGAAAGGGTAACGCAAGGCAAGGCACGGTAAGGCAAGACAAGGCTAATGCACGACAACGCACGGCTAGGCAATGCACGGCCAGGCAAGGAAAGGGTAACGCAAGGCACGGCACGGTGAGGGAAGGCAAGGCAAATGCACGACAACGCACGGCTAGGCAATGCACGGCAAGGCAAGGAAAGGGTAACGCAAGGCAAGGCACGGTCAGGCGAGGCAAGTCTAAGGCACGACAACGCAAGGCTAGGCAATGAACGGAAGGCAAGCAAAGAGTAACGGAAGGCAAGGAAGGCAAGGGAAAGCAAGGGAAGGCAAGGGCAACGAAAGGAACGGCACGGTAAGGGGAAACAAAGCTAAGGCACGACAATGCAGGGCTAGGCAATGCACGGCAAGGCAAGGAAGGGGTAACGCAAGGCAAAGCACGGTGAGGCAAGACAAGGCAAATGCACGACAACGCACGGCTAGGCAATGCACGGCAAGGCAAGGAAAGGGTAACTCAAGGCAAGGCACGGTCAGGCGAGGCAAGGCTAAGGCACGACAACGCAAGGCTAGGCAATCAACGGAAGGCAAGCAAAGAGGAACGGAAGGCAAGGAAGGCTAGGCAAAGCAGGGAAAGGCAAGGGTAACGGAAGGAACGGCACGGTAAGGGCAAACAAGACTAAGGCACGACAACACAGGGCTAGGCAATGCAGGGCAAGGCAAGGAAATGGTAACGCAAGGCACGGCACGGTTTGGGGAGGCAAAGCTAATGCACGACAACGCAAGGCTAGGCAGGGCACGGCTAGGCAAGGAAAGAGTAACGGAAGGAAAGGAAGGCAAGGCAAAGCAAGGCAAGGCAAGTGTAACAAAAGGCAAGGCACGGCAAGGGGAAACAAGGCTAAGGAACGGCAACGCACGGCTACGCAATGCACGGCCAGGCAAGGAAAGGGTAACGCAAGGCAAGGCACGGTAAGGCAAGACAAGGCTAATGCACGACAACGCACGGCTAGGCAATGCACGGCCAGGCAAGGAAAGGGTAACGCAAGGCAAGGCACGGTCAGGCGAGGCAAGGCTAAGGCACGACAACGCAAGGCTAGGCAATGAACGGAAGGCAAGCAAAGAATAACGGAAGGCAAGGAAGGCTAGGGAAAGCAGGGAAAGGCAAGGGTAACGGAAGGAACGGCACGGTAAAGGCAAACAAGACTAAGGCACGACAACACAGGGCTAGGCAATGCAGGGCAAGTCAAGGAAATGGTAACGCAAGGCAAGGCACGGTTTGGGGAGGCAAAGCTAATGCACGACAACGCAAGGCTAGGCAGTGCACGGCTAGGCAAGGAAAGAGTAACGGAAGGAAAGGAAGGCAAGGCAAAGCAAGGCAAGGCAAGGGTAACAAAAGGCAAGGCACGGCAAGGGGAAACAAGGCTAAGGAACGGCAACGCACGGCTATGCAATGCACGGCCAGGCAAGGAAAGGGTAACGCAAGGTAAGGCACGGTAAGGCAAGACAAGGCTAATGCACGACAACGCACGGCTAGGCAATGCACGGCCAGGCAAGGAAAGGGTAACGCAAGGCAAGGCACGGTGAGGGAAGGCAAGGCAAATGCACGACAACGCACGGCTAGGCAATGCACGGCAAGGCAAGGAAAGGGTAACGCAAGGCAAGGCACGGTCAGGCGAGGCAAGGCTAAGGCACGACAACGCAAGGCTAGGCAATGCACGGAAGGCAAGCAAAGAGTAACGGAGGCAAGGAAGGCAAGGGAAAGCAGGGGAAGGCAAGGGTAACGAAAGGAACGGCACGGTAAGGGGAAACAAGGCTAAGGCACGACAACACAGGGCTAGGCAATGCAGGGCAAGGCAAGGAAAGGGTAACGCAAGGCAAGGCACGGTTTGGGGAGGAAGGCGAATGCACGACAACGCAAGGCTAGGCAATGCACGGAAGGCAAGCAAAGAGTAACGGAAGGCAAGGAAGGCAAGGGAAAGCAAGGGAAGGCAAGGGTAACAGAAGGAACGGCACGGCAAGGGGAAACAAGGCTAAGGCACGGCAACGCACGGCTAGGCAATGCACGGCAAGGCAAGGAAAGGGTAACGCAAGGCAAGGCACAGTGAGGCAAGGCAAGGCTGATGCACGACAACGCACGGCTAGGCAATGCACGGCAAGGCAAGGAAAGGGTAACGCAATCAAGGCACGGTCAGGCGAGGCAAGGCTAAGGCACGACAACGCAAGGCTAGGCAATGAACGGAAGGCAAGCAAAGAGTAACGGAAGGCAAGGAAGGCAAGGGAAAGCAAGGGAAGGCAAGGGCAACGAAAGGAACGGCACGGTAAGGGGAAACAAAGCTAAGGCACGACAATGCAGGGCTAGGCAATGCACGGCAAGGCAAGGAAAGGGTAACGAAAGGCAAAGCACGGTGAGGCAAGACAAGGCAAATGCACGACAACGCACGGCTAGGCAATGCACGGCAAGGCAAGGAAAGGGTAACTCAAGGCAAGGCACGGTCAGGCGAGGCAAGGCTAAGGCACGACAACGCAAGGCTAGGCAATGCACGGAAGGCAAGCAAAGAGTAACGGAAGGCAAGGAAGTCAAGGGAAAGCAGGGGAAGGCAAGGGTAACGAAAGGAACGGCACGGTAAGGGGAAACAAGGCTAAGGCACGACAACACAGGGCTAGGCAATGCAGGGCAAGGCAAGGAAAGGGTAACGCAAGGCAAGGCACGGTTTGGGGAGGAAGGCGAATGCACGACAACGCAAGGCTAGGCAATGCACGGAAGGCAAGCAAAGAGTAACGGAAGGCAAGGAAGGCAAGGGAAAGCAAAGCAAGGCAAGGGTAACAGAAGGAACGGCACGGCAAGGGCAAACAAGGCTAAGGCACGACAACACAGGGCTAGGCAATGCACGGCAAGGCAAGGAAAGGGTAACGCAAGGCAAGGCACGGTCAGGCGCGGCAAGGCTAAGGCACGACAACGCAAGGGTAGGCAATAAACGGAAGGCAAGCAAAGAGTAACGGAAGGCAAGGAAGGCAAGGGAAAGCAGGGGAAGGCAAGGGTAACGGAAGGAACGGCACGGTAAGGGGAAACAAGGCTAAGGCACGGCAACGCACGGCTAGGCAATGCACGGCCAGGCAAGGAAAGGGTAACGCAAGGCAAGGCACGGTGAGGCAAGGCAAGGCTGATGCACGACAACGCACGGCTAGGCAATGCACGGCAAGGCACGGAAAGGGTAACGCAAGGCAAGGCACGGTCAGGCGAGGCAAGGCTAAGGCACGACAACGCAAGGCTAGGCAATGCACGGCAAGGCAAGGAAAGGGTAACGTAAGGCAATGAAAGTAAGGGAAAGCAAAGCAAGGTAAGGGTAACGCAAGGCAAGGCACGGTAAGGCAAGACAAGGCTAATGCACGACAACGCACGGCTAGGCAATTCACGGCAGGGCAAGGAAAGGGTAACGTAAGGCAAGGCACGGTCAGGCGAGGCAAGGCTAAGGCACGACAACGCAAGGCTAGGCAATCCACGGAAGGCAAGCAAAGAGGAACGGAAGGCAAGGAAGGCTAGGGAAAGCAGGGAAAGACAAGGGTAACGGAAGGAACGGCACGGTAAGGGCAAACAAGACTAAGGCACGACAACGCAGGGCTAGGCAATGCACGGCAAGGCAAGGAAAGGGTAACGCAAGGCAAGGCACGGTTACGCGAGGCAAGGCTAAGGCACGACAACGCAAGGCTAGGCAATGCACGGAAGGCAAGCAAAGAGTAACGGAAGGCAAGGAAGGCAAGGGAAAGCAAGGCAAGGCAAGGGTAACGGAAGGAACGGCACGGCAAGGGGAAACAAGGCTAAGGCACGGCAACGCACGGCTAGGCAATGCACGGCAAGGCAAGGAAAGGGTAACGCAAGGCAAGGCTCTGTCAGGCGAGGCAAGGCTAAGGCACGACAACGCAAGGCTAGGCAATGCACGGAAGGCAAGCAAAGAGGAACGGAAGGCAAGGAAGGCGAGGGAATGCAGGGAAAGGCAAGGGCAACGGAAGGAACGGCACGGTAAGGGCAAACAAGACTAAGGCACGACAACACAGGGCTAGGCAATGCAGGGCAAGGCAAGGAAATGGTAACGCAAGGGAAGGCACGGTTTGGGGAGGCAAAGCTAATGCACGACAACGCAAGGCTAGGCAGTGCACTTCTAGGCAAGGAAAGAGTAACGGAAGGAAAGGAAGGCAAGGCAAAGCAAGGCAAGGCAAGTGTAACAAAAGGCAAGGCACGGCAAGGGGAAACAAGGCTAAGGAACGGCAACGCACGGCTACGCAATGCACGGCCAGGCAAGGAAAGGGTAACGCAAGGCAAGGCACGGTAAGGCAAGACAAGGCTAATGCACGACAACGCACGGCTAGGCAATGCACGGCCAGGCAAGGAAAGGGTAACTCAAGGCAAGGCACGGTCAGGCGAGGCAAGGCTAAGGCACGACAACGCAAGGCTAGGCAATGCACGGAAGGCAAGCAAAGAGTAACGGAAGGCAAGGAAGGCAAGGGAAAGCAGGGGAAGGCAAGGGTAACGAAAGGAACGGCACGGTAAGGGGAAACAATGCTAAGGCACGACAACACAGGGCTAGGCAATGCAGGGCAAGGCAAGGAAAGGGTAACGCAAATCAAGGCACGGTTTGGGGAGGAAGGCGAATGCACGACAACGCAAGGCTAGGCAATGCACGGAAGGCAAGCAAAGAGTAACGGAAGGCAAGGAAGGCAAGGGAAAGCAAGGCAAGGCAAGGGTAACAGAAGGAACGGCACGGCAAGGGGAAACAAAGCTAAGGCACGGCAACGCACGGCTACGCAATGCACGGCAAGGCAAGGAAAGGGTAACGCAAGGCAAGGCACGGTGAGGCAAGGCAAGGCTGATGCACGACAACGCACGGCTAGGCAATGCACGGAAAGGCACGGAAAGGGTAACGCAAGGCAAGGCACGGTCAGTCGAGGCAAGGCTAAGGCACGACAACGCAAGGCTAGGCAATGCACGGCAAGGCAAGGAAAGGGTAACGCAAGGCAAGGCACGGTAAGGCGCGGCAAGGCTAAGGCAAGACAACGCAAGGCTAGGCAATAAACGGAAGGCAAGCAAAGAGTAACGGAAGGCAAGGAAGGCAAGGGAAAGCAGGGGAAGGCAAGGGTAACGGAAGGAACGGCACGGTAAGGGGAAACAAGGCTAAGCCACGACAACGCAGGGCTAGCCAATGCACGGCAAGGAAAGGAAAGGGTAACGCAAGGCAAGGCACCGTTACGCGAGGCAAGGCTAAGGCACAAAACGCAAGGCTAGGCAATGCACGGAAGGCAAGCAAAGAGTAACGGAAGGCAAGGAAGGCAAGGGAAAGCAAGGCAAGGCAAGGGTAACGGAAGGAACAGCACGGCAAGGGGAAACAAGGCTAAGGCACGGCAACGCACGGCTAGGCAATGCACGGCAAGGCAAGGAAAGGGTAACGCAAGGCAAGGCACTGTCAGGCGAGGCAAGGCTAAGACACGACAACGCAAGGCTAGGCAATGCACGGAAGGAAAGCAAAGAGTAACGGAAGGCAATGAAAGTAAGGGAAAGCAAAGCAAGGTAAGGGTAACGCAAGGCAAGGCACGGTAAGGCAAGACAAGTCTAATGCACGACAACGCACGGCTAGGCAATTCACAGCAAGGCAAGGAAAGGGTAACGCAAGGCAAGGCACGGTCAGGCGAGGCAAGGCTAAGGCACGACAACGCAAGGCTAGGCAATGCACGGAAGGCAAGCAAAGAGGAACGGAAGGCAAGGAAGGCTAGGGAAAGCAGGGAAAGGCAAGGGTAACGGAAGGAACGGCACGGTAAGGGCAAACAAGACTAAGGCACGACAACACAGGGCTAGGCAATGCAGGGCAAGGCAAGGAAATGGTAACGCAAGGCAAGGCACGGTTTGGGGAGGCAAAGCTAATGCACGACAACGCAAGGCAAGGCAGTGCACGGCTAGGTAAGGAAAGAGTAACGGAAGGAAAGGAAGGCAAGGCAAAGCAAGGCAAGGCAAGTGTAACAAAAGGCAAGGCACGGCAAGGGGAAACAAGGCTAAGGAACGGCAACGCACGGCTACGCAATGCAAGGCCAGGCAAGGAAAGGGTAACGCAAGGCATGGCACGGTAAGGCAAGACAAGGCTAATGCACGACAACGCACGGCTAGGCAATGCACGGCCAGGCAAGGAAAGGGTAACGCAAGGCAAGGCACGGTGAGGGAAGGCAAGGCAAATGCACGACAACTCACGGCTAGGCAATGCACGGCAAGGCAAGGAAAGGGTAACGCAAGGCAAGGCACGGTCAGGCGAGGCAAGGCTAAGGCGCGACAACGCAAGACTAGGCAATGAACGGAAGGTAAGCAAAGAGTAACGGAAGGCAAGGAAGGCAAGGGAAAGCAAGGGAAGGCAAGGGCAACGAAAGGAACGGCACGGTAAGGGGAAACAAGACTAAGGCACGACAACACAGGGCTAGGCAATGCAGGGCAAGGCAAGGAAATGGTAACGCAAGGCAAGGCACGGTTTGGGGAGGCAAAGCTAATGCACGACAACGCAAGGCTAGGCAGTGCACGGCTAGGCAAGGAAAGAGTAACGGAAGGAAAGGAAGGCAAGGCAAAGCAAGGCAAGGCAAGTGTAACAAAAGGCAAGGCACGGCAAGGGGAAACAAGGCTAAGGAACGGCAACGCACGGCTACGCAATGCACGGCCACGCAAGGAAAGGGTAACGCAGGGCAAGGCACGGTAAGGCAAGACAAGGCTAATGCACGACAACGCACGGCTAGGCAATGCACGGCCAGGCAAAGAAAGGGTAACGCAAGGCAAGGAACGGTGAGGCAAGTCAAGGCAAATGCACGACAACGCACGGCTAGGCAATGCACGGCAAGGCAAGGAAAGGGTAACGCAAGGCAAGGCACGGTCAGGCGAGGCAAGGCTAAGGCACGACAACGCAAGGCTAGGCAATGAACGGAAGGCAAGCAAAGAGTAACGGAAGGCAAGGGAAAGCAAGGGAAGGCAAGGGCAACGAAAGGAACGGCACGGTAAGGGGAAACAAAGCTAAGGCACGACAATGCAGGGCTAGGCAATGCACGGCAAGGCAAGGAAAGGGTAACGCAAGGCAAAGCACGGTGAGGCAAGACAAGGCAAATGCACGACAACGCACGGCTAGGCAATGCACGGCAAGGCAAGGAAAGGGTAACTCAAGGCAAGGCACGGTCAGGCGAGGCAAGGCTAAGGCACGACAACGCAAGGCTAGGCAATGAACCGAAGGCAAGCAAAGAGTAACGGAAGGCAAGGAAGGCAAGGGAAAGCAAGGGAAGGCAAGGGTAACGAAAGGAACGGCACGGTAAGGGGAAACAAGGGTAAGGCACGACAACGCAGGGCTAGGCAATGCACGGCAAGGCAAGGAAAGGGTAACGCAAGGCAAGGCACGGTGAGGCAAGGCAAGGCTAATGCACGACAACGCAAGGCTAGGCAATGCACGGCAAGGCAAGGAAAGAGTAACGGAAGGAAAGGAAGGCAAAGCAAAGCAAGGCAAGGCAAGTGTAACAAAAGGCAAGGCACGGCAAGGGGAAACAAGGCTAAGGCACGGCAACGCACGGCTAGGCAATGCACGGCCAAGCAAGGAAAGGGTAACGCAAGGCAAGGCACGGTAAGGCAAGACAAGGCTAATGCACGACAACGCACGGCTAGGCAATGCACGGCCAGGCAAGGAAAGGGTAACGCAAGGCAAGGCACGGTGAGGGAAGGCAAGGGAAATGCACGACAACACACGGCTAGGCAATGCACGGCAAGGCAAGGAAAGGGTAACGCAAGGCAAGGCACGGTCAGGCGAAACAAGGCTAAGGCACGACAACGCAAGGCTAGGCAATGCACGGAAGGCAAGCAAAGAGTAACGGAAGGCAAGGAAGGCAAGGGAATGCAAGGGAAGGCAAGGGCAACGAAAGGAACGGCACGGTAAGGGGAAACAAAGCTAAGGCACGACAATGCAGGGCTAGGCAATGCACGGCAAGGCAAGGAAAGGGTAACGCAAGGCAAAGCACGGTGAGGCAAGACAAGGCAAATGCACGACAACGCACGGCTAGGCAATGCACGGCAAGGCAAGGAAAGGGTAACTCAAGGCAAGGCACGGTCAGGCGAGGCAAGGCTAAGGCACGACAACGCAAGGCTAGGCAATGCACGGCAAGGCAAGGAAAGGGTAACGCAAGGCAAGGCACGGTTTGGGGAGGAAGGCGCATGCACGACAACGCAAGGCTAGGCAATGCACGGAAGGCAAGCAAAGAGTAACGGAAGGCAAGGAAGGCAAGGGAAAGCAAGGCAAGGCAAGGGTAACAGAAGGAACGGCACGGTAAGGGGAAACAAGGCTAAGGCACGACAACGCAGGGCTAGGCAATGCACGGAAGGCAAGCAAAGAGTAACGGAAGGCAAGGCAAGGCACGGTGAGGCAAGGCAAGGCTAATGCACGACAACGCACGGCTAGGCAATACACGGCAAGGCAAAGAAAGGGTAACGCAAGGCAAGGCATGGTCAGGCGAAGCAAGGCTAAGGCACGACAACGCAAGGCTAGGCAATGCACGGCAAGGCAAGGAAAGGGTAACGCAAGGCAAGGCACGGTCAGGCGAGGCAAGGCTAAGGCACGACAACGCAAGGCTAGGCAATGCACGGAAGGCAAGCAAAGAGTAACGGAAGGCAAGGAAGGCAAGGGAAAGCAGGGGAAGGCAAGGGTAACGGAAGGAACGGCACGGTAAGGGGACACAAGGCTAAGGCACGACAACGCAGGGCTAGCCAATGCACGGCAAGGAAAGGAAAGGGTAACGCAAGGCAAGGCACCGTTACGCGAGGGAAGGCTAAGGCACGACAACGCAAGGCTAGGCAATGCACGGAAGGCAAGCAAAGAGTAACGGAAGGCAAGGAAGGCAAGGGAAAGCAAGGCAAGGCAAGGGTAACGGAAGGAACGGCAGGGCAAGGGGAAACAAGGCTAAGGCAAGGCAACACAGGGATAGGCAATGCAGGGCAAGGCAAGGAAAGGGTAACGCAAGGCAAGGCACGGTGAGGCAAGGCAAGGCAAATGCACGACAACGCACGGCTAGGCAATGCACGGCAAGGCAAGGAAAGGGTAACGCAAGGCAAGGAACGGTCAGGCGAGGCAAGGCTAAGGCACGACAACGCAAGGCTAGGCAATGAACGGAAGGCAAGCAAAGAGTAACGGAAGGCAAGGAAGGTAAGGGAAAGCAAGGGAAGGCAAGGGCAACGAAAGGAACGGCACGGTAAGGGGAAACAAAGATAAGGCACGACAATGCAGGGCTAGGCAATGCACGGCAAGGCAAGGAAAGGGTAACGAAAGGCAAAGCACGGTGAGGCAAGACAAGGCAAATGCACGACAACGCACGGCTACGCAATGCACGGCAAGGCAAGGAAAGGGTAACTCAAGGCAAGGCACGGTCAGGCGAGGCAAGGCTAAGACACGACAACGCAAGGCTAGGCAATGCACGGAAGGAAAGCAAAGAGTAACGGAAGGCAAGGAAGGCAAGGGAAAGCAGGGGAAGGCAAGGGTAACGAAAGGAACGGCACGGTAAGGGGAAACAATGCTAAGGCACGACAACACAGGGCTAGGCAATGCAGGCAAGGCAAGGAAAGGGTAACGCAAATCAAGGCACGGTTTGGGGAGGAAGGCGAATGCACGACAACGCAAGGCTAGGCAATGCACGGAAGGCAAGCAAAGAGTAACGGAAGGCAAGGAAGGCAAGGGAAAGCAAGGCAAGGCAAGGGTAACAGAAGGAACGGCACGGCAAGGGGAAACAAGGCTAAGGCACGGCAACGCACGGCTAGGCAATGCACGGCAAGGCAAGGAAAGGGTAACGCAAGGCAAGGCACGGTGAGGCAAGGCAAGGCTGATGCACGACAACGCACGGCTAGGCAATGCAAGGCAAGGCACGGAAAGGGTAACGCAAGGCAAGGCACGGTCAGGCGAGGCAAGGCTAAGGCACGACAACGCAAGGCTAGGCAATGCACGGCAAGGCAAGGAAAGGGTAACGCAAGGCAAGGCACGGTAAGGCGCGGCAAGGCTAAGGCAAGACAACGCAAGGCTAGGCAATAAACGGAAGGCAAGCAAAGAGTAACGGAAGGCAAGGAAGGCAAGGGAAAGCAGGGGAAGGCAAGGGTAACGGAAGGAACGGCACGGTAAGGGGAAACAAGGCTAAGCCACGACAACGCAGGGCTAGCCAATGCACGGCAAGGAAAGGAAAGGGTAACGCAAGGCAAGGCACCGTTACGCGAGGCAAGGCTAAGGCACAAAACGCAAGGCTAGGCAATGCACGGAAGGCAAGCAAAGAGTAACGGAAGGCAAGGAAGGCAAGGGAAAGCAAGGCAAGGCAAGGGTAACGGAAGGAACAGCACGGCAAGGGGAAACAAGGCTAAGGCACGGCAACGCACGGCTAGGCAATGCACGGCAAGGCAAGGAAACGGTAACGCAAGGCAAGGCACTGTCAGGCGAGGCAAGGCTAAGACACGACAACGCAAGGCTAGGCAATGCACGGAAGGAAAGCAAAGAGTAACGGAAGGCAATGAAAGTAAGGGAAAGCAAAGCAAGGTAAGGGTAACGCAAGGCAAGGCACGGTAAGGCAAGACAAGTCTAATGCACGACAACGCACGGCTAGGCAATTCACAGCAAGGCAAGGAAAGGGTAACGCAAGGCAAGGCACGGTCAGGCGAGGCAAGGCTAAGGCACGACAACGCAAGGCTAGGCAATGCACGGAAGGCAAGCAAAGAGGAACGGAAGGCAAGGAAGGCTAGGGAAAGCAGGGAAAGGCAAGGGTAACGGAAGGAACGGCACGGTAAGAGCAAACAAGACTAAGGCACGACAACACAGGGCTAGGCAATGCAGGGCAAGGCAAGGAAATGGTAACGCAAGGCAAGGCACGGTTTGGGGAGGCAAAGCTAATGCACGACAACGCAAGGCAAGGCAGTGCACGGCTAGGTAAGGAAAGAGTAACGGAAGGAAAGGAAGGCAAGGCAAAGCAAGGCAAGGCAAGTGTAACAAAAGGCAAGGCACGGCAAGGGGAAACAAGGCTAAGGAACGGCAACGCACGGCTACGCAATGCAAGGCCAGGCAAGGAAAGGGTAACGCAAGGCAAGGCACGGTAAGGCAAGACAAGGCTAATGCACGACAACGCACGGCTAGGCAATGCACGGCCAGGCAAGGAAAGGGTAACGCAAGGCAAGGCACGGTGAGGGAAGGCAAGGCAAATGCACGACAACGCACGGCTAGGCAATGCACGGCGAGGCAAGGAAAGGGTAACGCAAGGCAAGGCACGGTCAGGCGAGGCAAGGCTAAGGCACGACAACGCAAGGCTAGGCAATGAACGGAAGGCAAGCAAAGAATAACGGAAGGCAAGGAAGGCTAGGGAAAGCAGGGAAAGGCAAGGGTAACGGAAGGAACGGCACGGTAAGGGCAAACAAGACTAAGGCACGACAACACAGGGCTAGGCAATGCAGGGCAAGGCAAGGAAATGGTAACGCAAGGCAAGGCACGGTTTGGGGAGGCAAAGCTAATGCACGACAACGCAAGGCTAGGCAGTGCACGGCTAGGCAAGGAAAGAGTAACGGAAGGAAAGGAAGGCAAGGCAAAGCAAGGCAAGGCAAGTGTAACAAAAGGCAAGGCACGGCAAGGGGAAACAAGGCTAAGGAACGGCAACGCACGGCTACGCAATGCACGGCCAGGCAAGGAAAGGGTAACGCAGGGCAAGGCACCGTAAGGCAAGACAAGGCTAATGCACGACAACGCACGGCTAGGCAATGCACGGCCAGGCAAAGAAAGGGTAACGCAAGGCAAGGAACGGTGAGGCAAGTCAAGGCAAATGCACGACAACGCACGGCTAGGCAATGCACGGCAAGGCAAGGAAAGGGTAACGCAAGTCAAGGCACGGTCAGGCGAGGCAAGGCTAAGGCACGACAACGCAAGGCTAGGCAATGAACGGAAGGCAAGCAAAGAGTAACGGAAGGCAAGGGAAAGCAAGGGAAGGCAAGGGCAACGAAAGGAACGGCACGGTAAGGGGAAACAAAGCTAAGGCACGACAATGCAGGGCTAGGCAATGCACGGCAAGGCATGGAAAGGGTAACGCAAGGCAAAGCACGGTGAGGCAAGACAAGGCAAATGCACGACAACGCACGGCTAGGCAATGCACGGCAAGGCAAGGAAAGGGTAACTCAAGGCAAGGCACGGTCAGGCGAGGCAAGGCTAAGGCACGACAACGCAAGGCTAGGCAATGCACGGAAGGCAAGCAAAGAGTAACGGAAGGCAAGGAAGGCAAGGGAAAGCAGGGGAAGGCAAGGGTAACGAAAGGAACGGCACGGTAAGGGGAAACAAGGCTAAGGCACGACAACACAGGGCTAGGCAATGCAGGGCAAGGCAAGGAAAGGGTAACGCAAGGCAAGGCACGGTGAGGCAAGGCAAGGCTGATGCACGACAACGCACGGCTCGGCAATGCACGGAAGGCAAGCAAAGAGTAACGGAAGGAAAAGAAGGCAAGGCAAAGCAAGGCAAGGCAAGTTTAACAAAAGGCAAGGCACGGCAAGGCGAAACAAGGCTAAGGAACGGCAACGCACGGCTACGCAATGCACGGCCAGGCAAGGAAAGGGTAACGCAAGGCAAGGCACGGTGAGGCAAGGCAAGGCTAATGCACGACAACGCACGGCTAGGCAATGCACGGCAAGGCAAGGAAAGGGTAACGCAAGGCAAGGCACGGTAAGGCAAGGCAAGGCTAATGCACGACAACGCACGGCAAGGCAATGCACGGCAAGGCAAGGAAAGTGTAACGCAAGGCAAGGCACGGTCAGGCGAGGCAAGGCTAAGGCACGACAACGCAAGGCTAGGCAATGAACGGAACGCAAGCAAAGAGTAACGGAAGGCAAGGAAGGCAAGGGAATGCATGGGAAGGCAAGGGCAACGAAAGGAACGGCACGGTAAGGGGAAACAAAGCTAAGGCACGACAATGCAGGGCTAGGCAATGCACGGCAAGGCAAGGAAAGGGTAACGCAAGGCAAAGCATGGTGAGGCAAGACAAGGCAAATGCACGACAACGCACGGCTAGGCAATGCACGGCAAGGCAAGGAAAGGGTAACTCAAGGCAAGGCACGGTCAGGCGAGGCAAGGCTAAGGCACGACAACGCAAGGCTAGGCAATGCACGGCAAGGCAAGGAAAGTGTAACGCAAGGCAAGGCACGGTAAGGCGCGGCAAGGCTAAGGCACGACAACGCAAGGCTAGGCAATAAACGGAAGGCAAGCAAAGAGTAACGGAAGGCAAGGAACGCAAGGGAAAGCAGGGGAAGGCAAGGGTAAAGGATGGAACGGCACGGTAAGGGGACACAAGGCTAAGGCACGACAACGCAGGGCTAGCCAATGCACGGCAAGGAAAGGAAAGGGTAACGCAAGGCAAGGCACCGTTACGCGAGGGAAGGCTAAGGCACGACAACGCAAGGCTAGGCAATGCACGGAAGGCAAGCAAAGAGTAACGGAAGGCAAGGAAGGCAAGGGAAAGCAAGGCAAGGCAAGGGTAACGGAAGGAACGGCAGGGCAAGGGGAAACAAGGCTAAGGCAAGGCAACACAGGGATAGGCAATGCAGGGCAAGGCAAGGAAAGGGTAACGCAAGGCAAGGCACGGTGAGGCAAGGCAAGGCAAATGCACGACAACGCAAGGCTAGGCAATGCACGGCAAGGCAAGGAAAGGGTAACGCAAGGCAAGGAACGGTCAGGCGAGGCAAGGCTAAGGCACGACAACGCAAGGCTAGGCAATGAACGGAAGGCAAGCAAAGAGTAACGGAAGGCAAGGAAGGTAAGGGAAAGCAAGGGAAGGCAAGGGCAACGAAAGGAACGGCACGGTAAGGGGAAACAAAGATAAGGCACGACAATGCAGGGCTAGGCAATGCACGGCAAGGCAAGGAAAGGGTAACGAAAGGCAAAGCACGGTGAGGCAAGACAAGGCAAATGCACGACAACGCACGGCTACGCAATGCACGGCAAGGCAAGGAAAGGGTAACTCAAGGCAAGGCACGGTCAGGCGAGGCAAGGCTAAGACACGACAACGCAAGGCTAGGCAATGCACGGAAGGAAAGCAAAGAGTAACGGAAGGCAAGGAAGGCAAGGGAAAGCAGGGGAAGGCAAGGGTAACGAAAGGAACGGCACGGTAAGGGGAAACAATGCTAAGGCACGACAACACAGGGCTAGGCAATGCAGGCAAGGCAAGGAAAGGGTAACGCAAATCAAGGCACGGTTTGGGGAGGAAGGCGAATGCACGACAACGCAAGGCTAGGCAATGCACGGAAGGCAAGCAAAGAGTAACGGAAGGCAAGGAAGGCAAGGGAAAGCAAGGCAAGGCAAGGGTAACAGAAGGAACGGCACGGCAAGGGGAAACAAGGCTAAGGCACGGCAACGCACGGCTAGGCAATGCACGGCAAGGCAAGGAAAGGGTAACGCAAGGCAAGGCACGGTGAGGCAAGGCAAGGCTGATGCACGACAACGCACGGCTAGGCAATGCAAGGCAAGGCACGGAAAGGGTAACGGAAGGCAAGGCACGGTCAGGCGAGGCAAGGCTAAGGCACGACAACGCAAGGCTAGGCAATGCACGGCAAGGCAAGGAAAGGGTAACGCAAGGCAAGGCACGGTAAGGCGCGGCAAGGCTAAGGCAAGACAACGCAAGGCTAGGCAATAAACGGAAGGCAAGCAAAGAGTAACGGAAGGCAAGGAAGGCAAGGGAAAGCAGGGGAAGGCAAGGGTAACGGAAGGAACGGCACGGTAAGGGGAAACAAGGCTAAGCCACGACAACGCAGGGCTAGCCAATGCACGGCAAGGAAAGGAAAGGGTAACGCAAGGCAAGGCACCGTTACGCGAGGCAAGGCTAAGGCACAAAACGCAAGGCTAGGCAATGCACGGAAGGCAAGCAAAGAGTAACGGAAGGCAAGGAAGGCAAGGGAAAGCAAGGCAAGGCAAGGGTAACGGAAGGAACAGCACGGCAAGGGGAAACAAGGCTAAGGCACGGCAACGCAACACTAGGCAATGAACGGCAAGGCAAGGAAACGGTAACGCAAGGCAAGGCACTGTCAGGCGAGGCAAGGCTAAGACACGACAACGCAAGGCTAGGCAATGCACGGAAGGAAAGCAAAGAGTAACGGAAGGCAATGAAAGTAAGGGAAAGCAAAGCAAGGTAAGGGTAACGCAAGGCAAGGCACGGTAAGGCAAGACAAGTCTAATGCACGACAACGCACGGCTAGGCAATTCACAGCAAGGCAAGGAAAGGGTAACGCAAGGCAAGGCACGGTCAGGCGAGGCAAGGCTAAGGCACGACAACGCAAGGCTAGGCAATGCACGGAAGGCAAGCAAAGAGGAACGGAAGGCAAGGAAGGCTAGGGAAAGCAGGGAAAGGCAAGGGTAACGGAAGGAACGGCACGGTAAGAGCAAACAAGACTAAGGCACGACAACACAGGGCTAGGCAATGCAGGGCAAGGCAAGGAAATGGTAACGCAAGGCAAGGCACGGTTTGGGGAGGCAAAGCTAATGCACGACAACGCAAGGCAAGGCAGTGCACGGCTAGGTAAGGAAAGAGTAACGGAAGGAAAGGA
This sequence comes from Macrotis lagotis, assembly GCF_037893015.1. Lineage (NCBI taxonomy): Eukaryota > Metazoa > Chordata > Mammalia > Peramelemorphia > Peramelidae > Macrotis > Macrotis lagotis. The sequence goes on from NW_027422114.1 coordinate 122,631, forward strand.
AGGCAAGGCAAAGCAAGGCAAGGCAAGTGTAACAAAAGGCAAGGCACGGCAAGGGGAAACAAGGCTAAGGAACGGCAACGCACGGCTACGCAATGCAAGGCCAGGCAAGGAAAGGGTAACGCAAGGCAAGGCACGGTAAGGCAAGACAAGGCTAATGCACGACAACGCACGGCTAGGCAATGCACGGCCAGGCAAGGAAAGGGTAACGCAAGGCAAGGCACGGTGAGGGAAGGCAAGGCAAATGCACGACAACGCACGGCTAGGCAATGCACGGCGAGGCAAGGAAAGGGTAACGCAAGGCAAGGCACGGTCAGGCGAGGCAAGGCTAAGGCACGACAACGCAAGGCTAGGCAATGAACGGAAGGCAAGCAAAGAATAACGGAAGGCAAGGAAGGCTAGGGAAAGCAGGGAAAGGCAAGGGTAACGGAAGGAACGGCACGGTAAGGGCAAACAAGACTAAGGCACGACAACACAGGGCTAGGCAATGCAGGGCAAGGCAAGGAAATGGTAACGCAAGGCAAGGCACGGTTTGGGGAGGCAAAGCTAATGCACGACAACGCAAGGCTAGGCAGTGCACGGCTAGGCAAGGAAAGAGTAACGGAAGGAAAGGAAGGCAAGGCAAAGCAAGGCAAGGCAAGTGTAACAAAAGGCAAGGCACGGCAAGGGGAAACAAGGCTAAGGAACGGCAACGCACGGCTACGCAATGCACGGCCAGGCAAGGAAAGGGTAACGCAGGGCAAGGCACCGTAAGGCAAGACAAGGCTAATGCACGACAACGCACGGCTAGGCAATGCACGGCCAGGCAAAGAAAGGGTAACGCAAGGCAAGGAACGGTGAGGCAAGTCAAGGCAAATGCACGACAACGCACGGCTAGGCAATGCACGGCAAGGCAAGGAAAGGGTAACGCAAGTCAAGGCACGGTCAGGCGAGGCAAGGCTAAGGCACGACAACGCAAGGCTAGGCAATGAACGGAAGGCAAGCAAAGAGTAACGGAAGGCAAGGGAAAGCAAGGGAAGGCAAGGGCAACGAAAGGAACGGCACGGTAAGGGGAAACAAAGCTAAGGCACGACAATGCAGGGCTAGGCAATGCACGGCAAGGCAAGGAAAGGGTAACGCAAGGCAAAGCACGGTGAGGCAAGACAAGGCAAATGCACGACAACGCACGGCTAGGCAATGCACGGCAAGGCAAGGAAAGGGTAACTCAAGGCAAGGCACGGTCAGGGGAGGCAAGGCTAAGGCACGACAACGCAAGGCTAGGCAATGCACGGAAGGCAAGCAAAGAGTAACGGAAGGCAAGGAAGGCAAGGGAAAGCAGGGGAAGGCAAGGGTAACGAAAGGAACGGCACGGTAAGGGGAAACAAGGCTAAGGCACGACAACACAGGGCTAGGCAATGCAGGGCAAGGCAAGGAAAGGGTAACGCAAGGCAAGGCACGGTGAGGCAAGGCAAGGCTGATGCACGACAACGCACGGCTAGGCAATGCACGGGAAGGCAAGGAAAGAGTAACGGAAGGAAAGGAAGGCAAGGCAAAGCAAGGCAAGGCAAGTGTAACAAAAGGCAAGGCACGGCAAGGGGAAACAAGGCTAAGGAACGACAACGCAAGGCTAGGCAATGCACGGCCAGGCAAGGAAAGGGTAACGCAAGGCAAGGCACGGTAAGGCAAGACAAGGCTAATGCACGACAACGCACGTCTAGGCAATGCACGGCCAGGCAAGGAAAGGGTAACGCAAGGCAAGGCACGGTAAGGGAAGGCAAGGCAAATGCACGACAACACACGGCAAGGCAATGCACGGCAAGGCAAGGAAAGGGTAACGCAAGGCAAGGCACGGTCAGGCGAGGCAAGGCTAAGGCACGACAACGCAAGGCTAGGCAATGAACGGAACGCAAGCAAAGAGTAACGGAAGGCAAGGAAGGCAAGGGAATGCATGGGAAGGCAAGGGCAACGAAAGGAACGGCACGGTAAGGGGAAACAAAGCTAAGGCACGACAATGCAGGGCTAGGCAATGCACGGCAAGGCAAGGAAAGGGTAACGCAAGGCAAAGCATGGTGAGGCAAGACAAGGCAAATGCACGACAACGCACGGCTAGGCAATGCACGGCAAGGCAAGGAAAGGGTAACTCAAGGGAAGGCACGGTCAGGCGAGGCAAGGCTAAGGCACGACAACGCAAGGCTAGGCAATGAACCGAAGGCAAGCAAAGAGTAACGGAAGGCAAGGAAGGCAAGGGAAAGCAGGGGAAGGCAAGGGTAACGAAAGGAACGGCACGGTAAGGGGAAACAAAGCTAAGGCACGACAATGCAGGGCTAGGCAATGCACGGCAAGGCAAGGAAAGGGTAACGCAAGGCAAAGCACGGTGAGGCAAGACAAGGCAAATGCACGACAACGCACGGCTAGGCAATGCACGGCAAGGCAAGGAAAGGGTAACTCAAGGCAAGGCACGGTCAGGCGAGGCAAGGCTAAGGCACGACAACGCAAGGCTAGGCAATGCACGGCAAGGCAAGGAAAGGGTAACGCAAGGCAAGGCACGGTTTGGGGAGGAAGGCGCATGCACGACAACGCAAGGCTAGGCAATGCACGGAAGGCAAGCAAAGAGTAACGGAAGGCAAGGAAGGCAAGGGAAAGCAAGGCAAGGCAAGGGTAACAGAAGGAACGGCACGGCAAGGGGAAACAAGGCTAAGGCACGGCAACGCACGGCTAGGCAATGCACGGCAAGGCAAGGAAAGGGTAACGCGAGGCAAGGCACGGTGAGGCAAGGCAAGGCTGATGCACGACAACGCACGGCTAGGCAATGCACGGCAAGGCAAAGAAAGGGTAACGCAAGGCAAGGCACGGTCAGGCGAGGCAAGGCTAAGGCACGACAACGCAAGGCTAGGCAATGCACGGAAGGCAAGCAAAGAGTAACGGAAGGCAAGGAAGGCAAGGGAAAGCAGGGGAAGGCAAGGGTAACGGATGGAACGGCACGGTAAGGGGACACAAAGCTAAGGCACGACAACGCAGGGCTAGCCAATGCACGGCAAGGAAAGGAAAGGGTAACGCAAGGCAAGGCACCGTTACGCGAGGGAAGGCTAAGGCACGACAACGCAAGGCTAGGCAATGCACGGAAGGCAAGCAAAGAGTAACGGAAGGCAAGGAAGGCAAGGGAAAGCAAGGCAAGGCAAGGGTAACGGAAGGAACGGCAGGGCAAGGGGAAACAAGGCTAAGGCAAGGCAACGCACGGCTAGGCAATGCACGGCAAGGCAAGGAAAAGGTAACGCAAGGCAAGGCACTGTCAGGCGAGGCAAGGCTAAGGCACGACAACGCAAGGCTAGGCAATGCACGGAAGGCAAGCAAAGAGGAACGGAAGGCAAGGAAGGCTAGGGAAAGCAGGGAAAGGCAAGGGTAACGGAAGGAACGGCACGGTAAGGGCAAACAAGACTAAGGCACGACAACACAGGGATAGGCAATGCAGGGCAAGGCAAGGAAATGGTAACGCAAGGCAAGGCATGGTTTGGGGAGGCAAAGCTAATGCACGACAACGCAAGGCTAGGCAGTGCACGGCTAGGCAAGGAAAGAGTATCGGAAGGAAAGGAAGGCAAGGCAAAGCAAGGCAAGGCAAGTGTCACAAAAGGCAAGGCACGGCAAGGGGAAAGAAGGCTAAGGAACGGCAACGCACGGCTACGCAATGCACGGCCAGGCAAGGAAAGGGTAACGCAAGGCAAGGCACGGTAAGGCAAGACAAGGCTAATGCACGACAACGCACGGCTAGGCAATGCACGGCCAGGCAAGGAAAGGGTAACGCAAGGCAAGGCACGGTGAGGCAAGGCAAGGCAAATGCACGACAACGCACGGCTAGGCAATGCACGGCAAGGCAAGGAAAGGGTAACGCAAGGCAAGGCACGGTCAGGCGAGGCAAGGCTAAGGCACGACAACGCAAGGCTAGGCAATGAACGGAAGGCAAGCAAAGAGTAACGGAAGGCAAGGAAGGTAGGGAAAGCAAGGGAAGGCAAGGGCAACGAAAGGAACGGCACGGTAAGGGGAAACAAAGCTAAGGCACGACAATGCAGGGCTAGGCAATGCACGGCAAGGCAAGGAAAGGGTAACGAAAGGCAAAGCACGGTGAGGCAAGACAAGGCTAAGGCACGACAACGCACGGCTACGCAATGCACGGCAAGGCAAGGAAAGGGTAACGCAAGGCAAGGCACGGTCAGGCGAGGCAAGGCTAAGGCACGACAACGCAAGGCTAGGCAATGCACGGAAGGCAAGCAAAGAGTAACGGAAGGCAAGGAAGGCAAGGGAAAGCAGGGGAAGGCAAGGGTAACGAAAGGAACGGCACGGTAAGGGGAAACAATGCTAAGGCACGACAACACAGGGCTAGGCAATGCAGGGCAAGGCAAGGAAAGGGTAACGCAAATCAAGGCACGGTTTGGGGAGGAAGGCGAATGCACGACAACGCAAGGCTAGGCAATGCACGGAAGGCAAGCAAAGAGTAACGGAAGGCAAGGAAGGCAAGGGAAAGCAAGGCAAGGCAAGGGTAACAGAAGGAACGGCACGGCAAGGGGAAACAAGGCTAAGGCACGGCAACGCACGGCTAGGCAATGCACGGCAAGGCAAGGAAAGGGTAACGCGAGGCAAGGCACGGTGAGGCAAGGCAAGGCTGATGCACGACAACGCACGGCTAGGCAATGCACGGCAAGGCAAAGAAAGGGTAACGCAAGGCAAGGCACGGTCAGGCGAGGCAAGGCTAAGGCACGACAACGCAAGGCTAGGCAATGCACGGCAAGGCAAGGAAAGGGTAACGCAAGGCAAGGCACGGTAAGGCGCGGCAAGGCTAAGGCACGACAACGCAAGGCTAGGCAATAAACGGAAGGCAAGCAAAGAGTAACGGAAGGCAAGGAAGGCAAGGGAAAGCAGGGGAAGGCAAGGGTAACGGATGGAACGGCACGGTAAGGGGACACAAGGCTAAGGCACGACAACGCAGGGCTAGCCGATGCACGGCAAGGAAAGGAAAGGGTAACGCAAGGCAAGGCACCGTTACGCGAGGCAAGGCTAAGGCACGACAACGCAAGGCTAGGCAATGCACGGAAGGCAAGCAAAGAGTAACGGAAGGCAAGGAAGGCAAGGGAAAGCAAGGCAAGGCAAGGGTAACGGAAGGAACGGCAGGGCAAGGGGAAACAAGGCTAAGGCAAGGCAACGCACGGCTAGGCAATGCACGGCAAGGCAAGGAAAAGGTAACGCAAGGCAAGGCACTGTCAGGCGAGGCAAGGCTAAGGCACGACAACGCAAGGCTAGGCAATGCACGGAAGGCAAGCAAAGAGGAACGGAAGGCAAGGAAGGCTAGGGAAAGCAGGGGAAGGCAAGGGTAACGAAAGGAACGGCACGGTAAGGGCAAACAAGACTAAGGCACGACAACACAGGGCTAGGCAATGCAGGGCAAGGCAAGGAAATGGTAACGCAAGGCAAGGCACGGTTTGGGGAGGCAATGCTAATGCACGACAACGCAAGGCTAGGCAGTGCACGGCTAGGCAAGGAAAGAGTAACGGAAGGAAAGGAAGGCAAGGCAAAGCAAGGCAAGGCAAGTGTAACAAAAGGCACGGCACGGCAAGGGGAAACAAGGCTAAGGAACGGCAACGCACGGCTACGCAATGCACGGCCAGGCAAGGAAAGGGTAACGCAAGGCAAGGCACGGTAAGGCAAGACAAGGCTAATGCACGACAACGCACGGCTACGCAATGCACGGCCAGGCAAGGAAAGGGTAACGCAAGGCAAGGCACGGTGAGGCAAGGCAAGGCAAATGCACGACAACGCACGGCTAGGCAATGCAAGGCAAGGGAAAGCAAGGCAAGGCACGGTCAGGCGAGGCAAGGCTAAGGCACGACAACGCAAGGCTAGGCAATGAACGGAAGGCAAGCAAAGAGTAACGGAAGGCAAGGAAGGTAAGGGAAAGCAAGGGCAGGCAAGGGCAACGAAAGGAACGGCACGGTAAGAGGAAACAAAGCTAAGGCACGACAATGCAGGGCTAGGCAATGCACGGCAAGACAAGGAAAGGGTAACGAAAGGCAAAGCACGGTGAGGCAAGACAAGGCTAATGCACGACAACGCACGGCTACGCAATGCACGGCCAGGCAAGGAAAGGGTAACTCAAGGCAAGGCACGGTCAGGCGAGGCAAGGCTAAGGCACGACAACGCAAGGCTAGGCAATGCACGGAAGGCAAGCAAAGAGGAACGGAAGGCAAGGAAGGCTAGGGAAAGCAGGGAAAGGCAAGGGTAACGGAAGGAACGGCACGGTAAGGGCAAACAAGACTAAGGCACGACAACACAGGGCTAGGCAATGCAGGGCAAGGCAAGGAAAGGGTAACGCAAATCAAGGCACGGTTTGGGGAGGAAGGCGAATGCACGACAACGCAAGGCTAGGCAATGCACGGAAGGCAAGCAAAGAGTAACGGAAGGCAAGGAAGGCAAGGGAAAGCAGGGGAAGGCAAGGGTAACGGAAGGAACGGCACGGTAAGGGGAAACAAGGCTAAGGCACGACAACGCAGGGCTAGCCAATGCACGGCAAGGAGAGGAAAGGGTAACGCAAGGCAAGGCACCGTTACGCGAGGCAAGGCTAAGGCACGACAACGCAAGGCTAGGCAATGCACGGAAGGCAAGCAAAGAGTAACGGAAGGCAAGGAAGGCAAGGGAAAGCAAGGCAAGGCAAGGGTAACGGAAGGAACGGCAGGGCAAGGGGAAACAAGGCTAAGGCAAGGCAACGCACGGCTAGGCAATGCACGGCAAGGCAAGGAAAAGGTAACGCAAGGCAAGGCACTGTCAGGCGAGGCAAGGCTAAGGCACGACAACGCAAGGCTAGGCAATGCACGGAAGGCAAGCAAAGAGGAACGGAAGGCAAGGAAGGCTAGGGAAAGCAGGGAAAGGCAAGGGTAACGGAAGGAACGGCACGGTAAGGGCAAACAAGACTAAGGCACGACAACACAGGGATAGGCAATGCAGGGCAAGGCAAGGAAATGGTAACGCAAGGCAAGGCATGGTTTGGGGAGGCAAAGCTAATGCACGACAACGCAAGGCTAGGCAGTGCACGGCTAGGCAAGGAAAGAGTAACGGAAGGAAAGGAAGGCAAGGCAAAGCAAGGCAAGGGAAGTGTAACAAAAGGCAAGGCACTGCAAGGGGAAACAAGGCTAAGGAACGGCAACGCACGGCTAGGCAATGCACGGCAAGGCAAGGAAAGGGTAACGCAAGGCAAGGCACGGTCAGGCAAGGCAAGGCTAATGCACGACAACGCACGGCTACGCAATGCACGGCCAGGCAAGGAAAGGGTAACGCAAGGCAAGGCACGGTGAGGCAAGGCAAGGCTAATGCACGACAACGCACGGCTAGGCAATGCACGGCAAGGCAAGGAAACGGTAACGCAAGGCAAGGCACGATCAGGCGAGGCAAGGCTAAGGCACGACAACGCAAGGCTAGGCAATGCACGGAAGGCAAGCAAAGAGTAACGGAAGGCAAGGAAGGCAAGGGAAAGCAGGGGAAGGCAAGGGTAACGAAAGGAACGGCACGGTAAGGGGAAACAATGCTAAGGCACGACAACACAGGGCTAGGCAATGCAGGGCAAGGCAAGGAAAGGGTAACGCAAATCAAGGCACGGTTTGGGGAGGAAGGCGAATGCACGACAACGCAAGGCTAGGCAATGCACGGAAGGCAAGCAAAGAGTAACGGAAGGCAAGGAAGGCAAGGGAAAGCAAGGCAAGGCAAGGGTAACAGAAGGAACGGCACGGCAAGGGGAAACAAGGCTAAGGCACGGCAACGCACGGCTAGGCAATGCACGGCAAGGCAAGGAAAGGGTAACGCAAGGCAAGGCACGGTGAGGCAAGGCAAGGCTGATGCACGACAACGCACGGCTAGGCAATGCAAGGCAAGGCACGGAAAGGGTAACGCAAGGCAAGGCACGGTCAGGCGAGGCAAGGCTAAGGCACGACAACGCAAGGCTAGGCAATGCACGGCAAGGCAAGGAAAGGGTAACGCAAGGCAAGGCACGGTAAGGCGCGGCAAGGCTAAGGCAAGACAACGCAAGGCTAGGCAATAAACGGAAGGCAAGCAAAGAGTAACGGAAGGCAAGGAAGGCAAGGGAAAGCAGGGGAAGGCAAGGGTAACGGAAGGAACGGCACGGTAAGGGGAAACAAGGCTAAGCCACGACAACGCAGGGCTAGCCAATGCACGGCAAGGAAAGGAAAGGGTAACGCAAGGCAAGGCACCGTTACGCGAGGCAAGGCTAAGGCACAAAACGCAAGGCTAGGCAATGCACGGAAGGCAAGCAAAGAGTAACGGAAGGCAAGGAAGGCAAGGGAAAGCAAGGCAAGGCAAGGGTAACGGAAGGAACAGCACGGCAAGGGGAAACAAGGCTAAGGCACGGCAACGCACGGCTAGGCAATGCACGGCAAGGCAAGGAAACGGTAACGCAAGGCAAGGCACTGTCAAGCGAGGCAAGGCTAAGACACGACAACGCAAGGCTAGGCAATGCACGGAAGGAAAGCAAAGAGTAACGGAAGGCAATGAAAGTAAGGGAAAGCAAAGCAAGGTAAGGGTAACGCAAGGCAAGGCACGGTAAGGCAAGACAAGTCTAATGCACGACAACGCACGGCTAGGCAATTCACAGCAAGGCAAGGAAAGGGTAACGCAAGGCAAGGCACGGTCAGGCGAGGCAAGGCTAAGGCACGACAACGCAAGGCTCGGCAATGCACGGAAGGCAAGCAAAGAGGAACGGAAGGCAAGGAAGGCTAGGGAAAGCAGGGAAAGGCAAGGGTAACGGAAGGAACGGCACGGTAAGGGCAAACAAGACTAAGGCACGACAACACAGGGCTAGGCAATGCAGGGCAAGGCAAGGAAATGGTAACGCAAGGCAAGGCACGGTTTGGGGAGGCAAAGCTAATGCACGACAACGCAAGGCAAGGCAGTGCACGGCTAGGTAAGGAAAGAGTAACGGAAGGAAAGGAAGGCAAGGCAAAGCAAGGCAAGGCAAGTGTAACAAAAGGCAAGGCACGGCAAGGGGAAACAAGGCTAAGGAACGGCAACGCACGGCTACGCAATGCAAGGCCAGGCAAGGAAAGGGTAACGCAAGGCAAGGCACGGTAAGGCAAGACAAGGCTAATGCACGACAACGCACGGCTAGGCAATGCACGGCCAGGCAAGGAAAGGGTAACGCAAGGCAAGGCACGGTGAGGGAAGGCAAGGCAAATGCACGACAACGCACGGCTAGGCAATGCACGGCGAGGCAAGGAAAGGGTAACGCAAGGCAAGGCACGGTCAGGCGAGGCAAGGCTAAGGCACGACAACGCAAGGCTAGGCAATGAACGGAAGGCAAGCAAAGAATAACGGAAGGCAAGGAAGGCTAGGGAAAGCAGGGAAAGGCAAGGGTAACGGAAGGAACGGCACGGTAAGGGCAAACAAGACTAAGGCACGACAACACAGGGCTAGGCAATGCAGGGCAAGGCAAGGAAATGGTAACGCAAGGCAAGGCACGGTTTGGGGAGGCAAAGCTAATGCACGACAACGCAAGGCTAGGCAGTGCACGGCTAGGCAAGGAAAGAGTAACGGAAGGAAAGGAAGGCAAGGCAAAGCAAGGCAAGGCAAGTGTAACAAAAGGCAAGGCACGGCAAGGGGAAACAAGGCTAAGGAACGGCAACGCACGGCTACGCAATGCACGGCCAGGCAAGGAAAGGGTGACGCAGGGCAAGGCACGGTAAGGCAAGACAAGGCTAATGCACGACAACGCACGGCTAGGCAATGCACGGCCAGGCAAAGAAAGGGTAACGCAAGGCAAGGAACGGTGAGGCAAGTCAAGGCAAATGCACGACAACGCACGGCTAGGCAATGCACGGCAAGGCAAGGAAAGGGTAACGCAAGGCAAGGCACGGTCAGGCGAGGCAAGGCTAAGGCACGACAACGCAAGGCTAGGCAATGAACGGAAGGCAAGCAAAGAGTAACGGAAGGCAAGGGAAAGCAAGGGAAGGCAAGGGCAAAGAAAGGAACGGCACGGTAAGGTGAAACAAAGCTAAGGCACGACAATGCAGGGCTAGGCAATGCACGGCAAGGCAAGGAAAGGGTAACGCAAGGCAAAGCACGGTGAGGCAAGACAAGGCAAATGCACGACAACGCACGGCTAGGCAATGCACGGCAAGGCAAGGAAAGGGTAACTCAAGGCAAGGCACGGTCAGGCGAGGCAAGGCTAAGGCACGACAACGCAAGGCTAGGCAATGCACCGAAGGCAAGCAAAGAGTAACGGAAGGCAAGGAAGGCAAGGGAAAGCAGGGGAAGGCAAGGGTAACGAAAGGAACGGCACGGTAAGGGGAAACAAGGCTAAGGCACGACAACACAGGGCTAGGCAATGCAGGGCAAGGCAAGGAAAGGGTAACGCAAGGCAAGGCACGGTGAGGCAAGGCAAGGCTGATGCACGACAACGCACGGCTAGGCAATGCACGGCAAGGCAAGGAAAGAGTAACGGAAGGAAAGGAAGGCAAGGCAAAGCAAGGCAAGGCAAGTGTAACAAAAGGCAAGGCACGGCAAGGGGAAACAAGGCTAAGGAACGGCAACGCACGGCTACGCAATGCACGGCCAGGCAAGGAAAGGGTAACGCAAGGCAAGGCACGGTAAGGGGAAACAAGGCTAAGGCACGACAACGCAGGGCTAGGCAATGCACGGCAAGGCAAGGAAAGGGTAACGCAAGGCAAGGCACGGTAAGGGGAAACAAGGCTAAGGCACGACAACGCACGGCTAGGCAATGCACGGCAAGGCAAGGAAAGGGTAACGCAAGGCAAGGCACGGTCAGGCGAGGCAAGGCTAAGGCACGACAACGCAAGGCTAGGCAATGAACGGAAGGCAAGCAAAGAGTAACGGAAGGCAAGGAAGGCAAGGGAAAGCAAGGGAAGGCAAGGGCAACGAAAGGAACGGCACGGTAAGGGGAAACAAAGCTAAGGCACGACAATGCAGGGCTAGGCAATGCACGGCAAGGCAAGGAAAGGGTAACGGAAGGCAAGGCATGGTGAGGCAAGACAAGGCAAATGCACGACAACGCACGGCTAGGCAATGCACGGCAAGGCAAGGAAAGGGTAACGCAAGGCAAGGCACGGTCAGGCGAGGCACGGCTAAGGCACGACAACGCAAGGCTAGGCAATGAACGGAAGGCAAGCAAAGAGTAACGGAAGGCAAGGAAGGCAAGGGAAAGCAGGGGAAGGCAAGGGTAACGGAAGGAACGGCACGGTAAGGGGAAACAAGGGTAAGGCACGACAACACAGGGCTAGGCAATGCAGGGCAAGGCAAGGAAAGGGTAACGCAAGGCAAGGCACGGTGAGGCAAGGCAAGGCTGATGCACGACAACGCACGGCTAGGCAATGCACGGCAAGGCAAGGAAAGAGTAACGGAAGGAAAGGAAGGCAAGGCAAAGCAAGGCAAGGCAAGTGTAACAAAAGGCAAGGCACGGCAAGGGGAAACAAGGCTAAGGAACGGCAACGCACGGCTACGCAATGCACGGCCAGGCAAGGAAAGGGTAACGCAAGGCAAGGCACGGTAAGGCAAGACAAGGCTAATGCACGACAACGCACGGCTAGGCAATGCACGGCCAGGCAAGGAAAGGGTAACGCAAGGCAAGGCACGGTGAGGGAAGGCAAGGCAAATGCACGACAACACACGGCTAGGCAATGCACGGCAAGGCAAGGAAAGGGTAACGCAAGGCAAGGCACGGTCAGCGAGGCAAGGCTAAGGCACGACAACGCAAGGCTAGGCAATGAACGGAAGGCAAGCAAAGAGTAACGGAAGGCAAGGAAGGCAAGGGAATGCAAGGGAAGGCAAGGGCAACGAAAGGAACGGCACGGTAAGGGGAAACAAAGCTAAGGCACGACAATGCAGGGCTAGGCAATGCACGGCAAGGCAAGGAAAGGGTAACTCAAGGCAAGGCACGGTCAGGCGAGGCAAGGCTAAGGCACGACAACGCAAGGCTAGGCAATGCACGGCAAGGCAAGGAAAGGGTAACGCAAGGCAAAGGCACGGTTTGGGGAGGAAGGCGCATGCACGACAACGCAAGGCTAGGCAATGCACGGAAGGCAAGCAAAGAGTAACGGAAGGCAAGGAAGGCAAGGGAAAGCAAGGCAAGGCAAGGGTAACAGAAGGAACGGCACGGCAAGGGGAAACAAGGCTAAGGCACGGCAACGCACGGCTAGGCAATGCACGGCAAGGCAAGGAAAGGGTAACGCGAGGCAAGGCACGGTGAGGCAAGGCAAGGCTGATGCACGACAACGCACGGCTAGGCAATGCACGGCAAGGCAAAGAAAGGGTAACGCAAGGCAAGGCACGGTCAGGCGAGGCAAGGCTAAGGCACGACAACGCAAGGCTAGGCAATGCACGGCAAGGCAAGGAAAGGGTAACGCAAGGCAAGGCACGGTAAGGCGCGGCAAGGCTAAGGCAAGACAACGCAAGGCTAGGCAATAAACGGAAGGCAAGCAAAGAGTAACGGAAGGCAAGGAAGGCAAGGGAAAGCAGGGGAAGGCAAGGGTAACGGATGGAACGGCACGGTAAGGGGACACAAGGCTAAGGCACGACAACGCAGGGCTAGCCAATGCACGGCAAGGAAAGGAAAGGGTAACGCAAGGCAAGGCACCGTTACGCGAGGGAAGGCTAAGGCACGACAACGCAAGGCTAGGCAATGCACGGAAGGCAAGCAAAGAGTAACGGAAGGCAAGGAAGGCAAGGGAAAGCAAGGCAAGGCAAGGTTAACGGAAGGAACGTCAGGGCAAGGGGAAACAAGGCTAAGGCAAGGCAACGCACGGCTAGGCAATGCACGGCAAGGCAAGGAAAAGGTAACGCAAGGCAAGGCACTGTCAGGCGAGGCAAGGCTAAGGCACGACAACGCAAGGCTAGGCAATGCACGGAAGGCAAGCAAAGAGGAACGGAAGGCAAGGAAGACTAGGGAAAGCAGGGAAAGGCAAGGGTAACGGAAGGAACGGCACGGTAAGGGCAAACAAGACTAAGGCACGACAACACAGGGATAGGCAATGCAGGGCAAGGCAAGGAAATGGTAACGCAAGGCAAGGCATGGTTTGGGGAGGCAAAGCTAATGCACGACAACGCAAGGCTAGGCAGTGCACGGCTAGGCAAGGAAAGAGTAACGGAAGGAAAGGAAGGCAAGGCAAAGCAAGGCAAGGCAAGTGTAACAAAAGGCAAGGCACGGCAAGGGGAAACAAGGCTAAGGAACGGCAACGCACGGCTACGCAATGCACGGCCAGGCAAGGAAAGGGTAACGCAAGGCAAGGCACGGTAAGGCAAGACAAGGCTAATGCACGACAACGCACGGCTAGGCAATGCACGGCCAGGCAAGGAAAGGGTAACGCAAGGCAAGGCACGGTGAGGCAAGGCAAGGCAAATGCACGACAACGCACGGCTAGGCAATGCACGGCAAGGCAAGGAAAGGGTAACGCAAGGCAAGGCACGGTAAGGCGCGCCAAGGCTAAGGCAAGACAACGCAAGGCTAGGCAATAAACGGAAGGCAAGCAAAGAGTAACGGAAGGCAAGGAAGGTAAGGGAAAGCAAGGGAAGGCAAGGGCAACGAAAGGAACGGCACGGTAAGGGGAAACAAAGCTAAGGCACGACAATGCAGGGCTAGGCAATGCACGGCAAGGCAAGGAAAGGGTAACGAAAGGCAAAGCACGGTGAGGCAAGACAAGGCAAATGCACGACAACGCACGGCTACGCAATGCACGGCAAGGCAAGGAAAGGGTAACTCTAGGCAAGGCACGGTCAGGCGAGGCAAGGCTAAGGCACGACAACGCAAGGCTAGGCAATGCACGGAAGGCAAGCAAAGAATAACGGAAGGCAAGGAAGGCAAAGGAAAGCAGGGGAAGGCAAGGGTAACGAAAGGAACGGCACGGTAAGGGGAAACAATGCTAAGGCACGACAACACAGGGCTAGGCAATGCAGGGCAAGGCAAGGAAAGGGTAACGCAAATCAAGGCACGGTTTGGGGAGGAAGGCGAATGCACGACAACGCAAGGCTAGGCAATGCACGGAAGGCAAGCAAAGAGTAACGGAAGGCAAGGAAGGCAAGGGAAAGCAAGGCAAGGCAAGGGTAACAGAAGGAACGGCACGGCAAGGGGAAACAAGGCTAAGGCACGGCAACGCACGGCTAGGCAATGCACGGCAAGGCAAGGAAAGGGTAACGCAAGGCAAGGCACGGTGAGGCAAGGCAAGGCTGATGCACGACAACGCACGGCTAGGCAATGCACGGCAAGGCACGGAAAGGGTAACGCAAGGCAAGGCACGGTCAGGCGAGGCAAGGCTAAGGCACGACAACGCAAGGCTAGGCAATGCACGGCAAGGCAAGGAAAGGGTAACGCAAGGCAAGGCACGGTAAGGCGCGCCAAGGCTAAGGCAAGACAACGCAAGGCTAGGCAATAAACGGAAGGCAAGCAAAGAGTAACGGAAGGCAAGGAAGGCAAGGGAAAGCAGGGGAAGGCAAGGGTAACGGAAGGAACGGCACGGTAAGGGGAAACAAGGCTAAGCCACGACAACGCAGGGCTAGCCAATGCACGGCAAGGAAAGGAAAGGGTAACGCAAGGCAAGGCACCGTTACGCGAGGCAAGGCTAAGGCACAAAACGCAAGGCTAGGCAATGCACGGAAGGCAAGCAAAGAGTAACGGAAGGCAAGGAAGGCAAGGGAAAGCAAGGCAAGGCAAGGGTAACGGAAGGAACAGCTCGGCAAGGGGAAACAAGGCTAAGGCACGGCAACGCATGGCTAGGCAATGAATGACAAGGGAAGGAAAGGGTAAGGCCAGGCAAGGCACTGTCAGGCGAGGCAAGGCTAAGACACGACAACGCAAGGCTAGGCAATGCACGGAAGGAAAGCAAAGAGTAACGGAAGGCAATGAAAGTAAGGGAAAGCAAAGCAAGGTAAGGGTAACGCAAGGCAAGGCACGGTAAGGCAAGACAAGTCTAATGCACGACAACGCACGGCTAGGCAATTCACAGCAAGGCAAGGAAAGGGTAACGCAAGGCAAGGCACGGTCAGGCGAGGCAAGGCTAAGGCACGACAACGCAAGGCTCGGCAATGCACGGAAGGCAAGCAAAGAGGAACGGAAGGCAAGGAAGGCTAGGGAAAGCAGGGAAAGGCAAGGGTAACGGAAGGAACGGCACGGTAAGGGCAAACAAGACTAAGGCACGACAACACAGGGCTAGGCAATGCAGGGCAAGGCAAGGAAATGGTAACGCAAGGCAAGGCACGGTTTGGGGAGGCAAAGCTAATGCACGACAACGCAAGGCAAGGCAGTGCACGGCTAGGTAAGGAAAGAGTAACGGAAGGAAAGGAAGGCAAGGCAAAGCAAGGCAAGGCAAGTGTAACAAAAGGCAAGGCACGGCAAGGGGAAACAAGGCTAAGGAACGGCAACGCACGGCTACGCAATGCAAGGCCAGGCAAGGAAAGGGTAACGCAAGGCAAGGCACGGTAAGGCAAGACAAGGCTAATGCACGACAACGCACGGCTAGGCAATGCACGGCCAGGCAAGGAAAGGGTAACGCAAGGCAAGGCACGGTGAGGGAAGGCAAGGCAAATGCACGACAACGCACGGCTAGGCAATGCACTGCGAGGCAAGGAAAGGGTAACGCAAGGCAAGGCACGGTCAGGCGAGGCAAGGCTAAGGCACGACAACGCAAGGCTAGGCAATGCACGGAAGGCAAGCAAAGAGTAACGGAAGGCAAGGGAAAGCAAGGGAAGGCAAGGGCAACGAAAGGAACGGCACGGTAAGGGGAAACAAAGCTAAGGCACGACAATGCAGGGCTAGGCAATGCACGGCAAGGCAAGGAAAGGGTAACGCAAGGCAAAGCACGGTGAGGCAAGACAAGGCAAATGCACGACAACGCACGGCTAGGCAATGCACGGCAAGGCAAGGAAAGGGTAACTCAAGGCAAGGCACCGTCAGGCGAGGCAAGGCTAAGGCACGACAACGCAAGGCTAGGCAATGAACCGAAGGCAAGCAAAGAGTAACGGAAGGCAAGGAAGGCAAGGGAAAGCAGGGGAAGGCAAGGGTAACGGAAGGAACGGCACGGTAAGGGGAAACAAGGCTAAGGCACGACAACACAGGGCTAGGCAATGCAGGGCAAGGCAAGGAAAGGGTAACGCAAGGCAAGGCAAGGTGAGGCAAGGCAAGGCTAATGCACGACAACGCACGGCTAGGCAATGCACGGCAAGGCAAGGAACGAGTAACGGAAGGAAAGGAAGGCAAGGCAAAGCAAGGCAAGGCAAGTGTAACAAAAGGCAAGGCACGGCAAGGGGAAACAAGGCTAAGGAACGACAACGCACGGCTACGCAATGCACGGCCAGGCAAGGAAAGGGTAACGCAAGGCAAGGCACGGTAAGGCAAGACAAGGCTAATGCACGACAACGCACGGCTAGGCAATGCACGGCAAGGCAAGGAAAGGGTAACGCAAGGCAAGGCACGGTAAGGGAAAACAAGGCTAAGGCACGACAACACAGGGCTAGGCAATGCACGGCAAGGCAAGGAAAGGGTAACGCAAGGCAAGGCACGGTAAGGCGAGGCAAGGCTAAGGCACGACAACGCAAGGCTAGGCAATGAACGGAAGGCAAGCAAAGAGTAACGGAAGGCAAGGAAGGCAAGGGAAAGCAAGGGAAGGCAAGGGCAACGAAAGGAACGGCACGGTAAGGGGAAACAAAGCTAAGGCACGACAATGCAGGGCTAGGCAATGCACGGCAAGGCAAGGAAAGGGTAACGCAAGGCAAAGCATGGTGAGGCAAGACAAGGCAAATGCACGACAACGCACGGCTAGGCAATGCACGGCAAGGCAAGGAAAGGGTAACTCAAGGCAAGGCACGGTCAGGCGAGGCAAGGCTAAGGCACGACAACGCACGGCTAGGCAATGCACGGCAAGGCAAGGAATGGGTAACGCAAGGCAAGGCACGGTTTGGGGAGGAAGGCGAATGCACGACAACGCAAGGCTAGGCAATGCACGGAAGGCAAGCAAAGAGTAACGGAAGGCAAGGAAGGCAAGGGAAAGCAAGGCAAGGCAAGGGTAACAGAAGGAACGGCACGGCAAGGGGAAACAAGGCTAAGGCACGGCAACGCACGGCTAGGCAATGCACGGCAAGGCAAGGAAAGGGTAACGCGAGGCAAGGCACGGTGAGGCAAGGCAAGGCTGATGCACGACAACGCACGGCTAGGCAATGCACGGCAAGGCAAAGAAAGGGTAACGCAAGGCAACGCACGGTCAGGCGAGGCAAGGCTAAGGCACGACAACGCAAGGCTAGGCAATGCACGGCAAGGCAAGGAAAGGGTAACGCAAGGCAAGGCACGGTAAGGCGCGGCAAGGCTAAGGCACGACAACGCAAGGCTAGGCAATAAACGGAAGGCAAGCAAAGAGTAACGGAAGGCAAGGAAGGCAAGGGAAAACAGGGGAAGGCAAGGGTAACGGAAGGAACGGCCCGGTAAGGGGAAACAAGGCTAAGGCACGACAACGCAGTGCTAGCCAATGCACGGCAAGGAAAGGAAAGGGTAACGCAAGGCAAGGCACCGTTACGCGAGGCAAGGCTAAGGCACGACAACGCAAGGCTAGGCAATGCACGGAAGGCAAGCAAAGAGTAACGGAAGGCAAGGAAGGCAAGGGAAAGCAAGGCAAGGCAAGGGTAACGGAAGGAACGGCAGGGCAAGGGGAAACAAGGCTAAGGCAAGGCAACGCACGGCTAGGCAATGCACGGCAAGGCAAGGAAAAGGTAACGCAAGGCAAGGCACTGTCAGGCGAGGCAAGGCTAAGGCACGACAACGCAAGGCTAGGCAATGCACGGAAGGCAAGCAAAGAGGAACGGAAGGCAAGGAAGGCTAGGGAAAGCAGGGAAAGGCAAGGGTAACGGAAGGAACGGCACGGTAAGGGCAAACAAGACTAAGGCACGACAACACAGGGATAGGCAATGCAGGGCAAGGCAAGGAAATGGTAACGCAAGGCAAGGCATGGTTTGGGGAGGCAAAGCTAATGCACGACAACGCAAGGCTAGGCAGTGCACGGCTAGGCAAGGAAAGAGTAACGGAAGGAAAGGAAGGCAAGGCAAAGCAAGGCAAGGCAAGTGTAACAAAAGGCAAGGCACGGCAAGGGGAAACAAGGCTAAGGAACGGCAACGCACGGCTACGCAATGCACGGCCAGGCAAGGAAAGGGTAACGCAAGGCAAGGCACGGTAAGGCAAGACAAGGCTAATGCACGACAACGCACGGCTAGGCAATGCACGGCCAGGCAAGGAAAGGGTAACGCAAGGCAAGGCACGGTGAGGCAAGGCAAGGCAAATGCACGACAACGCACGGCTAGGCAATGCACGGCAAGGCAAGGAAAGGGTAACGCAAGGCAAGGCACGGTCAGGCGAGGCAAGGCTAAGGCACGACAACGCAAGGCTAGGCAATGAACGGAAGGCAAGCAAAGAGTAACGGAAGGCAAGGAAGGTAAGGGAAAGCAAGGGAAGGCAAGGGCAACGAAAGGAACGGCACGGTAAGGGGAAACAAAGCTAAGGCACGACAATGCAGGGCTAGGCAATGCACGGCAAGGCAAGGAAAGGGTAACGAAAGGCAAAGCACGGTGAGGCAAGACAAGACAAATGCACGACAACGCACGGCTAGGCAATGCACGGCAAGGCAAGGAAAGGGTAACTCAAGGCAAGGCACGGTCAGGCGAGGCAAGGCTAAGGCACGACAACGCAAGGCTAGGCAATGCACGGAAGGCAAGCAAAGAGTAACGGAAGGCAAGGAAGGCAAGGGAAAGCAGGGGAAGGCAAGGGTAACGAAAGGAACGGCACGGTAAGGGGAAACAATGCTAAGGCACGACAACACAGGGCTAGGCAATGCAGGGCAAGGCAAGGAAAGGGTAACGCAAATCAAGGCACGGTTTGGGGAGGAAGGCGAATGCACGACAACGCAAGGCTAGGCAATGCACGGAAGGCAAGCAAAGAGTAACGGAAGGCAAGGAAGGCAAGGGAAAGCAAGGCAAGGCAAGGGTAACAGAAGGAACGGCACGGCAAGGGGAAACAAGGCTAAGGCACGGCAACGCACGGCTAGGCAATGCACGGCAAGGCAAGGAAAGGGTAACGCAAGGCAAGGCACGGTGAGGCAAGGCAAGGCTGATGCACGACAACGCACGGCTAGGCAATGCACGGCAAGGCACGGAAAGGGTAACGCAAGGCAAGGCACGGTCAGGCGAGGCAAGGCTAAGGCACGACAACGCAAGGCTAGGCAATGCACGGCAAGGCAAGGAAAGGGTAACGCAAGGCAAGGCACGGTAAGGCGCGGCAAGGCTAAGGCAAGACAACGCAAGGCTAGGCAATAAACGGAAAGCAAGCAAAGAGTAACGGAAGGCAAGGAAGGCAAGGGAAAGCAGGGGAAGGCAAGGGTAACGGAAGGAACGGCACGGTAAGGGGAAACAAGGCTAAGCCACGACAACGCAGGGCTAGCCAATGCACGGCAAGGAAAGGAAAGGGTAACGCAAGGCAAGGCACCGTTTCGCGAGGCAAGGCTAAGGCACAAAACGCAAGGCTAGGCAATGCACGGAAGGCAAGCAAAGAGTAACGGAAGGCAAGGAAGGCAAGGGAAAGCAAGGCAAGGCAAGGGTAACGGAAGGAACAGCACGGCAAGGGGAAACAAGGCTAAGGCACGGCAACGCACGGCTAGGCAATGCACGGCAAGGCAAGGAAACGGTAACGCAAGGCAAGGCACTGTCAGGCGAGGCAAGGCTAAGACACGACAACGCAAGGCTAGGCAATGCACGGAAGGAAAGCAAAGAGTAACGGAAGGCAATGAAAGTAAGGGAAAGCAAAGCAAGGTAAGGGTAACGCAAGGCAAGGCACGGTAAGGCAAGACAAGTCTAATGCACGACAACGCACGGCTAGGCAATTCACAGCAAGGCAAGGAAAGGGTAACGCAAGGCAAGGCACGGTCAGGCGAGGCAAGGCTAAGACACGACAACGCAAGGCTAGGCAATGCACGGAAGGCAAGCAAAGAGTAACGGAAGGCAAGGAAGGCAAGGGAAAGCAAGGCAAGGCAAGGGCAACGAAAGGAACGGCACGGTAAGGGGAAACAAAGCTAAGGCACGACAACGCAAGGCTAGGCAATGCACGGAAGGCAAGCAAAGAGGAACGGAAGGCAAGGAAGGCTAGGGAAAGCAGGGAAAGGCAAGGGTAACGGAAGGAACGGCACGGTAAGGGCAAACAAGACTAAGGCACGACAACACAGGGCTAGGCAATGCAGGGCAAGGCAAGGAAATGGTAACGCAAGGCAAGGCACGGTTTGGGGAGGCAAAGCTAATGCACGACAACGCAAGGCAAGGCAGTGCACGGCTAGGCAAGGAAAGAGTAACGGAAGGAAAGGAAGGAAAGGCAAAGCAAGGCAAGGCAAGTGTAACAAAAGGCAAGGCACGGCAAGGGGAAACAAGGCTAAGGAACCGCAACGCACGGCTACGCAATGCAAGGCCAGGCAAGGAAAGGGTAACGCAAGGCAAGGCACGTTAAGGCAAGACAAGGCTAATGCACGACAACGCACGGCTAGGCAATGCACGGCCAGGCAAGGAAAGGGTAACGCAAGGCAAGGCACGGTGAGGGAAGGCAAGGCAAATGCACGACAACGCACGGCTAGGCAATGCACGGCGAGGCAAGGAAAGGGTAACGCAAGGCAAGGCACGGTCAGGCGAGGCAAGGTTAAGGCACGACAACGCAAGGCTAGGCAATGAACGGAAGGCAAGCAAAGAATAACGGAAGGCAAGGAAGGCTAGGGAAAGCAGGGAAAGGCAAGGGTAACGGAAGGAACGGCACGGTAAGGGCAAACAAGACTAAGGCACGACAACACAGGGCTAGGCAATGCAGGGCAAGGCAAGGAAATGGTAACGCAAGGCAAGGCACGGTTTGGGGAGGCAAAGCTAATGCACGACAACGCAAGGCTAGGCAGTGCACGGCTAGGCAAGGAAAGAGTAACGGAAGGAAAGGAAGGCAAGGCAAAGCAAGGCAAGGCAAGTGTAACAAAAGGCAAGGCACGGCAAGGGGAAACAAGGCTAAGGAACTGCAACGCACGGCTACGCAATGCACGGCCAGGCAAGGAAAGGGTAACGCAGGGCAAGGCACGGTAAGGCAAGACAAGGCTAATGCACGACAACGCACGGCTAGGCAATGCACGGCCAGGCAAAGAAAGGGTAACGCAAGGCAAGGAACGGTGAGGCAAGTCAAGGCAAATGCACGACAACGCACGGCTAGGCAATGCACGGCAAGGCAAGGAAAGGGTAACGCAAGGCAAGGCACGGTCATGCGAGGCAAGGCTAAGGCACGACAACGCAAGGCTAGGCAATGAACGGAAGGCAAGCAAAGAGTAACGGAAGGCAAGGAAGGCAAGGGAAAGCAAGGGAAGGCAAGGGCAACGAAAGGAACGGCACGGTAAGGGGAAACAAAGCTAAGGCACGACAATGGAGGGCTAGGCAATGCACGGCAAGGCAAGGAAAGGGTAACGCAAGGCAAAGCACGGTGAGGCAAGACAAGGCAAATGCACGACAACGCACGGCTAGGCAATGCACGACAAGGCAAGGAAAGGGTAACTCAAGGCAAGGCACGGTCAGGCGAGGCAAGGCTAAGGCACGACAACGCAAGGCTAGGCAATGAACGGAAGGCAAGCAAAGAGTAACGGAAGGCAAGGAAGGCAAGGGAAAGCAGGGGAAGGCAAGGGTAACGAAAGGAACGGCACGGTAAGGGGAAACAAGGCTAAGGCACGACAACACAGGGCTAGGCAATGCAGGGCAAGGCAAGGAAAGGGTAACGCAAGGCAAGGCACGGTGAGGCAAGGCAAGGCTGATGCACGACAACGCACGGCTAGGCAATGCACGGCAAGGCAAGGAAAGAGTAACGGAAGGAAAGGAAGGCAAGGCAAAGCAAGGCAAGGCAAGTGTAACAAAAGGCAAGGCACGGCAAGGGGAAACAAGGCTAAGGAACGACAACGCACGGCTACGCAATGCACGGCCAGGCAAGGAAAGGGTAACGCAAGGCAAGGCACGGTAAGGCAAGACAAGGCTAATGCACGACAACGCACGGCTAGGCAATGCACGGCCAGGCAAGGAAAGGGTAACGCAAGGCAAGGCACGGTGAGGGAAGGCAAGGCAAATGCACGACAACACACGGCTAGGCAATGCACGGCAAGGCAAGGAAAGGGTAACGCAAGGCAAGGCACGGTCAGGCGAGGCAAGGCTAAGGCACGACAACGCAAGGCTAGGCAATGAACGGAAGGCAAGCAAAGAGTAACGGAAGGCAAGGAAGGCAAGGGAATGCAAGGGAAGGCAAGGGCAACGAAAGGAACGGCACGGTAAGGGGAAACAAAGCTAAGGCACGACAATGCAGGGCTAGGCAATGCACGGCAAGGCAAGGAAAGGGTAACGCAAGGCAAGGCACGGTGAGGCAAGGCAAGGCAAATGCACGACAACGCACGGCTAGGCAATGCACGGCAAGGCAAGGAAAGGGTAACTCAAGGCAAAGCACGGTCAGGCGAGGCAAGGCTAAGGCACGACAACGCAAGGCTAGGCAATGAACGGAAGGCAAGCAAAGAGTAACGCAAGGCAAGGCACGGTTTGGGGAGGAAGGCGAATGCACGACAACGCAAGGCTAGGCAATGCACGGAAGGCAAGCAAAGAGTAACGGAAGGCAAGGAAGGCAAGGGAAAGCAAGGCAAGGCAAGGGTAACGGAAGGAACGGCACGGCAAGGGGAAACAAGGCTAAGGCACGACAACGCAGGGCTAGCCAATGCACGGCAAGGAAAGGAAAGGGTAACGCAAGGCAAGGCACCGTTACGCGAGGCAAGGCTAAGGCACGACAACGCAAGGCTAGGCAATGCACGGAAGGCAAGCAAAGAGTAACGGAAGGCAAGGAAGGCAAGGGAAAGCAAGGCAAGGCAAGGGTAACGGAAGGAACGACACGGCAAGGGAAAACAAGGCAGGCACCACAACGCACGGCTAGGCAATGCACGGCCAGCCAAAGAAAAGGTAACGCAAGTCAAGGCACTGTCAGGCGAGGCAAGGCTAAGACACGACAACGCAAGGCTAGGCAATGCACGGAAGGAAAGCAAAGAGTAACGGAAGGCAATGAAAGTAAGGGAAAGCAAAGCAAGGTAAGGGTAACGCAAGGCAAGGCACGGTAAGGCAAGACAAGGCTAATGCACGACAACGCAAGGCTAGGCAATGCACGGCAAGGCAAGGAAAGGGTAACGCAAGGCAAGGCACGGTCAGGCGAGGCAAGGCTAAGGCACGACAACGCAAGGCTAGGCAATCCACGGAAGGCAAGCAAAGAGGAACGGAAGGCAAGGAAGGCTAGGGAAAGCAGGGAAAGGCAAGGGTAACGGAAGGAACGGCACGGTAAAGGCAAACAAGACTAAGGCACGACAACGCACGGCTAGGCAATGCACGGCAAGGAAAGGAAAGGGTAACGCAAGGCAAGGCACGACAACGGAAGGCTAGGCAATGCACGGAAGTCAAGCAAAGAGTAACGGAAGGCAAGGAAGGCAAGGGAAAGCAAGGCAAGGCAAGGGTAACGGAAGGAACGGCACGGCAAGGGGAAACAAGGCTAAGGCACGGCAACGCACGGCTAGGCAATGCACGGCAAGGCAAGGAAAGGGTAACGCAAGGCAAGGCACGGTGAGGCAAGGCAAGGCTAATGCACGACAACGCACGGCTAGGCAATGCACGGCAAGGAAAGGAAAGGGTAACGCAAGGCAAGGCACGGTCAGGCAAGGCAAGGATAAGGCACGACAACGCACGGCTAGGCAATGCACGGCAAGGCAAGGAAAGAGGAACGGAAAGCAAGGAAGGCTAGGGAAAGCAGGGAAAGGCAAGGGTAACGGAAGGAACGGCACGGTAAGGGCAAACAAGACTAAGGCACGACAACACAGGGCTAGGCAATGCAGGGCAAGGCAAGGAAATGGTAACGCAAGGCAAGGCACGGTTTGGGGAGGCAAAGCTAATGCACGACAACGCAAGGCTAGGCAGTGCACGGCTAGGTAAGGAAAGAGTAACGGAAGGAAAGGAAGGCAAGGCAAAGCAAGGCAAGGCAAGTGTAACAAAAGGCAAGGCACGGCAAGGGGAAACAAGGCTAAGGAACGGCAACGCACGGCTATGCAATGCAAGGCCAGGCAAGGAAAGGGTAACGCAAGGCAAGGCACGGTAAGGCAAGACAAGGCTAATGCACGACAACGCACGGCTAGGCAATGCACGGCCAGGCAAGGAAAGGGTAACGCAAGGCAAGGCACGGTGAGGGAAGGCAAGGCAAATGCACGACAACGCACGGCTAGGCAATGCACGGCGAGGCAAGGAAAGGGTAACGCAAGGCAAGGCACGGTCAGGCGAGGCAAGGCTAAGGCACGACAACGCAAGGCTAGGCAATGAACGGAAGGCAAGCAAAGAATAACGGAAGGCAAGGAAGGCTAGGGAAAGCAGGGAAAGGCAAGGGTAACGGAAGGAACGGCACGGTAAGGGCAAACAAGACTAAGGCACGACAACACAGGGCTAGGCAATGCAGGGCAAGGCAAGGAAATGGTAACGCAAGGCAAGGCACGGTTTGGGGAGGCAAAGCTAATGCACGACAACGCAAGGCTAGGCAGTGCACGGCTAGGCAAGGAAAGAGTAACGGAAGGAAAGGAAGGCAAGGCAAAGCAAGGCAAGGCAAGTGTAACGGAAGGAACGGCACGGCAAGGGGTAACAAGGCTAAGGCACGACAACGCAGGGCTAGGCAATGCACGGCAAGGCAAGGAAAGGGTAACGCAAGGCAAGGCACGGTCAGGCAAGGCAAGGATAAGGCACGACAACGCACGGCTAGGCAATGCACGGCAAGGCAAGGAAAGGGTAACGCAAGGCAAGGCACGGTGAGGCAAGTCAAGGCAAATGCACGACAACGCACGGCTAGGCAATGCACGGCAAGGCAAGGAAAGGGTAACGCAAGGCAAGGCACCGTTACGCGAGGCAAGGCTAAGGCACGACAACGCAAAGCTAGGCAATGCACGGAAGGCAAGCAAAGAGTAACGGAAGGCAAGGAAGGCAAGGGAAAGCAAGGGAAGGCAAGGGTAACGAAAGGAACGGCACGGTAAGGGGAAACAAGGCTAAGGCACGACAACACAGGGCTAGGCAATGCAGGGCAAGGCAAGGAAAGGGTAACGCAAGGCAAGGCACGGTTTGGGGAGGAAGGCGAATGCACGACAACGCAAGGCTAGGCAATGCACGGAAGGCAAGCAAAGAGTAACGGAAGGCAAGGAAGGCAAGGGAAAGCAAGGCAAGGCAAGGGTAACAGAAGGAACGGCACGGCAAGGGGAAACAAGGCTAAGGCACGGCAACGCACGGCTAGGCAATGCACGGCCAGGCAAGGAAAGGGTAACGCAAGGCAAGGCACGGTGAGGCAAGGCAAGGCTGATGCACGACAACGCACGGCTAGGCAATGCACGGCAAGGAAAGGAAAGGGTAACGCAAGGCAAGGCACGGTCAGGCGAGGCAAGGCTAAGGCACGACAACGCAAGGCTAGGCAATGCACGGCAAGGCAAGGAAAGGGTAACGCAAGGCAAGGCACGGTCAGGCGAGGCAAGGCTAAGGCACGACAACGCAAGGCTAGGCAATGAACGGAAGGCAAGCAAAGAGTAACGGAAGGCAAGGAAGGCAAGGGAAAGCAAGGGAAGGCAAGGGCAACGAAAGGAACGGCACGGTAAGGGGAAACAAAGCTAAGGCACGACAATGCAGGGCTAGGCAATGCACGGCAAGGCAAGGAAAGGGTAACGCAAGGCAAAGCACGGTGAGGCAAGACAAGGCAAATGCACGACAACGCACGGCTAGGCAATGCACGGCAAGGCAAGGAAAGGGTAACTCAAGGCAAGGCACGGTCAGGCGAGGCAAGGCTAAGGCACGACAACGCAAGGCTAGGCAATGCACGGAAGGCAAGCAAAGGGTAACGGAAGGCAAGGAAGGCAAGGGAAAGCAGGGGAAGGCAAGGGTAACGGAAGGAACGGCACGGTAAGGGGAAACAAGGCTAAGGCACGACAACGCAGGGCTAGCCAATGCACGGCAAGGAAAGGAAAGGGTAACGCAAGGCAAG
The DNA here is from genome assembly GCF_037893015.1 of Macrotis lagotis. NCBI lineage: Eukaryota > Metazoa > Chordata > Mammalia > Peramelemorphia > Peramelidae > Macrotis > Macrotis lagotis. Next base: position 148,714 of record NW_027422114.1, read on the forward strand.
GCACCGTTACGCGAGGCAAGGCTAAGGCACGACAACGCAAGGCTAGGCAATGCACGGAAGGCAAGCAAAGAGTAACGGAAGGCAAGGAAGGCAAGGGAAAGCAAGGCAAGGCAAGGCAAGGGTAACGGAAGGAACGGCACGGCAAGGGGAAACAAGTCTAAGGCACGGCAACGCACGGCTAGGCAATGCACGGCAAGGCAAGGAAAGGGTAACGCAAGGCAAGGCACTGTCAGGCGAGGCAAGGCTAAGGCACGACAACGCAAGGCTAGGCAATGCACGGAAGGCAAGCAAAGAGGAACGGAAGGCAAGGAAGGCTAGGGAATGCAGGGAAAAGCAAGGGTAACGGAAGGAACGGCACGGTAAGGGCAAACAAGACTAAGGCACGACAACACAGGGCTAGGCAATGCAGGGCAAGGCAAGGAAATGGTAACGCAAGGCAAGGCACGGTTTGGGGAGGCAAAGCTAATGCACGACAACGCAAGTCTAGGCAGTGCACGGCTAAGCAAGGAAAGAGTAACGGAAGGAAAGGAAGGCAAGGCAAAGCAAGGCAAGGCAAGTGTAACAAAAGGCAAGGCACGGCAAGGGGAAACAAGGCTAAGGAACGGCAACGCACGTCTACGCAATGCACGGCCAGGCAAGGAAAGGGTAACGCAAGGCAAGGCACGGTCAGGCGAGGCAAGGCTAAGGCACGACAACGCACGGCTAGGCAATGCACGGCCAGGCAAGGAAAGGGTAACGCAAGGCAAGGCACGGTGAGGCAAGGCAAGGCAAATGCACGACAACGCACGGCTAGGCAATGCACGGCAAGGCAAGGAAAGGGTAACGCAAGGCAAGGCACGGTCAGGCGAGGCAAGGCTAAGGCACGACAACGCAAGGCTAGGCAATGAACGGAAGGCAAGCAAAGAATAACGGAAGGCAAGGAAGGCTAGGGAAAGCAGGGAAAGGCAAGGGTAACGGAAGGAACGGCACGGTAAGGGCAAACAAGACTAAGGCACGACAACACAGGGCTAGGCAATGCAGGGCAAGGCAAGGAAATGGTAACGCAAGGCAAGGCACGGTTTGGGGAGGCAAGGCTAATGCAAGACAACGCAAGGCTAGGCAGTGCACGGCTAGGAAAGGAAAGAGTAACGGAAGGAAAGGAAGGCAAGGCAAAGCAAGGCAAGGCAAGTGTAACAAAAGGCAAGGCACGGCGAGGGGAAACAAGGCTAAGGAACGGCAACGCACGGCTATGCAATGCACGGCCAGACAAGGAAAGGGTAACGCAAGGCAAGGCACGGTAAGGCAAGACAAGGCTAATGCACGACAACGCACGGCTAGGCAATGCACGGCCAGGCAAGGAAAGGGTAACGCAAGGCAAGGCACGGTGAGGCAAGGCAAGGCTAATGCACGACAACGCACGGCTAGGCAATGCACGGCAAGGCAAGGAAAGGGTAACGCACGGCAAGGCACGGTCAGGCGAGGCAAGGCTAAGGCACGACAACGCAAGGCTAGGCAATGCACGGAAGGCAAGCAAAGAGTAACGGAAGGCAAGGAAGGCAAGGGAAAGCAAGGCAAGGCAAGGGTAACGGAAGGAACGGCACGGCAAGGGGAAACAAGGCTAAGGCACGGCAACGCACGGCTAGGCAATGCACGGCAAGGCAAGGAAAGGGTAACGCAAGGCAAGGCACCGTTACGCGAGGCAAGGCTAAGGCACGACAACGCAAGGCTAGGCAATGCACGGCAAGGCAAGGAAAGGGTAACGCAAGGCAAAGCACGGTGAGGCAAGACAAGGCAAATGCACGACAACGCACTGCTAGGCAATGCACGGCAAGGCAAGGAAAGGGTAACGCAAGGCAAGGCACGGTCAGGCAAGGCAAGGCTAAGGCACGGAAGGCAAGCAAAGAGTAACGGAAGGCAAGGAAGGCAAGGGAAAGCAGGGGAAGGCAAGGGTAACGGAAGGAACGGCACGGTAAGGGGAAACAATGCTAAGGCACGACAACACAGGGCTAGGCAATGCAGGGCAAGGAAAGGAAAGGGTAACGCAAGGCAAGGCACGGTTTGGGGAGGAAGGCGAATGCACGACAACGCAAGGCTAGGCAATGCACGGAAGGCAAGCAAAGAGTAACGGAAGGCAAGGAAGGCAAGGGAAAGCAAGGCAAGGCAAGGGTAACAAAAGGCACGGCACGGCAAGGGGAAACAAAGCTAAGGCACGGCAACGCACGGCTAGGCAATGCACGGCAAGGCAAGGAAAGGGTAACGCAAGGCAAGGCACGGTGAGGCAAGGCAAGGCTGATGCACGACAACGCACGGCTAGGCAATGCACGGCAAGGCACGGAAAGGGTAACGCAAGGCAAGGCACGGTCAGGCGAGGCAAGGCTAAGGCACGACAACGCAAGGCTAGGCAATGCACGGCAAGGCAAGGAAAGGGTAACGCAAGGCAAGGCACGGTAAGGCGCGGCAAGGCTAAGGCAAGACAACGCAAGGCTAGGCAATAAACGGAAGGCAAGCAAAGAGTAACGGAAGGCAAGGAAGGCAAGGGAAAGCAGGGGAAGGCAAGGGTAACGGAAGGAACGGCACGGTAAGGGGAAACAAGGCTAAGCCACGACAACGCAGGGCTAGCCAATGCACGGCAAGGAAAGGAAAGGGTAACGCAAGGCAAGGCACCGTTACGCGAGGCAAGGCTAAGGCACAAAACGCAAGGCTAGGCAATGCACGGAAGGCAAGCAAAGAGTAACGGAAGGCAAGGAAGGCAAGGGAAAGCAAGGCAAGGCAAGGGTAACGGAAGGAACAGCACGGCAAGGGGAAACAAGGCTAAGGCACGGCAACGCACGGCTAGGCAATGCACGGCAAGGCAAGGAAAGGGTAACGCAAGGGAAGGCACTGTCAGGCGAGGCAAGGCTAAGACACGACAACGCAAGGCTAGGCAATGCACGGAAGGAAAGCAAAGAGTAACGGAAGGCAATGAAAGTAAGGGAAAGCAAAGCAAGGTAAGGGTAACGCAAGGCAAGGCACGGTGAGGGAAGGCAAGGCAAATGCACGACAACGCACGGCTAGGCAATGCACGGCGAGGCAAGGAAAGGGTAACGCAAGGCAAGGCACGGTCAGGCGAGGCAAGGCTAAGGCACGACAACGCAAGGCTAGGCAATGAACGGAAGGCAAGCAAAGAATAACGGAAGGCAAGGAAGGCTAGGGAAAGCAGGGAAAGGCAAGGGTAACGGAAGGAACGGCACGGTAAGGGAAAACAAGACTAAGGCACGACAACACAGGGCTAGGCAATGCAGGGCAAGGCAAGGAAATGGTAACGCAAGGCAAGGCACGGTTTGGGGAGGCAAAGCTAATGCACGACAACGCAAGGCTAGGCAGTGCACGGCTAGGCAAGGAAAGAGTAACGGAAGGAAAGGAAGGCAAGGCAAAGCAAGGCAAGGCAAGTGTAACAAAAGGCAAGGCACGGCAAGGGGAAACAAGGCTAAGGAACGGCAACGCACGGCTACGCAATGCACGGCCAGGCAAGGAAAGGGTAACGCAGGGCAAGGCACGGTAAGGCAAGACAAGGCTAATGCACGACAACGCACGGCTAGGCAATGCACGGCCAGGCAAAGAAAGGGTAACGCAAGGCAAGGAACGGTGAGGCAAGTCAAGGCAAATGCACGACAACGCACGGCTAGGCAATGCACGGCAAGGCAAGGAAAGGGTAACGCAAGGCAAGGCACGGTCAGGCGAGGCAAGGCTAAGGCACGACAACGCAAGGCTAGGCAATGAACGGAAGGCAAGCAAAGAGTAACGGAAGGCAAGGAAGGCAAGGGAAAGCAAGGGAAGGCAAGGGCAACGAAAGGAACGGCACGGTAAGGGGAAACAAAGCTAAGGCACGACAATGCAGGGCTAGGCAATGCACGGCAAGGCAAGGAAAGGGTAACGCAAGGCAAAGCACGGTGAGGCAAGACAAGGCAAATGCACGACAACGCACGGCTAGGCAATGCACGGCAAGGCAAGGAAAGGGTAACTCAAGGCAAGGCACGGTCAGGCGAGGCAAGGCTAAGGCACGACAACGCAAGGCTAGGCAATGAACGGAAGGCAAGCAAAGAGTAACGGAAGGCAAGGAAGGCAAGGGAAAGCAGGGGAAGGCAAGGGTAACGAAAGGAACGGCACGGTAAGGGGAAACAAGGCTAAGGCACGACAACACAGGGCTAGGCAATGCAGGGCAAGGCAAGGAAAGGGTAACGCAAGGCAAGGCACGGTGAGGCAAGGCAAGGCTGATGCACGACAACGCACGGCTAGGCAATGCACGGCAAGGCAAGGAAAGAGTAACGGAAGGAAAGGAAGGCAAGGCAAAGCAAGGCAAGGCAAGTGTAACAAAAGGCAAGGCACGGCAAGGGGAAACAAGGCTAAGGAACGGCAACGCACGGCTACGCAATGCACGGCCAGGCAAGGAAAGGGTAACGCAAGGCAAGGCACGGTAAGGCAATACAAGGCTAATGCACGACAACGCACGGCTAGGCAATGCACGGCCAGGCAAGGAAAGGGTAACGCAAGGCAAGGCACGGTGAGGGAAGGCAAGGCAAATGCACGACAACACACGGCTAGGCAATGCACGGCAAGGCAAGGAAAGGGTAACGCAAGGCAAGGCACGGTCAGGCGAGGCAAGGCTAAGGCACGACAACGCAAGGCTAGGCAATGAACGGAAGGCAAGCAAAGAGTAACGGAAGGCAAGGAAGGCAAGGGAATGCAAGGGAAGGCAAGGGCAACGAAAGAACGGCACGGTAAGGGGAAACAAAGCTAAGGCACAACAATGCAGGGCTAGGCAATGCACGGCAAGGCAAGGAAAGGGTAACGCAAGGCAAAGCACGGTGAGGCAAGACAAGGCAAATGCACGACAACGCACGGCTAGGCAATGCACGGCAAGGCAAGGAAAGGGTAACTCAAGGCAAGGAACGGTCAGGCGAGGCAAGGCTAAGGCACGACAACGCAAGGCTAGGCAATGCACGGCAAGGCAAGGAAAGGGTAACGCAAGGCAAGGCACGGTTTGGGGAGGAAGGCGCATGCACGACAACGCAAGGCTAGGCAATGCACGGAAGGCAAGCAAAGAGTAACGGAAGGCAAGGAAGGCAAGGGAAAGCAAGGCAAGGCAAGGGTAACAGAAGGAACGGCACGGCAAGGGGAAACAAGGCTAAGGCACGGCAACGCACGGCTAGGCAATGCACGGCAAGGCAAGGAAAGGGTAACACGAGGCAAGGCACGGTGAGGCAAGGCAAGGCTGATGCACGACAACGCACGGCTAGGCAATGCACGGCAAGGCAAAGAAAGGGTAACGCAAGGCAAGGCACGGTCAGGCGAGGCAAGGCTAAGGCACGACAACGCAAGGCTAGGCAATGCACGGCAAGGCAAGGAAAGGGTAACGCAAGGCAAGGCACGGTAAGGCGCGGCAAGGCTAAGGCACGACAACGCAAGGCTAGGCAATAAACGGAAGGCAAGCAAAGAGTAACGGAAGGCAAGGAAGGCAAGGGAAAGCAGGGGAAGGCAAGGGTAACGGAAGGAACGGCACGGTAAGGGGAAACAAGGCTAAGGCACGACAACGCAGGGCTAGCCAATGCACGGCAAGGAAAGGAAAGGGTAACGCAAGGCAAGGCACCGTTACGCGAGGCAAGGCTAAGGCACGACAACGCAAGGCTAGGCAATGCACGGAAGGCAAGCAAAGAGTAACGGAAGGCAAGGAAGGCAAGGGAAAGCAAGGCAAGGCAAGGGTAACGGAAGGAACGGCACGGCAAGGGGAAACAAGGCTAAGACACGGCAACGCACGGCTAGGCAATGCACGGCAAGGCAAGGAAAGGGTAACGCAAGGCAAGGCACTGTCAGGCGAGGCAAGGCTAAGACACGACAACGCAAGGCTAGGCAATGCACGGAAGGAAAGCAAAGAGTAACGGAAGGCAATGAAAGTAAGGGAAAGCAAAGCAAGGTAAGGGTAACGCAAGGCAAGGCACGGTAAGGCAAGACAAGGCTAATGCACGACAACGCACGGCTAGGCAATTCACGGCAGGGCAAGGAAAGGGTAACGTAAGGCAAGGCACGGTCAGGCGAGGCAAGGCTAAGGCACGACAACGCAAGGCTAGGCAATGCACGGAAGGCAAGCAAAGAGGAACGGAAGGCAAGGAAGGCGAGGGAATGCAGGGGAAAGGCAAGGGCAACGGAAGGAACGGCACGGTAAGGGCAAACAAGACTAAGGCACGACAACACAGGGCTAGGCAATGCAGGGCAAGGCAAGGAAATGGTAACGCAAGGGAAGGCACGGTTTGGGGAGGCAAAGCTAATGCACGACAACGCAAGGCTAGGCAGTGCACTTCTAGGCAAGGAAAGAGTAACGGAAGGAAAGGAAGGCAAGGCAAAGCAAGGCAAGGCAAGTGTAACAAAAGGCAAGGCACGGCAAGGGGAAACAAGGCTAAGGAACGGCAACGCACGGCTACGCAATGCACGGCCAGGCAAGGAAAGGGTAACGCAAGGCAAGGCACGGTAAGGCAAGACAAGGCTAATGCACGACAACGCACGGCTAGGCAATGCACGGCCAGGCAAGGAAAGGGTAACGCAAGGCAAGGCACCGTGAGGCAAGGCAAGGCAAATGCACGACAACGCACGGCTAGGCAATGCACGGCAAGGGAAGGAAAGGGTAACGCAAGGCAAGGCACGGTCATGCAAGGCAAGGCTAAGGCACGACAACGCAAGGCTAGGCAATGAACGGAAGGCAAGCAAAGAGTAACGGAAGGCAAGGAAGCCAAGGGAAAGCAAGGGAAGGCAAGGGCAACGAAAGGAACGGCACGGTAAGGGGAAACAAAGCTAAGGCAGGACAATGCAGGGCTAGGCAATGCACGGCAAGGCAAGGAAAGGGTAACGCAAGGCAAAGCACGGTGAGGCAAGACAAGGCAAATGCACGAGAACGCACTGCTAGGCAATGCACGGCAAGGCAAGGAAAGGGTAACTCAAGGCAAGGCACGGTCAGGCGAGGCAAGGCTAAGGCACGACAACGCAAGGCTAGGCAATGCACGGAAGGCAAGCAAAGAGTAACGGAAGGCAAGGAAGGCAAGGGAAAGCAGGGGAAGGCAAGGGTAACGAAAGGAACGGCACGGTAAGGGGAAACAATGCTAAGGCACGACAACACAGGGCTAGGCAATGCAGGGCAAGGCAAGGAAAGGGTAACGCAAATCAAGGCACGGTTTGGGGAGGAAGGCGAATGCACGACAACGCAAGGCTAGGCAATGCACGGAAGGCAAGCAAAGAGTAACGGAAGGCAAGGAAGGCAAGGGAAAGCAAGGCAAGGCAAGGGTAACAGAAGGAACGGCACGGCAAGGGGAAACAAGGCTAAGGCACGGCAACGCACGGCTAGGCAATGCACGGCAAGGCAAGGAAAGGGTAACGCAAGGCAAGGCACGGTGAGGCAAGGCAAGGCTGATGCACGACAACGCACGGCTAGGCAATGCACGGCAAGGCACGGAAAGGGTAACGCAAGGCAAGGCACGGTCAGGCGAGGCAAGGCTAAGGCACGACAACGCAAGGCTAGGCAATGCACGGCAAGGCAAGGAAAGGGTAACGCAAGGCAAGGCACGGTAAGGCGCGGCAAGGCTAAGGCAAGACAACGCAAGGCTAGGCAATAAACGGAAGGCAAGCAAAGAGTAACGGAAGGCAAGGAAGGCAAGGGAAAGCAGGGGAAGGCAAGGGTAACGGAAGGAACGGCACGGTAAGGGGAAACAAGGCTAAGCCACGACAACGCAGGGCTAGCCAATGCACGGCAAGGAAAGGAAAGGGTAACGCAAGGCAAGGCACCGTTACGCGAGGCAAGGCTAAGGCACGAAACGCAAGGCTAGGCAATGCACGGAAGGCAAGCAAAGAGTAACGGAAGGCAAGGAAGGCAAGGGAAAGCAAGGCAAGGCAAGGGTAACGGAAGGAACAGCACGGCAAGGGGAAACAAGGCTAAGGCACGGCAACGCACGGCTAGGCAATGCACGGCAAGGCAAGGAAAGGGTAACGCAAGGCAAGGCACTGTCAGGCGAGGCAAGGCTAAGACACGACAACGCAAGGCTAGGCAATGCACGGAAGGAAAGCAAAGAGTAACGGAAGGCAATGAAAGTAAGGGAAAGCAAAGCAAGGTAAGGGTAACGCAAGGCAAGGCACGGTAAGGGAAGACAAGTCTAATGCACGACAACGCACGGCTAGGCAATTCACAGCAAGGCGAGGAAAGGGTAACGCAAGGCAAGGCACGGTCAGGCGAGGCAAGGCTAAGGCACGACAACGCAAGGCTAGGCAATGCACGGAAGGCAAGCAAAGAGGAACGGAAGGCAAGGAAGGCTAGGGAAAGCAGGGAAAGGCAAGGGTAACGGAAGGAACGGCACGGTAAGGGCATACAAGACTAAGGCACGACAACACAGGGCTAGGCAATGCAGGGCAAGGCAAGGAAATGGTAACGCAAGGCAAGGCACGGTTTGGGGAGGCAAAGCTAATGCACGACAACGCAAGGCTAGGCAGTGCACGGCTAGGTAAGGAAAGAGTAACGGAAGGAAAGGAAGGCAAGGCAAAGCAAGGCAAGGCAAGTGTAACAAAAGGCAAGGCACGGCAAGGGGAAACAAGGCTAAGGAACGGCAACGCACGGCTACGCAATGCAAGGCCAGGCAAGGAAAGGGTAACGCAAGGCAAGGCACGGTAAGGCAAGACAAGGCTAATGCACGACAACGCACGGCTAGGCAATGCAGGGCCAGGCAAGGAAAGGGTAACGCAAGGCAAGGCACGGTGAGGGAAGGCAAGGCAAATGCACGACAACGCACGGCTAGGCAATGCACGGCGAGGCAAGGAAAGGGTAACGCAAGGCAAGGCACGGTCAGGCGAGGCAAGGCTAAGGCACGACAACGCAAGGCTAGGCAATGAACGGAAGGCAAGCAAAGAATAACGGAAGGCAAGGAAGGCTAGGGAAAGCAGGGAAAGGCAAGGGTAACGGAAGGAAAGGCACGGTAAGGGCAAACAAGACTAAGGCACGACAACACAGGGCTAGGCAATGCAGGGCAAGGCAAGGAAAGGGTAACGCAAGGCAAGGCACGGTGAAACAAGGCTAAGGCACTACAACGCACGGTTAGGCAGTGCACGGCTAGGCAAGGAAAGAGTAACGGAAGGCAAGGAATGGAAGGCAAGGCAAAGCAAGGCAAGGCAAGTGTAACAAAAGGCAAGGCACGGCAAGGGGAAACAAGGCTAAGGAACGGCAACGCACGGCTACGCAATGCACGGCCAGGCAAGGAAAGGGTAACGCAAGGCAAGGAACGGTGAGGCAGGTCAAGGCAAATGCACGACAACGCACGGCTAGGCAATGCACGGCAAGGCAAGGAAAGGGTAACGCAAGGCAAGGCACGGTCAGGCGAGGCAAGGCTAAGGCACGACAACGCAAGGCTAGGCAATGAACGGAAGGCAAGCAAAGAGTAACGGAAGGCAAGGAAGGCAAGAGAAAGCAAGGGAAGGCAAGGGCAACGAAAGGAACGGCACGGTAAGGGGAAACAAAGCTAAGGCACGACAATGCAGGGCCAAGCAATGCACGGCCAGGCAAGGAAAGGGTAACGCAAGGCAAAGCACGGTGAGGCAAGACAAGGCAAATGCACGACAACGCACGGCTAGGCAATGCACGGCAAGGCAAGGAAAGGGTAACTCAAGGCAAGCACGGTCAGGCGAGGCAAGGCTAAGGCACGACAACGCAAGGCTAGGCAATGAACGGAAGGCAAGCAAAGAGTAACGGAAGGCAAGGAAGGCAAGGGAAAGCAGGGGAAGGCAAGGGTAACGAAAGGAAAGGCACGGTAAGGGGAAACAAGGCTAAGGCACGACAACACAGGGCTAGACAATGCAGGGCAAGGCAAGGAAAGGGTAACGCAAGGCAAGGCACGGTCAGGCAAGGCAAGGCTAATGCACGACAACGCACGGCTAGGCAATGCACGGCAAGGCAAGGAAAGGGTAACGGAAGGCAAGGAAGGCAAGGGAAAGCAAGGCAAGGCAAGGGTAACAAAAGGCAAGGCACGGCAAGGGGAAACAAGGCTAAGGAACGACAACGCACGGCTAGGCAATGCACGGCAAGGCAAGGAAAGGGTAACGCATGGGAAGGCACGGTAAGGCAAGACAAGGCTAATGCACGACAACGCACGGCTAGGCAATGCACGGCCAGGCAAGGAAAGGGTAACGCAAGGCAAGGCACGGTGAGGGAAGGCAAGGCAAATGCACGACAACGCACGGCTAGGCAATGCACGGCAAGGCAAGGAAAGGGTAACGCAAGGCAAGGCACGGTCAGGCGAGGCAAGGCTAAGGAACGACAACGCAAGGCTAGGCAATGCACGGCAAGGCAAGGAAAGGGTAACGCAAGGCAAGGCACGGTTTGGGGAGGAAGGCGCATGCACGACAACGCAAGGCTAGGCAATGCACGGAAGGGAAGCAAAGAGTAACGGAAGGCAAGGAAGGCAAGGGAAAGCAAGGCAAGGCAAGGGTAACAGAAGGAACGGCACGGCAAGGGGAAACAAGGCTAAGGCACGGCAACGCACGGCTAGGCAATGCACGGCAAGGCAAGGAAAGGGTAACGCGAGGCAAGGCACGGTGAGGCAAGGCAAGGCTGATGCACGACAACGCACGGCTACGCAATGCACGGCAAGGCAATGAAAGGGTAACGCAAGGCAAGGCACGGTCAGGCGAGGCAAGGCTAAGGCACGACAACGCAAGGCTAGGCAATGCACGGCAAGGCAAGGAAAGGGTAACGCAAGGCAAGGCACGGTAAGGCGCGGCAAGGCTAAGGCACGACAACGCAAGGCTAGGCAATAAACGGAAGCCAAGCAAAGAGTAACGGAAGGCAAGGAAGGCAAGGGAAAGCAGGGGAAGGCAAGGGTAACGGAAGGAACGGCACGGTAAGGGGAAACAAGGCTAAGGCACGACAACGCAGGGCTAGCCAATGCACGGCAAGGAAAGGAAAGGGTAACGCAAGGCAAGGCACCGTTACGCGAGGCAAGGCTAAGGCACGACAACGCAAGGCTAGGCAATGCACGGAAGGAAAGCAAAGAGTAACGGAAGGCAAGGAAGGCAAGGGAAAGCAAGGCAAGGCAAGGGTAACGGAAGGAACGGCAGGGCAAGGGGAAACAAGGCTAAGGCAAGGAAACGCACGGCTAGGCAATGCACGGCAAGGCAAGGAAAAGGTAACGCAAGGCAAGGCACTGTCAGGCGAGGCAAGGCTAAGGCACGACAACGCAAGGCTAGGCAATGCACGGAAGGCAAGCAAAGAGGAACGGAAGGCAAGGAAGGCTAGGGAAAGCAGGGAAAGGCAAGGGTAACGGAAGGAACGGCACGGTAAGGGCACACAAGACTAAGGCACGACAACACAGGGCTAGGCAATGCAGGGCAAGGCAAGGAAATGGTAACGCAAGGCAAGGCATGGTTTGGGGAGGCAAAGCTAATGCACGACAACGCAAGGCTAGGCAGTGCACGGCTAGGCAAGGAAAGAGTAACGGAAGGAAAGGAAGGCAAGGCAAAACAAGGCAAGGCAAGTGTAACAAAAGGCAAGGCACGGCAAGGGGAAACAAGGCTAAGGAACGGCAACGCACGGCTACGCAATGCACGGCCAGGCAAGGAAAGGGTAACGCAAGGCAAGGCACGGTAAGGCAAGACAAGGCTAATGCACGACAACGCACGGCTAGCCAATGCACGGCCAGGCAAGGAAAGGGTAACGCAAGGCAAGGCACGGTGAGGCAAGGCAAGGCAAATGCACGACGACGCACGGCTAGGCAATGCACTGCAAGGCAAGGAAAGGGTAACGCAAGGCAAGGCACGGTCAGGCGAGGCAAGGCTAAGGCACGACAACGCAAGGCTAGGCAATGAACGGAAGGCAAGCAAAGAGTAACGGAAGGCAAGGAAGGTAAGGGAAAGCAAGGGAAGGCAAGGGCAACGAAAGGAACGGCACGGTAAGGGGACACAAAGCTAAGGCACGACAATGCAGGGCTAGGCAATGCACGGCAAGGCAAGGAAAGGGTAACGCAAGGCAAAGCACGGTGAGGCAAGACAAGGCAAATGCACGACAACGCACGGCTAGGCAATGCACGGCAAGGCAAGGAAAGGGTAACTCAAGGCAAGGCACGGTCAGGCGAGGCAAGGCTAAGGCACGACAACGCAAGGCTAGGCAATGCACGGAAGGCAAGCAAAGAGTAACGGAAGGCAAGGAAGGCAAGGGAAAGCAGGGGAAGGCAAGGGTAACGAAAGGAACGGCACGGTAAGGGGAAACAAGGCTAAGGCACGACTACACAGGGCTAGGCAATGCAGGGCAAGGCAAGGAAAGGGTAACGCAAATCAAGGCACGGTTTGGGGAGGAAGGCGAATGCACGACAACGCAAGGCTAGGCAATGCACGGAAGGCAAGCAAAGAGTAACGGAAGGCAAGGAAGGCAAGGGAAAGCAAGGCAAGGCAAGGGTAACAGAAGGAACGGCACGGCAAGGGGAAACAAGGCTAAGGCACGGCAACGCACGGCTAGGCAATGCACGGCAAGGCAAGGAAAGGGTAACGCAAGGCAAGGCACGGTGAGGCAAGGCAAGGCTAATGCACGACAACGCACGGCTAGGCAATGCACGGCAAGGCAAGGAAAGGGTAACGCAAGGCAAGGCACGGTCAGGCGAGGCAAGGCTAAGGAACGACAACGCAAGGCTAGGCAATGCACGGCAAGGCAAGGAAAGGGTAACGCAAGGCAAGGCACGGTCAGGCGAGGCAAGGCTAAGGCAAGACAACGCAAGGCTAGGCAATGCACGGAAGGCAAGCAAAGAGTAACGGAAGGCAAGGAAGGCAAGGGAAAGCAGGGGAAGGCAAGGGTAACGGAAGGAACGGCACGGTAAGGGGAAACAAGGCTAAGCCACGACAACGCAGGGCTAGCCAATGCACGGCAAGGAAAGGAAAGGGTAACGCAAGGCAAGGCACCGTTACGCGAGGCAAGGCTAAGGCACAAAACGCAAGGCTAGGCAATGCACGGAAGGCAAGCAAAGAGTAACGGAAGGCAAGGAAGGCAAGGGAAAGCAAGGCAAGGCAAGGGTAACGGAAGGAACAGCACGGCAAGGGGAAACAAGGCTAAGGCACGGCAACGCACGGCTAGGCAATGCACGGCAAGGCAAGGAAACGGTAACGCAAGGCAAGGAACTGTCAGGCGAGGCAAGGCTAAGACACGACAACGCAAGGCTAGGCAATGCACGGAAGGAAAGCAAAGAGTAACGGAAGGCAATGAAAGTAAGGGAAAGCAAAGCAAGGTAAGGGTAACGCAAGGCAAGGCACGGTAAGGCAAGACAAGTCTAATGCACGACAACGCACGGCTAGGCAATTCACGGCAAGGCAAGGAAAGGGTAACGCAAGGCAAGGCACGGTCAGGCGAGGCAAGGCTAAGGCACGACAACGCAAGGATAGGCAATGCACGGAAGGCAAGCAAAGAGTAACGGAAGGCAAGGAAGGCTAGGGAAAGCAGGGAAAGGCAAGGGTAACGGAAGGAACGGCACGGTAAGGGCAAACAAGACTAAGGCACGACAACACAGGGCTAGGCAATGCAGGAAAAGGCAAGGAAATGGTAACGCAAGGCAAGGCACGGTTTGGGGAGGCAAAGCTAATGCACGACAACGCAAGGCAAGGCAGTGCACGGCTAGGTAAGGAAAGAGTAACGGAAGGAAAGGAAGGAAAGGCAAAGCAAGGCAAGGCAAGTGTAACAAAAGGCAAGGCACGGCAAGGGGAAACAAGGCTAAGGCACGGCAACGCACGGCTAGGCAATGCAAGGCCAGGCAAGGAAAGGGTAACGCAAGGCAAGGCACGGTAAGGCAAGACAAGGCTAATGCACGACAACGCACGGCTAGGCAATGCACGGCCAGGCAAGGAAAGGGTAACGCAAGGCAAGGCACGGTGAGGGAAGGCAAGGCAAATGCAGGCAATGCACGGCAAGGCAAGGAAAGGGTAACGCAAGGCAAGGCACGGTCAGGCGAGGCAAGGCTAAGGCACGACAACGCAAGGCTAGGCAATGAACGGAAGGCAAGCAAAGAATAACGGAAGGCAAGGAAGGCTAGGGAAAGCAGGGAAAGGCAAGGGCAACGAAAGGAACGGCACGGTAAGGGGAAACAAAGCTAAGGCACGACAATGCAGGGCTAGGCAATGCACGGCAAGGCAAGGAAAGGGTAACGCAAGGCAAAGCACGGTGAGGCAAGACAAGGCAAATGCACGACAACGCACGGCTAGGCAATGCACGGCAAGGCAAGGAAAGGGTAACTCAAGGCAAGGCACTGTCAGGCGAGGCAAGGCTAAGGCACGACAACGCAAGGCTAGGCAATGAACGGAAGGCAAGCAAAGAGTAACGGAAGGCAAGGAAGGCAAGGGAAAGCAGGGGAAGGCAAGGGTAACGAAAGGAACGGCACGGTAAGGGGAAACAAGGCTAAGGCACGACAACACAGGGCTAGGCAATGCAGGGCAAGGCAAGGAAAGTGTAACGCAAGGCAAGGCACGGTGAGGCAAGGCAAGGCTGATGCACGACAACGCACGGCTAGGCAATGCACGGCAAGGCAAGGAAAGAGTAACGGAAGGAAAGGAAGGCAAGGCAAAGCAAGGCAAGGCAAGTGTAACAAAAGGCAAGGCACGGCAAGGGGAAACAAGGCTAAGGAACGACAACGCACGGCTACGCAATGCACGGCCAGGCAAGGAAAGGGTAACGCAAGGCAAGGCACGGTGAGGGAAGGCAAGGCAAATGCACGACAACACACGGCTAGGCAATGCACGGCAAGGCAAGGAAAGGGTAACGCAAGGCAAGGCACGGTTTGGGGAGGAAGGCGCATGCACGACAACGCAAGGCTAGGCAATGCACGGAAGCTGAGCAAAGAGTAACGGAAGGCAAGGAAGGCAAGGGAAAGCAAGGCAAGGCAAGGGTAACAGAAGGAACGGCACGGCAAGGGGAAACAAGGCTAAGGCACGGCAACGCACGGCTAGGCAATGCACGGCAAGGCAAGGAAAGGGTAACGCGAGGCAAGGCACGGTGAGGCAAGGTAAGGCTGATGCACGAAAACGCACGGCTAGGCAATGCACGGCAAGGCAAAGAACGGGTAACGCAAGGCAAGGCACGGTCAGGCGAGGCAAGGCTAAGGCACGACAACGCAAGGCTAGGCAATGCACGGCAAGGCAAGGAAAGGGTAACGCAAGGCAAGGCACGGTAAGGCGCGGCAAGGCTAAGGCACGACAACGCAAGGCTAGACAATGCACGGAAGGCAAGCAAAGAGTAACGGAAGGCAAGGAAGGCAAGGGAAAGCAGGGGAAGGCAAGGGTAACGGAAGGAACGGCACGGTAAGGGGAATCAAGGCTAAGGCACGACAACGCAGGGCTAGCCAATGCACGGCAAGGAAAGGAAAGGGTAACGCAAGGCAAGGCACCGTTACGCGAGGCAAGGCTAAGGCACGACAACGCAAGGCTAGGCAATGCACGGAAGGCAAGCAAAGAGTAACGGAAGGCAAGGAAGGCAAGGGAAAGCAAGGCAAGGCAAGGGTAACCGAAGGAACGGCACGACAAGGGGAAACAAGGCTAAGACACGACAATGCACGGCTAGGCAAGGCACGGCAAGGCAAGGAAAGTGTAACGCAAGGCAAGGCACGGTCAGGCGAGGCAAGGCTAAGACAGACACGACAACGCAAGGCTAGGCAATGCACGGAAGGCAAGCAAAGAGTAACGGAAGGCAATGAAAGTAAGGGAAAGCAAAGCAAGGTAAGGGTAACGCAAGGCAAGGCACGGTAAGGCAAGACAAGGCTAATGCACGACAACGCACGGCTAGGCAATGCACGGCAGGGCAAGGAAAGGGTAACGTAAGGCAAGGCACGGTCAAGCGAGGCAAGGCTAAGGCACGACAACGCAAGGCTAGGCAATGCACGGAAGGCAAGCAAAGAGGAACGGAAGGCAAGGAAGGCGAGGGAATGCAGGGAAAGGCAAGGGCAACGGAAGGAACGGCACGGTAAGGGCAAACAAGACTAAGGCACGACAACACAGGGCTAGGCAATGCAGGGCAAGGCAAGGAAATGGTAACGCAAGGGAAGGCACGGTTTGGGGAGGCAAAGCTAATGCACGACAACGCAAGGCTAGGCAGTGCACTTCTAGGCAAGGAAAGAGTAACGGAAGGAAAGGAAGGCAAGGCAAAGCAAGGCAAGGCAAGGCAAGTGTAACAAAAGGCAAGGCACGCCAAGGGGAAACAAGGCTAAGGAACGGCAACGCACGGCTACACAATGCACGGCCAGGCAAGGAAAGGGTAACGCAAGGCAAGGCACGGTAAGGCAAGACAAGGCTAATGCACGACAACGCACGGCTAGGCAATGCACGGCCAGGCAAGGAAAGGGTAACGCAAGGCAAGGCACGGTGAGGCAAGGCAAGGCAAATGCACGACAACGCACGGCTAGGCAATGCACGGCAAGGCAAGGAAAGGGTAACGCAAGGCAAGGCACGGTCATGCGAGGCAAGGCTAAGGCACGACAACGCAAGGCTAGGCAATGAACGGAAGGCAAGCAAAGAGTAACGGAAGGCAAGGAAGGCAAGGGAAAGCAAGGGAAGGCAAGGGCAACGAAAGGAACGGCACGGTAAGGGGAAACAAAGCTAAGGCAGGACAATGCAGGGCTAGGCAATGCACGGCAAGGCAAGGAAAGGGTAACGCAAGGCAAAGCACGGTGAGGCAAGACAAGGCAAATGCACGAGAACGCACTGCTAGGCAATGCACGGCAAGGCAAGGAAAGGGTAACTCAAGGCAAGGCACGGTCAGGCGAGGCAAGGCTAAGGCACGACAACGCAAGGCTAGGCAATGCACGGAAGGCAAGCAAAGAGTAACGGAAGGCAAGGAAGGCAAGGGAAAGCAGGGGAAGGCAAGGGTAACGAAAGGAACGGCACGGTAAGGGGAAACAAGGCTAAGGCACGACAACACAGGGCTAGGCAATGCAGGGCAAGGCAAGGAAAGGGTAACGCAAATCAAGGCACGGTTTGGGGAGGAAGGCGAATGCACGACAACGCAAGGCTAGGCAATGCACGGAAGGCAAGCAAAGAGTAACGGAAGGCAAGGAAGGCAAGGGAAAGCAAGGCAAGGCAAGGGTAACAGAAGGAACGGCACGGCAAGGGGAAACAAGGCTAAGGCACGGCAACGCACGGCTAGGCAATGCACGGCAAGGGAAGGAAAGGGTAACGCAAGGCAAGGCACGGTGAGGCAAGGCAAGGCTGATACACGACAACGCACGGCTAGGCAATGCACGGCAAGGCACGGAAAGGGTAACGCAACGCAAGGCACGGTCAGGCGAGGCAAGGCTAAGGCACGACAACGCAAGGCTAGGCAATGCACGGCAAGGCAAGGAAAGGGTAACGCAAGGCAAGGCACGGTAAGGCGCGGCAAGGCTAAGGCAAGACAACGCAAGGCTAGGCAATGCACGGAAGGCAAGCAAAGAGGAACGGAAGGCAAGGAAGGCAAGGGAAAGCAGGGAAAGGCAAGGGTAACGGAAGGAACGGCACGGTAAGGGCAAACAAGACTAAGGCACGACAACACAGGGCTAGGCAATGCAGGGCAAGGCAAGGAAATGGTAACGCAAGGCAAGGCACGGTTTGGGGAGGCAAAGCTAATGCACGACAACGCAAGGCTAGGCAGTGCACGGCTAGGTAAGGAAAGAGTAACGGAAGGAAAGGAAGGCAAGGCAAAGCAAGGCAAGGCAAGTGTAACAAAAGGCAAGGCACGGCAAGGGGAAACAAGGCTAAGGAACGGCAACGCACGGCTACGCAATGCAAGGCCAGGCAAGGAAAGGGTAACGCAAGGCAAGGCACGGTAAGGCAAGACAAGGCTAATGCACGACAACGTACGGCTAGGCAATGCACGGCCAGGCAAGGAAAGGGTAACGCAAGGCAAGGCACGGTAAGGCAAGACAAGGCTAATGCACGACAACGCACGGCTAGGCAATGCACGGCCAGGCAAGGAAAGGGTAACGCAAGGCAAGGCACGGTGAGGGAAGGCAAGGCAAATGCACGACAACACACGGCTAGGCAATGCACGGCAAGGCAAGGAAAGGGTAACGCAAGGCAAGGCACGGTCAGGCGAGGCAAGGCTAAGGCACGACAACGCAAGGCTAGGCAATGAACGGAAGGCAAGCAAAGAGTAACGGAAGGCAAGGAAGGCAAGGGAAAGCAAGGGAAGGCAAGGGCAACGAAAGGAACGGCACGGTAAGGGGAAACAAAGCTAAGGCACGACAATGCACGGCTAGGCAATGCACGGCAAGGCAAGGAAAGGGTAACGCAAGGCAAGGCACGGTCAGGCGAGGCAAGGCTAAGGCACGACAACGCACGGCTACGCAATGCACGGCAAGGCAAGGAAAGGGTAACTCAAGGCAAGGCACGGTCAGGCGAGGCAAGGCTAAGGCACGACAACGCAAGGCTAGGCAATGCACGGCAAGGCAAGGAAAGGGTAACGCAAGGCAAGGCACGGTTTGGGGAGGAAGGCGCATGCACGACAACGCAAGGCTAGGCAATGCACGGAAGGCAAGCAAAGAGTAACGGAAGGCAAGGAAGGCAAGGGAAAGCAAGGCAAGGCAAGGGTAACAGAAGGAACGGCACGGCAAGGGGAAACAAGGCTAAGGCACGACAACGCACGGCTAGGCAATGCACGGCAAGGCAAGTAAAGGGTAACGCGAGGCAAGGCACGGTGAGGCAAGGCAAGGCTGATGCACGACAACGCACGGCTAGGCAATGCACGGCAAGGCAAAGAACGGGTAACGCAAGGCAAGGCAGGGTCAGGCAAGGCAAGGCTAAGGCACGACAACGCAAGGCTAGGCAATGCACGGCAAGGAAAGGAAAGGGTAACGCAAGGCAAGGCACGGTAAGGCGCGGCAAGGCTAAGGCACGACAACGCAAGGCTAGGCAATAAACGGAAGGCAAGCAAAGAGTAACGGAAGGCAAGGAAGGCAAGGGAAAGCAGGGGAAGGCAAGGGTAACGGAAGGAACGGCACGGTAAGGGGAAACAAGGCTAAGGCACGACAACGCAGGGCTAGCCAATGCACGGCAAGGAAAGGAAAGGGTAACGCAAGGCAAGGCACCGTTACGCGAGGCAAGGCTAAGGCACGACAACGCAAGGCTAGGCAATGCACGGAAGGCAAGCAAAGAGTAACGGAAGGCAAGGAAGGCAAGGGAAAGCAAGGCAAGGCAAGGGTAACGGAAGGAACGGCACGGCAAGGGAAAACAAGGCTAAGACACGGCAACGCACGGCTAGGCAATGCACGGCAAGGCAAGGAAAGGGTAACGCAAGGCAAGGCACTGTCAGGCGAGGCAAGGCTAAGACACGACAACGCAAGGCTAGGCAATGCACGGAAGGAAAGCAAAGAGTAACGGAAGGCAATGAAAGTAAGGGAAAGCAAAGCAAGGTAAGGGTAACGCAAGGCAAGGCACGGTAAGGCAAGACAAGGCTAATGCACGACAACGCACGGCTAGGCAATTCACGGCAGGGCAAGGAAAGGGTAACGTAAGGCAAGGCACGGTCAGGCGAGGCAAGGCTAAGGCACGACAACGCAAGGCTAGGCAATCAACGGAAGGCAAGCAAAGAGGAACGGAAGGCAAGGAAGGCTAGGGAAAGCAGGGAAAGACAAGGGTAACGGAAGGAACGGCACGGTAAGGGCAAACAAGACTAAGGCACGACAACACAGGGCTAGGCAATGCAGGGCAAGGAAAGGAAAGGGTAACGCAAGGCAAGGCACCGTTACGCGAGGCAAGGCTAAGGCACGACAACGCAAGGCTAGGCAATGTACGGAAGGCAAGCAAAGAGTAACGGAAGGCAAGGAAGGCAAGGGAAAGCAAGGCAAGGCAAGGGTAACGGAAGGAACGGCACGGCAAGGGGAAACAAGGCTAAGGCACGGCAACGCACGGCTAGGCAATGCACGGAAAGGCAAGGAAAGGGTAACGCAAGGCAAGGCTCTGTCAGGCGAGGCAAGGCTAAGGCACGACAACGCAAGGCTAGGCAATGCACGGAAGGCAAGCAAAGAGGAACGGAAGGCAAGGAAGGCGAGGGAATGCAGGGAAAGGCAAGGGCAACGGAAGGAACGGCACGGTAAGGGCAAACAAGACTAAGGCACGACAACACAGGGCTAGGCAATGCAGGGCAAGGCAAGGAAATGGTAACGCAAGGGAAGGCACGGTTTGGGGAGGCAAAGCTAATGCACGACAACGCAAGGCTAGGCAGTGCACTTCTAGGCAAGGAAAGAGTAACGGAAGGAAAGGAAGGCAAGGGAAAGCAAGGCAAGGCAAGTGTAACAAAAGGCAAGGCACGGCAAGGGGAAACAAGGCTAAGGAACGACAACGCACGGCTACGCAATGCACGGCCAGGCAAGGAAAGGGTAACGCAAGGCAAGGCACGGTAAGGCAAGACAAGGCTAATGCACGACAACGCACGGCTAGGCAATGCACGGCCAGGCAAGGAAAGGGTAACGCAAGGCAAGGCACGGTGAGGGAAGGCAAGGCAAATGCACGACAACACACGGCTAGGCAATGCACGGCAAGGCAAGGAAAGGGTAACGCAAGGCAAGGCACGGTCAGGCGAGGCAAGGCTAAGGCACGACAACGCAAGGCTAGGCAATGAACGGAAGGCAAGCAAAGAGTAACGGAAGGCAAGGAAGGCAAGGGAATGCAAGGGAAGGCAAGGGCAACGAAAGGAACGGCACGGTAAGGGGAAACAAAGCTAAGGCACGACAATGCAGGGCTAGGCAATGCACGGCAAGGCAAGGAAAGGGTAACGCAAGGCAAAGCACGGTGAGGCAAGGCAAGGCAAATGCACGACAACGCACGGCTAGGCAATGCACGGCAAGGCAAGGAAAGGGCAACTCAAGGCAAGGCACGGTCAGGCGAGGCAAGGCTAAGGCACGACAACGCAAGGCTAGGCAATGCACGGCAAGGCAAGGAAAGGGTAACGCAAGGCAAGGCACGGTTTGGGGAGGAAGGCGCATGCACGACAACGCAAGGCTAGGCAATGCACGGAAGGCAAGCAAAGAGTAACGGAAGGCAAGGAAGGCAAGGGAAAGCAAGGCAAGGCAAGGGTAACGGAAGGAACGGCACGGCAAGGGGAAACAAGGCTAAGGCACGACAACGCACGGCTAGGCAATGAACGGCAAGGCAAGGAAAGGGTAACGCAAGGCAAGGCACGGTGAGGCAAGGCAAGGCTAAGGCACGACAACGCAAGGCTAGGCAATGCACGGCAAGGCAAGGAAATGGTAAAGGAAGGCAAGGCACGGTAAGGCAAGGCAAGCCTAAGGCACGACAACGCAAGGTTAGGCAATGCACGGAAGGCAAGCAAAGAGTAACGGAAGGCAAGGAAGGCAAGGGAAAGCAGGGGAAGTCAAGGGTAACGGAAGGAACGGCACGGTAAGGGGAAACAAGGCTAAGGCACGACAACGCAGGGCTAGGCAATGCACGGCAAGGCAAGGAAAGGGTAACGCAAGGCAAGGCACCGTTACGCGAGGCAAGGCTAAGGCACGACAACGCAAGGCTAGGCAATGCACGGAAGGCAAGCAAAGAGTAACGGAAGGCAAGGAAGGCAAGGGAAAGCAAGGCAAGGCAAGGGTAACGGAAGGAACGGCAGGGCAAGGGGAAACAAGGCTAAGGCAAGGCAACGCACGGCTAGGCAATGCACGGCAAGGCAAGGAAAGGGTAACGCAAGGCAAAGCACGGTGAGGCAAGACAAGGCAAATGCACGACAACGCACGGCTAGGCAAAGCACGGCAAGGCAAGGAAAGGGTAACGCAAGGCAAGGCACGGTCAGGCAAGGCAAGGCTAAGGCACGACAACGCAAGGCTAGGCAATGCACGGAAGGCAAGCAAAGAGTAACGGAAGGCAAGGAAGGCAAGGGAAAGCAGGGGAAGGCAAGGGTAACGGAAGGAACGGCACGGCAAGGGGAAACAAGGCTAAGGCACGGCAACGCACGGCTAGGCAATGCACGGAAAGGCAAGTTAAGGGTAACGCAAGGCAAGGCTCTGTCAGGCGAGGCAAGGCTAAGTCACGACAACGCAAGGCTAGGCAATGCACGGAAGGCAAGCAAAGAGGAACGGAAGGCAAGGAAGGCGAGGGAATGCAGGGAAAGGCAAGGGCAACGGAAGGAACGGCACGGTAAGGGCAAACAAGACTAAGGCACGACAACACAGGGCTAGGCAATGCAGGGCAAGGCAAGGAAATGGTAACGCAAGGGAAGGCACGGTTTGGGGAGGCAAAGCTAATGCACGACAACGCAAGGCTAGGCAGTGCACTTCTAGGCAAGGAAAGAGTAACGGAAGGAAAGGAAGGCAAGGCAAAGCAAGGCAAGGCAAGGCAAGTGTAACAAAAGGCAAGGCACGGCAAGGGGAAACAAGGCTAAGGAACGGCAACGCACGGCTACGCAATGCACGGCCAGGCAAGGAAAGGGTAACGCAAGGCAAGGCACGGTAAGGCAAGACAAGGCTAATGCACGACAACGCACGGCTAGGCAATGCACGGCCAGGCAAGGAAAGGGTAACGCAAGGCAAGGCACGGTGAGGCAAGGCAAGGCAAATGCACGACAACGCACGGCTAGGCAATGCACGGCAAGGCAAGGAAAGGGTAACGCAAGGCAAGGCACGGTCATGCGAGGCAAGGCTAAGGCACGACAACGCAAGGCTAGGCAATGAACGGAAGGCAAGCAAAGAGTAACGGAAGGCAAGGAAGGCAAGGGAAAGCAAGGGAAGGCAAGGGCAACGAAAGGAACGGCACGGTAAGGGGAAACAAAGCTAAGGCAGGACAATGCAGGGCTAGGCAATGCACGGCAAGGCAAGGAAAGGGTAACGCAAGGCAAAGCACGGTGAGGCAAGACAAGGCAAATGCACGAGAACGCACTGCTAGGCAATGCACGGCAAGGCAAGGAAAGGGTAACTCAAGGCAAGGCACGGTCAGGCGAGGCAAGGCTAAGGCACGACAACGCAAGGCTAGGCAATGCACGGAAGGCAAGCAAAGAGTAACGGAAGGCAAGGAAGGCAAGGGAAAGCAGGGGAAGGCAAGGGTAACGAAAGGAACGGCACGGTAAGGGGAAACAATGCTAAGGCACGACAACACAGGGCTAGGCAATGCAGGGCAAGGCAAGGAAAGGGTAACGCAAATCAAGGCACGGTTTGGGGAGGAAGGCGAATGCACGACAACGCAAGGCTAGGCAATGCACGGAAGGCAAGCAAAGAGTAACGGAAGGCAAGGAAGGCAAGGGAAAGCAAGGCAAGGCAAGGGTAACAGAAGGAACGGCACGGCAAGGGGAAACAAGGCTAAGGCACGGCAACGCACGGCTAGGCAATGCACGGCAAGGCAAGGAAAGGGTAACGCAAGGCAAGGCACGGTGAGGCAAGGCAAGGCTGATACACGACAACGCACGGCTAGGCAATGCACGGCAAGGCACGGAAAGGGTAACGCAACGCAAGGCACGGTCAGGCGAGGCAAGGCTAAGGCACGACAACGCAAGGCTAGGCAATGCACGGCAAGGCAAGGAAAGGGTAACGCAAGGCAAGGCACGGTAAGGCGCGGCAAGGCTAAGGCAAGACAACGCAAGGCTAGGCAATGCACGGAAGGCAAGCAAAGAGGAACGGAAGGCAAGGAAGGCTAGGGAAAGCAGGGAAAGGCAAGGGTAACGGAAGGAACGGCACGGTAAGGGCAAACAAGACTAAGGCACGACAACACAGGGCTAGGCAATGCAGGGCAAGGCAAGGAAATGGTAACGCAAGGCAAGGCACGGTTTGGGGAGGCAAAGCTAATGCACGACAACGCAAGGCTAGGCAGTGCACGGCTAGGTAAGGAAAGAGTAACGGAAGGAAAGGAAGGCAAGGCAAAGCAAGGCAAGGCAAGTGTAACAAAAGGCAAGGCACGGCAAGGGGAAACAAGGCTAAGGAACGGCAACGCACGGCTACGCAATGCAAGGCCAGGCAAGGAAAGGGTAACGCAAGGCAAGGCACGGTAAGGCAAGACAAGGCTAATGCACGACAACGCACGGCTAGGCAATGCACGGCCAGGCAAGGAAAGGGTAACGCAAGGCAAGGCACGGTGAGGGAAGGCAAGGCAAATGCACGACAACGCACGGCTAGGCAATGCACGGCGAGGCAAGGAAAGGGTAACGCAAGGCAAGGCACGGTCAGGCGAGGCAAGGCTAAGGCACGACAACGCAAGGCTAGGCAATGAACGGAAGGCAAGCAAAGAATAACGGAAGGCAAGGAAGGCTAGGGAAAGCAGGGAAAGGCAAGGGTAACGGAAGGAACGGCACGGTAAGGGCAAACAAGACTAAGGCACGACAACACAGGGCTAGGCAATGCAGGGCAAGGCAAGGAAATGGTAACGCAAGGCAAGGCACGGTTTGGGGAGGCAAAGCTAATGCACGACAACGCAAGGCTAGGCAGTGCACGGCTAGGCAAGGAAAGAGTAACGGAAGGAAAGGAAGGCAAGGCAAAGCAAGGCAAGGCAAGTGTAACAAAAGGCAAGGCACGGCAAGGGGAAACAAGGCTAAGGAACGGCAACGCACGGCTACGCAATGCACGGCCAGGCAAGGAAAGGGTAACGCAGGGCAAGGCACGGTAAGGCAAGACAAGGCTAATGCACGACAACGCACGGCTAGGCAATGCACGGCCAGGCAAAGAAAGGGTAACGCAAGGCAAGGAACGGTGAGGCAAGTCAAGGCAAATGCACGACAACGCACGGCTAGGCAATGCACGGCAAGGCAAGGAAAGGGTAACGCAAGGCAAGGCACGGTCAGGCGAGGCAAGGCTAAGGCACGACAACGCAAGGCTAGGCAATGAACGGAAGGCAAGCAAAGAGTAACGGAAGGCAAGGAAGGCAAGGGAAAGCAAGGGAAGGCAAGGGCAACGAAAGGAACGGCACGGTAAGGGGAAACAAAGCTAAGGCACGACAATGCAGGGCTAGGCAATGCACGGCAAGGCAAGGAAAGGGTAACGCAAGGCAAGGCACGGTAAGGCAAGACAAGGCTAATGCACGACAACGCACGGCTAGGCAATGCACGGCCAGGCAAGGAAAGGGTAACGCAAGGCAAGGCACGGTGAGGCAAGGCAAGGCAAATGCACGACAACGCACGGCTAGGCAATGCACGGCAAGGCAAGGAAAGGGTAACGCAAGGCAAGGCACGGTCAGGCGAGGCAAGGCTAAGGCACGACAACGCAAGGCTAGGCAATGAACGGAAGGCAAGCAAAGAGTAACGGAAGGCAAGGAAGGCAAGGGAAAGCAAGGGAAGGCAAGGGCAACGAAAGGAACGGCACGGTAAGGGGAAACAAAGCTAAGGCAGGACAATGCAGGGCTAGGCAATGCACGGCAAGGCAAGGAAAGGGTAACGCAAGGCAAAGCACGGTGAGGCAAGACAAGGCAAATGCACGAGAACGCACTGCTAGGCAATGCACGGCAAGGCAAGGAAAGGGTAACTCAAGGCAAGGCACGGTCAGGCGAGGCAAGGCTAAGGCACGACAACGCAAGGCTAGGCAATGCACGGAAGGCAAGCAAAGAGTAACGGAAGGCAAGGAAGGCAAGGGAAAGCAAGGCAAGGCAAGGGTAACAGAAGGAACGGCACGGCAAGGGGAAACAAGGCTAAGGCACGGCAACGCACGGCTAGGCAATGCACGGCAAGGCAAGGAAAGGGTAACGCAAGGCAAGGCACGGTGAGGCAAGGCAAGGCTGATACACGACAACGCACGGCTAGGCAATGCACGGCAAGGCACGGAAAGGGTAACGCAACGCAAGGCACGGTCAGGCGAGGCAAGGCTAAGGCACGACAACGCAAGGCTAGGCAATGCACGGCAAGGCAAGGAAAGGGTAACGCAAGGCAAGGCACGGTAAGGCGCGGCAAGGCTAAGGCAAGACAACGCAAGGCTAGGCAATGCACGGAAGGCAAGCAAAGAGGAACGGAAGGCAAGGAAGGCTAGGGAAAGCAGGGAAAGGCAAGGGTAACGGAAGGAACGGCACGGTAAGGGCAAACAAGACTAAGGCACGACAACACAGGGCTAGGCAATGCAGGGCAAGGCAAGGAAATGGTAACGCAAGGCAAGGCACGGTTTGGGGAGGCAAAGCTAATGCACGACAACGCAAGGCTAGGCAGTGCACGGCTAGGTAAGGAAAGAGTAACGGAAGGAAAGGAAGGCAAGGCAAAGCAAGGCAAGGCAAGTGTAACAAAAGGCAAGGCACGGCAAGGGGAAACAAGGCTAAGGAACGGCAACGCACGGCTACGCAATGCAAGGCCAGGCAAGGAAAGGGTAACGCAAGGCAAGGCACGGTAAGGCAAGACAAGGCTAATGCACGACAACGCACGGCTAGGCAATGCACGGCCAGGCAAGGAAAGGGTAACGCAAGGCAAGGCACGGTGAGGGAAGGCAAGGCAAATGCACGACAACGCACGGCTAGGCAATGCACGGCGAGGCAAGGAAAGGGTAACGCAAGGCAAGGCACGGTCAGGCGAGGCAAGGCTAAGGCACGACAACGCAAGGCTAGGCAATGAACGGAAGGCAAGCAAAGAATAACGGAAGGCAAGGAAGGCTAGGGAAAGCAGGGAAAGGCAAGGGTAACGGAAGGAACGGCACGGTAAGGGCAAACAAGACTAAGGCACGACAACACAGGGCTAGGCAATGCAGGGCAAGGCAAGGAAATGGTAACGCAAGGCAAGGCACGGTTTGGGGAGGCAAAGCTAATGCACGACAACGCAAGGCTAGGCAGTGCACGGCTAGGCAAGGAAAGAGTAACGGAAGGAAAGGAAGGCAAGGCAAAGCAAGGCAAGGCAAGTGTAACAAAAGGCAAGGCACGACAAGGGGAAACAAGGCTAAGGAACGGCAACGCACGGCTACGCAATGCACGGCCAGGCAAGGAAAGGGTAACGCAAGGCAAGGCACGGTGAGGCAAGACAAGGCTAATGCACTACAACGCACGGCTAGGCAATGCACGGCCAGGCAAAGAAAGGGTAACGCAAGGCAAGGCACGGTGAGGCAAGTCAAGGCAAATGCACGACAACGCACGGCTAGGCAATGCACGGCAAGGCAAGGAAAGGGTAACGCAAGGCAAGGCACGGTCAGGCGAGGCAAGGCTAAGGCACGACAACGCAAGGCTAGGCAATGAACGGAAGGCAAGCAAAGAGTAACGGAAGGCAAGGAAGGCAAGGGAAAGCAAGGGAAGGCAAGGGCAACGAAAGGAACGGCACGGTAAGGGGAAACAAAGCTAAGGCACGACAATGCAGGGCTAGGCAATGCACGGCAAGGCAAGGAAAGGGTAACGCAAGGCAAAGCACGGTGAGGCAAGACAAGGCAAATGCACGACAACGCACGGCTAGGCAATGCACGGCAAGGCAAGGAAAGGGTAACTCAAGGCAAGGCACGGTCAGGCGAGGCAAGGCTAAGGCACGACAACGCAAGGCTAGGCAATAAACGGAAGGCAAGCAAAGAGTAACGGAAGGCAAGGAAGGCAAGGGAAAGCAGGGGAAGGCAAGTGTAACAAAAGGCAAGGCACGGCAAGGGGAAACAAGGCTAAGGAACGGCAACGCACGGCTACGCAATGCACGGCCAGGCAAGGAAAGGGTAACGCAAGGCAAGGCACGGTAAGGCAAGACAAGGCTAATGCACGACAACGCACGGCTAGGCAATGCACGGCCAGGCAAGGAAAGGGTAACGCAAGGCAAGGCACGGTGAGGCAAGGCAAGGCAAATGCACGACAACGCACGGCTAGGCAATGCACGGCAAGGCAAGGAAAGGGTAACGCAAGGCAAGGCACGGTCAGGCGAGGCAAGGCTAAGGCACGACAACGCAAGGCTAGGCAATGAACGGAAGGCAAGCAAAGAGTAACGGAAGGCAAGGAAGGCAAGGGAAAGCAAGGGAAGGCAAGGGCAACGAAAGGAACGGCACGGTAAGGGGAAACAAAGCTAAGGCACGACAATGCAGGGCTAGGCAATGCACGGCAAGGCAAGGAAAGGGTAACGCAAGGCAAAGCACGGTGAGGCAAGACAAGGCAAATGCACGACAACGCACGGCTAGGCAATGCACGGCAAGGCAAGGAAAGGGTAACTCAAGGCAAGGCACGGTCAGGCGAGGCAAGGCTAAGGCACGACAACGCAAGGCTAGGCAATGCACGGCAAGGCAAGGAAAGGGTAACGCAAGGCAAGGCACGGTTTGGGGAGGAAGGCGCATGCACGACAACGCAAGGCTAGGCAATGCACGGAAGGCAAGCAAAGAGTAACGGAAGGCAAGGAAGGCAAGGGAAAGCAAGGCAAGGCAAGGGTAACAGAAGGCACGGCACGGCAAGGGGAAACAAGGCTAAGGCACGACAACGCACGGCTAGGCAAGGCACGGCAAGGCAAGGGAAGGACAAGTCAAGGCACTGCAAGGCAAGGCAAGGCTAAGGCACGACAACGCAAGGCTCGGCAATGCATGGAAAGGCAAGGAATGGGTAACGCAAGGCAAGGCAAGGCAAGGCAAGGCAAGGCTAAGGCACGACAACGCAAGGCTAGGCAATGCACGGAAGGCAAGCAAAGAGTAACGGAAGGCAAGGAAGGCAAGGGAAAGCAAGGGAAGTCAAGGGTAACGGAAGGAAGACACGGCAAGGGGAAACAAGGCTAAGGCACGACAACGCAGGGCTAGCCAATGCACGGCAAGGAAAGGAAAGGGTAACGCAAGGCAAGGCACCGTTACGCGAGGCAAGGCTAAGGCACGACAACGCAAGGCTAGGCAATGCACGGAAGGCAAGCAAAGGGTAACAGAAGGCAAGGGAAAGCAAGGGAAGGCAAGGGCAAGGCAAGGGTAACGGAAGGAATGGCAAGGCAAGGCAAAGCAAGGCTAAGGCAAGGCAACGCACGGCTAGGCAATGCACGGCAAGGCAAGGAAAGGGTAACGCAAGGCAAAGCACGGTGAGGCAAGACAAGGGAAATGCACGACAACGCACGGCTAGGCAAAGCACGGCAAGGCAAGGAAAGGGTAACTCAAGGCAAGGCACGGTCAGGCGAGGCAAGGCTAAGGCACGACAACGCAAGGCTAGGCAATGCACGGAAGGCAAGCAAAGAGTAACGGAAGGCAAGGAAGGCAAGGGAAAGCAGGGGAAGGCAAGGGTAACGGAAGGAACGGCACGGCAAGGGGAAACAAGGCTAAGGCACGGCAACGCACGGCTAGGCAATGCACGGAAAGGCAAGGAAAGGGTAACGCAAGGCAAGGCTCTGTCAGGCGAGGCAAGGCTAAGGCACGACAACGCAAGGCTAGGCAATGCACGGAAGGCAAGCAAAGAGGAACGGAAGGTAAGGAAGGCGAGGGAATGCAGGGAAAGGCAAGGGCAACGGAAGGAACGGCACGGTAAGGGCAAACAAGACTAAGGCACGACAACACAGGGCTAGGCAATGCAGGGCAAGGCAAGGAAATGGTAAGGCAAGGGAAGGCACGGTTTGGGGAGGCAAAGCTAATGCACGACAACGCAAGGCTAGGCAGTGCACTTCTAGGCAAGGAAAGAGTAACGGAAGGAAAGGAAGGCAAGGCAAAGCAAGGCAAGGCAAGGCAAGTGTAACAAAAGGCAAGGCACGGCAAGGGGAAACAAGGCTAAGGAACGGCAACGCACGGCTACGCAATGCACGGCCAGGCAAGGAAAGGGTAACGCAAGGCAAGGCACGGTAAGGCAAGACAAGGCTAATGCACGACAACGCACGGCTAGGCAATGCACGGCCAGGCAAGGAAAGGGTAACGCAAGGCAAGGCACGGTGAGGCAAGGCAAGGCAAATGCACGACAACGCACGGCTAGGCAATGCACGGCAAGGCAAGGAAAGGGTAACGCAAGGCAAGGCACGGTCATGCGAGGCAAGGCTAAGGCACGACAACGCAAGGCTAGGCAATGAACGGAAGGCAAGCAAAGAGTAACGGAAGGCAAGGAAGGCAAGGGAAAGCAAGGGAAGGCAAGGGCAACGAAAGGAACGGCACGGTAAGGGGAAACAAAGCTAAGGCAGGACAATGCAGGGCTAGGCAATGCACGGCAAGGCAAGGAAAGGGTAACGCAAGGCAAAGCACGGTGAGGCAAGACAAGGCAAATGCACGAGAACGCACTGATAGGCAATGCACGGCAAGGCAAGGAAAGGGTAACTCAAGGCAAGGCACGGTCAGGCGAGGCAAGGCTAAGGCACGACAACGCAAGGCTAGGCAGTGCACGGAAGGCAAGCAAAGAGTAACGGAAGGCAAGGAAGGCAAGGGAAAGCAGGGGAAGGCAAGGGTAACGAAAGGAACGGCACGGTAAGGGGAAACAATGCTAAGGCACGACAACGCAGGGCTAGGCAATGCACGGCAAGGCAAGGAAAGGGTAACGCAAATCAAGGCACGGTTTGGGGAGGAAGGCGAATGCACGACAACGCAAGGCTAGGCAATGCACGGAAGGCAAGCAAAGAGTAACGGAAGGCAAGGAAGGCAAGGGAAAGCAAGGCAAGGCAAGGGTAACAGAAGGAACGGCACGGCAAGGGGAAACAAGGCTAAGGCACGGCAACGCACGGCTAGGCAATGCACGGCAAGGCAAGGAAAGGGTAACGCAAGGCAAGGCACGGTGAGGCAAGGCAAGGCTGATACACGACAAAGCACGGCTAGGCAATGCACGGCAAGGCACGGAAAGGGTAACGCAACGCAAGGCACGGTCAGGCGAGGCAAGGCTAAGGCACGACAACGCAAGGCTAGGCAATGCACGGCAAGGCAAGGAAAGGGTAACGCAAGGCAAGGCACGGTCAGGCGAGGCAAGGCTAAGGCAAGACAACGCAAGGCTAGGCAATGCACGGAAGGCAAGCAAAGAGGAACGGAAGGCAAGGAAGGCTAGGGAAAGCAGGGAAAGGCAAGGGTAACGGAAGGAACGGCACGGTAAGGGCAAACAAGACTAAGGCACGACAACACAGGGCTAGGCAATGCAGGGCAAGGCAAGGAAATGGTAACGCAAGGCAAGGCACGGTTTGGGGAGGCAAAGCTAATGCACGACAACGCAAGGCTAGGCAGTGCACGGCTAGGTAAGGAAAGAGTAACGGAAGGAAAGGAAGGCAAGGCAAAGCAAGGCAAGGCAAGTGTAACAAAAGGCAAGGCACGGCAAGGGGAAACAAGGCTAAGGAACGGCAACGCACGGCTACGCAATGCAAGGCCAGGCAAGGAAAGGGTAACGCAAGGCAAGGCACGGTAAGGCAAGACAAGGCTAATGCACGACAACGCACGGCTAGGCAATGCACGGCCAGGCAAGGAAAGGGTAACGCAAGGCAAGGCACGGTGAGGGAAGGCAAGGCAAATGCACGACAACGCACGGCTAGGCAATGCACGGCGAGGCAAGGAAAGGGTAACGCAAGGCAAGGCACGGTCCGGCGAGGCAAGGCTAAGGCACGACAACGCAAGGCTAGGCAATGAACGGAAGGCAAGCAAAGAATAACGGAAGGCAAGGAAGGCTAGGGAAAGCAGGGAAAGGCAAGGGTAACGGAAGGAACGGCACGGTAAGGGCAAACAAGACTAAGGCACGACAACACAGGGCTAGGCAATGCAGGGCAAGGCAAGGAAATGGTAACGCAAGGCAAGGCACGGTTTGGGGAGGCAAAGCTAATGCACGACAACGCAAGGCTAGGCAGTGCACGGCTAGGCAAGGAAAGAGTAACGGAAGGAAAGGAAGGCAAGGCAAAGCAAGGCAAGGCAAGTGTAACAAAAGGCAAGGCACGGCAAGGGGAAACAAGGCTAAGGAACGGCAACGCACGGCTACGCAATGCACGGCCAGGCAAGGAAAGGGTAACGCAGGGCAAGGCACGGTAAGGCAAGACAAGGCTAATGCACGACAACGCACGGCTAGGCAATGCACGGCCAGGCAAAGAAAGGGTAACGCAAGGCAAGGAACGGTGAGGCAAGTCAAGGCAAATGCACGACAACGCACGGCTAGGCAATGCACGGCAAGGCAATGAAAGGGTAACGCAAGGCAAGGCACGGTCAGGCGAGGCAAGGCTAAGGCACGACAACGCAAGGCTAGGCAATGCACGGAAGGCAAGCAAAGAGTAACGGAAGGCAATTAAGGCAAGGGAAAGCAAGGGAAGGCAAGGGCAACGAAAGGAACGGCACGGTAAGGGGAAACAAAGCTAAGGCACGACAATGCAGGGCTAGGCAATGCACGGCAAGGCAAGGAAAGGGTAACGCAAGGCAAAGCACGGTGAGGCAAGACAATGCAAATGCACGACAACGCACGGCTAGGCAATGCACGGCAAGGCAAGGAAAGGGTAACTCAAGGCAAGCCACGGTCAGGCGAGGCAAGGCTAAGGCACGACAACGCAAGGCTAGGCAATGAACGGAAGGCAAGCAAATAGTAACGGAAGGCAAGGAAGGCAAGGGAAAGCAGGGGAAGGCAAGGGTAACGAAAGGAACGGCACGGTAAGGGGAAACAAGGCTAAGGCACGACAACACAGGGCTAGGCAATGCAGGGCAAGGCAAGGAAAGGGTAACGCAAGGCAAGGGTAACGCAAGGCAAGGCACGGTTTGGGGAGGAAGGCGAATGCACGACAACGCAAGGCTAGGCAATGCACGGAAGGCAAGCAAAGAGTAACGGAAGGCAAGGAAGGCAAGGGAAAGCAAGGCAAGGCAAGGGTAACAGAAGGAACGGCACGGCAAGGGGAAACAAGGCTAAGGCACTGCAACGCACGGCTAGGCAATGCACGGCAAGGCAAGGAAAGGGTAACGCAAGGCAAGGCACGGTGAGGCAAGGCAAGGCTGATGCACGACAACGCACGGCTAGGCAATGCACGGCAAGGCAAGGAAAGGGTAACGGAAGCCAAGGGACGGTCAGGCGAGGCAAGGCTAAGGCACGAAAACGCAAGGCTAGGCAATGCACGGCAAGGCAAGGAAAGGGTAACGCAAGGCAAGGCACGGTAAGGCGCGGCAAGGCTAAGGCACGACAACGCAAGGCTAGGCAATAAACGGAAGGCAAGCAAAGAGTAACGGAAGGCAAGGAAGGTAAGGGAAAGCAGGGGAAGGCAAGGGTAATGGAAGGTACGGCACGGTAAGGGCAAACAAGTCTAAGGCACGGCAACGCACGGCTAGGCAATGCACGGCAAGGCAAGGAAAGGGTAACGCAAGACAAGGCACTGTCAGGCGAGGCAAGGCTAAGGCACGACAACGCAAGGCTAGGCAATGCACGGAAGGAAAGCAAAGAGTAACGGAAGGCAAGGAAAGCAAGGGAAAGCAAGGCAAGGCAAGGGTAACGCAAGGCAAGGCACGGTGAGGCAAGGCAAGGCTGATGCACGGCAACGCACGGCTAGGCAATTCACGGCAAGGCAAGGAAAGGGTAACGCAAGGCAAGGCACGGTCAGGCGAGGCAAGGCTAAGGCACGACAACGCAAGGCTAGGCAATGCACGGAAGGCAAGCAAAGAGGAACGGAAGGCAAGGAAGGCTAGGGAAAGCAGGGAAAGGCAAGGGTAACGGAAGGAACGGCACGGTAAGGGCAAACAAGACTAAGGCACGACAACACAGGGCTAGGCAATGCAGGGCAAGGCAAGGAAATGGTAACGCAAGGCAAGGCACGGTTTGGGGAGGCAAAGCTAATGCACGACAACGCAAGGCTAGGCAGTGCACGGCTAGGCAAGGAAAGAGTAACGGAAGGAAAGGAAGGCAAGGCAAAGCAAGGCAAGGCAAGTGTAACAAAAGGCAAGGCACGGCAAGGGGAAACAAGGCTAAGGAACGGCAACGCACGGCTACGCAATGCACGGCCAGGCAAGGAAAGGGTAACGCAAGGCAAGGCACGGTAAGGCAAGACAAGGCTAATGCACGACAACGCACGGCTAGGCAATGCACGGCCAGGCAAGGAAAGGGTAACGCAAGGCAAGGAACGTTGAGGCAAGGCAAGGCAAATGCACGACAACGCACGGCTAGGCAATGCACGGCAAGGTAAGGAAAGGGTAACGCAAGGCAAGGCACTGTAAGGCGCGGCAAGGCTAAGGCACGACAACGCAAGGCTAGGCAATAAACGGAAGGCAAGCAAAGAGTAACGGAAGGCAAGGAAGGCAAGGGAAAGCAAGGGAAGGCAAGGGTAACGGAAGGAACGGCACGGTAAGGGGAAACAAGGCTAAGGCACGACAACGCAGGGCTAGCCAATGCACGGCAAGGAAAGGAAAGGGTAACGCAAGGCAAGGCACCGTTACGCGAGGCAAGGCTAAGGCACGACAACGCAAGGCTAGGCAATGCACGGAAGGCAAGCAAAGAGTAACGGAAGGCAAGGAAGTCAAGGGAAAGCAAGGCAAGGCAAGGGAAACGGAAGGAACGGCACAGCAAGGGGAAACAAGGCTATGGCACGGCAACGCACGGCTAGGCAATGCACGGCAAGGCAAGGAAAGGGTAACGCAAGGCAAGGCACTGTCAGGCGAGGCAAGGCTAAGACACGACAACGCAAGGCTAGGCAATGCACGGAAGGAAAGCAAAGAGTAACGGAAGGCAATGAAAGTAAGGGAAAGCAAAGCAAGGTAAGGGTAACGCAAGGCAAGGCACGGTAAGGCAAGACAAGGCTAATGCACGACAACGCACGGCTAGGCAATTCACGGCAAGGCAAGGAAAGGGTAACGCAAGGCAAGGCACGGTCAGGCGAGGCAAGGCTAAGGCACGACAACGCAAGGCTAGGCAATGCACGGAAGGGAAGCAAAGAGGAACGGAAGGCAAGGAAGGCTAGGGAAAGCAGGGAAAGGCAAGGGTAACGGAAGGAACGGCACGGTAAGGGCAAACAAGACTAAGGCACGACAACACAGGGCTAGGCAATGCAGGGCAAGGCAAGGAAAGGGTAACGCAAGGCAAGGCACGGTTTGGGGAGGAAGGCGCATGCACGACAACGCAAGGCTAGGCAATGCACGGAAGGCAAGCAAAGAGTAACGGAAGGCAAGGAAGGCAAGGGAAAGCAAGGCAAGGCAAGGGTAACAGAAGGAACGGCACGGCAAGGGGAAACAAGGCTAAGGCACGGCAACGCACGGCTAGGCAATGCACGGCAAGGCAAGGAAAGGGTAACGCAAGGCAAGGCACGGTGAGGCAAGGCAAGGCTGATGCACGACAACGCACGGCTAGGCAATGCACGGCAAGGCAAGGAAAGGGTAACGCAAGGCAAGGCACGGTCAGGCGAGGCAAGGCTAAGGCACGACAACGCAAGGATAGGCAATGCACGGCAAGGCAAGGAAAGGGTAACGCAAGGCAAGGCACGGTAAGGCGCGGCAAGGCTAAGGCACGACAACGCAAGGCTAGGCAATAAACGGAAGGCAAGCAAAGAGTAACGGAAGGCAAGGAAGGCAAGGGAAAGCAGGGGAAGGCAAGGGTAACGGAAGGAACGGCACGGTAAGGGGAAACAAGGCTAAGGCACGACAACGCAGGGCTAGCCAATGCACGGCAAGGAAAGGAAAGGGTAACGCAAGGCAAGGCACCGTTACGCGAGGCAAGGCTAAGGCACGACAACGCAAGGCTAGGCAATGCACGGAAGGCAAGCAAAGAGTAACGGAAGGCAAGGAAGGCAAGGGAAAGCAAGGCAAGGCAAGGGTAACGGAAGGAACGGCACGGCAAGGGAAAACAAGGCTAAGGCACGGCAACGCACGGCTAGGCAATGCACGGCAAGGCAAGGAAATGGTAATGCAAGGCAAGGCACTGTCAGGTGAGTCAAGGCTAAGGCAGGACAATGCAAGGCTAGGCAATGCACGGAAGGAAAGCAAAGAGTAACGGAAGGCAAGGAAAGGAAGGGAAAGCAAGGCAAGGTAAGGGTAACGCAAGGCAAGGCACGGTGAGGGAAGGCAAGGCTGATGCACGACAACGCACGGCTAGGCAATTCACGGCAAGGGAAGGAAAGGGTAACGCAAGGCAAGGCACGGTCAGGCGAGGCAAGACTAAGGCACGACAACGCAAGGCTAGGCAATGCACGGAAGGCAAGCAAAGAGGAACGGAAGGCAAGGAAGGCTAGGGAAAGCAGGGGAAGGCAAGGGAAACTGAAGGAACGGCACGGTAAGGGCAAACAAGACTAAGGCACGACAACACAGGGCTAGGCAATGCAGGGCAAGGCAAGGAAATGGTAACGCAAGGCAAGGCACGGTTTGGGGAGGCAAAGCTAATGCACGACAACGCAAGGCTAGGCAGTGCACGGCTAGGCAAGGAAAGAGTAACGGAAGGAAAGGAAGGCAAGGCAAAGCAAGGCAAGGCAAGTGTAACAAAAGGCAAGGCACGGCAAGGGAAAAAAGGCTAAGGAACGGCAACGCACGGCTATGCAATGCACGGCCAGGCAAGGAAAGGGTAACGCAAGGCAAGGCACGGTAAGGCAAGACAAGGCTAATGCACGACAACGCACGGCTAGGCAATGCACGGCCAGGCAAGGAAAGGGTAACGCAAGGCAAGGCACGGTGAGGGAAGGCAAGGCAAATGCACGACAACGCACGGCTAGGCAATGCACGGCAAGGCAAGGAAAGGGTAACGCAAGGCAAGGCACGGTCAGGCGAGGCAAGGCTAAGGCACGACAACGCAAGGCTAGGCAATGAACGGAAGGCAAGCAAAGAGTAACGGAAGGCAAGGAAGGCAAGGGAAAGCAAGGGAAGGCAAGGGTAACGAAAGGAACGGCACGGTAAGGGGAAACAAGGCTAAGGCACGACAACACAGGGCTAGGCAATGCAGGGCAAGGCAAGGAAAGGGTAACGCAAGGCAAGGCACGGTTTGGGGAGGAAGGCGCATGCACGACAACGCAAGGCTAGGCAATGCACGGAAGGCAAGCAAAGAGTAACGGAAGGCAAGGAAGGCAAGGGAAAGCAAGGCAAGGCAAGGGTAACAGAAGGAACGGCACGGCAAGGGGAAACAAGGCTAAGGCACGGCAACGCACGGCTAGGCAATGCACGGCAAGGCAAGGAAAGGGTAACGCAAGGCAAGGCACGATGAGGCAAGGCAAGGCTGATGCACGACAACGCACGGCTAGGCAATGCACGGCAAGGCAAGGAAAGGGTAACGCAAGGCAAGGCACGGTCAGGCGAGGCAAGGCTAAGGCACGACAACGCAAGGCTAGGCAATGCACGGCAAGGCAAGGAAAGGGTAACGCAAGGCAAGGCACGGTAAGGCGCGGCAAGGCTAAGGTACGACAACGCAAGGCTAGGCAATAAACGGAAGGCAAGCAAAGAGTAACGGAAGGCAAGGAAGGCAAGGGAAAGCAGGGGAAGGCAAGGGTAACGGAAGGAACGGCACGGTAAGGGGTAACAAGGCTAAGGCACGACAACGCAGGGCTAGCCAATGCACGGCAAGGCAAGGAAAGGGTAACGCAAGGCAAGGCACTGTCAGGCGAGGCAAGGCTAAGGCACGACAACGCAAGGCTAGGCAATGCACGGACGGAAAGCAAAGAGTAACGGAAGGCAATGAAAGGAAGGGAAAGCAAGGCAAGGTAAGGGTAACGCCAGGCAAGGCACGGTGAGGCAAGGCAAGGCTGATGCACGACAACGCACGGCTAGGCAATTCACGGCAAGGCAAGGAAAGGGTAACGCAAGGCAAGGCACGGTCAGGCGAGGCAAGGCTAAGGCACGACAACGCAAGGCTAGGCAATGCACGGAAGGCAAGCAAAGAGGAACGGAAGGCAAGGAAGGCTAGGGAAAGCAGGGAAAGGCAAGGGTAACGGAAGGAACGGCACGGTAAGGGCAAACAAGACTAAGGCACGACAACACAGGGCTAGGCAATGCAGGGCAAGGCAAGGAAATGGCAACGCAAGGCAAGGCACGGTTTGGGGAGGCAAAGCTAATGCACGACAACGCAAGGCTAGGCAGTGCACGGCTAGGCAAGGAAAGAGTAACGGAAGGAAAGGAAGGCAAGGCAAAGCAAGGCAAGGCAAGTGTAACAAAAGGCAAGGCACGGCAAGGGGAAACAAGGCTAAGGAACGGCAACGCACGGCTACGCAATGCACGGCCAGGCAAGGAAAGGGTAACGCAAGGCAAGGCACGGTAAGGCAAGACAAGGCTAATGCACGACAACGCACGGCTAGGCAATGCACGGCCAGGCAAGGAAAGGGTAACGCAAGGCAAGGAACGTTGAGGCAAGGCAAGGCAAATGCACGACAACGCACGGCTAGGCAATGCACGGCAAGGTAAGGAAAGGGTAACGCAAGGCAAGGCACTGTAAGGCGCGGCAAGGCTAAGGCACGACAACGCAAGGCTAGGCAATAAACGGAAGGCAAGCAAAGAGTAACGGAAGGCAAGGAAGGCAAGGGAAAGCAAGGGAAGGCAAGGGTAACGGAAGGAACGGCACGGTAAGGGGAAACAAGGCTAAGGCACGACAACGCAGGGCTAGCCAATGCACGGCAAGGAAAGGAAAGGGTAACGCAAGGCAAGGCACCGTTACGCGAGGCAAGGCTAAGGCACGACAACGCAAGGCTAGGCAATGCACGGAAGGCAAGCAAAGAGTAACGGAAGGCAAGGAAGTCAAGGGAAAGCAAGGCAAGGCAAGGGAAACGGAAGGAACGGCACAGCAAGGGGAAACAAGGCTATGGCACGGCAACGCACGGCTAGGCAATGCACGGCAAGGCAAGGAAAGGGTAACGCAAGGCAAGGCACTGTCAGGCGAGGCAAGGCTAAGACACGACAACGCAAGGCTAGGCAATGCACGGAAGGAAAGCAAAGAGTAACGGAAGGCAATGAAAGTAAGGGAAAGCAAAGCAAGGTAAGGGTAACGCAAGGCAAGGCACGGTAAGGCAAGACAAGGCTAATGCACGACAACGCACGGCTAGGCAATTCACGGCAAGGCAAGGAAAGGGTAACGCAAGGCAAGGCACGGTCAGGCGAGGCAAGGCTAAGGCACGACAACGCAAGGCTAGGCAATGCACGGAAGGGAAGCAAAGAGGAACGGAAGGCAAGGAAGGCTAGGGAAAGCAGGGAAAGGCAAGGGTAACGGAAGGAACGGCACGGTAAGGGCAAACAAGACTAAGGCACGACAACACAGGGCTAGGCAATGCAGGGCAAGGCAAGGAAAGGGTAACGCAAGGCAAGGCACGGTTTGGGGAGGAAGGCGCATGCACGACAACGCAAGGCTAGGCAATGCACGGAAGGCAAGCAAAGAGTAACGGAAGGCAAGGAAGGCAAGGGAAAGCAAGGCAAGGCAAGGGTAACAGAAGGAACGGCACGGCAAGGGGAAACAAGGCTAAGGCACGGCAACGCACGGCTAGGCAATGCACGGCAAGGCAAGGAAAGGGTAACGCAAGGCAAGGCACGGTGAGGCAAGGCAAGGCTGATGCACGACAACGCACGGCTAGGCAATGCACGGCAAGGCAAGGAAAGGGTAACGCAAGGCAAGGCACGGTCAGGCGAGGCAAGGCTAAGGCACGACAACGCAAGGATAGGCAATGCACGGCAAGGCAAGGAAAGGGTAACGCAAGGCAAGGCACGGTAAGGCGCGGCAAGGCTAAGGCACGACAACGCAAGGCTAGGCAATAAACGGAAGGCAAGCAAAGAGTAACGGAAGGCAAGGAAGGCAAGGGAAAGCAGGGGAAGGCAAGGGTAACGGAAGGAACGGCACGGTAAGGGGAAACAAGGCTAAGGCACGACAACGCAGGGCTAGCCAATGCACGGCAAGGAAAGGAAAGGGTAACGCAAGGCAAGGCACCGTTACGCGAGGCAAGGCTAAGGCACGACAACGCAAGGCTAGGCAATGCACGGAAGGCAAGCAAAGAGTAACGGAAGGCAAGGAAGGCAAGGGAAAGCAAGGCAAGGCAAGGGTAACGGAAGGAACGGCACGGCAAGGGAAAACAAGGCTAAGGCACGGCAACGCACGGCTAGGCAATGCACGGCAAGGCAAGGAAATGGTAATGCAAGGCAAGGCACTGTCAGGTGAGTCAAGGCTAAGGCAGGACAATGCAAGGCTAGGCAATGCACGGAAGGAAAGCAAAGAGTAACGGAAGGCAAGGAAAGGAAGGGAAAGCAAGGCAAGGTAAGGGTAACGCAAGGCAAGGCACGGTGAGGGAAGGCAAGGCTGATGCACGACAACGCACGGCTAGGCAATTCACGGCAAGGGAAGGAAAGGGTAACGCAAGGCAAGGCACGGTCAGGCGAGGCAAGACTAAGGCACGACAACGCAAGGCTAGGCAATGCACGGAAGGCAAGCAAAGAGGAACGGAAGGCAAGGAAGGCAAGGGAAAGCAAGGCAAGGCAATGGTAACAGAAGGAACGGCACGGTAAGGGCAAACAAGACTAAGGCACGACAACACAGGGCTAGGCAATGCAGGGCAAGGCAAGGAAATGGTAACGCAAGGCAAGGCACGGTTTGGGGAGGCAAAGCTAATGCACGACAACGCAAGGCTAGGCAGTGCACGGCTAGGCAAGGAAAGAGTAACGGAAGGAAAGGAAGGCAAGGCAAAGCAAGGCAAGGCAAGTGTAACAAAAGGCAAGGCACGGCAAGGGAAAAAAGGCTAAGGAACGGCAACGCACGGCTATGCAATGCACGGCCAGGCAAGGAAAGGGTAACGCAAGGCAAGGCACGGTAAGGCAAGACAAGGCTAATGCACGACAACGCACGGCTAGGCAATGCACGGCCAGGCAAGGAAAGGGTAACGCAAGGCAAGGCACGGTGAGGGAAGGCAAGGCAAATGCACGACAACGCACGGCTAGGCAATGCACGGCAAGGCAAGGAAAGGGTAACGCAAGGCAAGGCACGGTCAGGCGAGGCAAGGCTAAGGCACGACAACGCAAGGCTAGGCAATGAACGGAAGGCAAGCAAAGAGTAACGGAAGGCAAGGAAGGCAAGGGAAAGCAAGGGAAGGCAAGGGTAACGAAAGGAACGGCACGGTAAGGGGAAACAAGGCTAAGGCACGACAACACAGGGCTAGGCAATGCAGGGCAAGGCAAGGAAAGGGTAACGCAAGGCAAGGCACGGTTTGGGGAGGAAGGCGCATGCACGACAACGCAAGGCTAGGCAATGCACGGAAGGCAAGCAAAGAGTAACGGAAGGCAAGGAAGGCAAGGGAAAGCAAGGCAAGGCAAGGGTAACAGAAGGAACGGCACGGCAAGGGGAAACAAGGCTAAGGCACGGCAACGCACGGCTAGGCAATGCACGGCAAGGCAAGGAAAGGGTAACGCAAGGCAAGGCACGATGAGGCAAGGCAAGGCTGATGCACGACAACGCACGGCTAGGCAATGCACGGCAAGGCAAGGAAAGGGTAACGCAAGGCAAGGCACGGTCAGGCGAGGCAATGCTAAGGCACGACAACGCAAGGCTAGGCAATGCACGGCAAGGCAAGGAAAGGGTAACGCAAGGCAAGGCACGGTAAGGCGCGGCAAGGCTAAGGTACGACAACGCAAGGCTAGGCAATAAACGGAAGGCAAGCAAAGAGTAACGGAAGGCAAGGAAGGCAAGGGAAAGCAGGGGAAGGCAAGGGTAACGGAAGGAACGGCACGGTAAGGGGTAACAAGGCTAAGGCACGACAACGCAGGGCTAGGCAATGCACGGCAAGGCAAGGAAAGGGTAACGCAAGGCAAGGAACTGTCAGGCGAGGCAAGGCTAAGGCACGACAACGCAAGGCTAGGCAATGCACGGAAGGCAAGCAAAGAGTAACGGAAGGCAAGGAAAGCAAGGGAAAGCAAGGAAAGGTAAGGGTAACGCCAGGCAAGGCACGGTGAGGCAAGGCAAGGCTGATGCACGACAACGCACGGCTAGGCAATTCACGGCAAGGCAAGGAAAGGGTAACGCAAGGCAAGGCACGGTCAGGCGAGGCAAGGCTAAGGCACGACAACGCAAGGCTAGGCAATGCACGGAAGGCAAGCAAAGAGGAAAGGAAGGCAAGGAAGGCTAGGGAAAGCAGGGAAAGGCAAGGGTAACGGAAGGAACGGCAAGGTAAGTGCAAACAAGACTAAGGCACGACAACACAGGGCTAGGCAATGCAGGGCAAGGCAAGGAAATGGTAACGCAAGGCAAGGCACGGTTTGGGGAGGCAAAGTTAATGCACGACAACGCAAGGCTAGGCAGTGCACGGCTAGGCAAGGAAAGAGTAACGGAAGGAAAGGAAGGCAAGGCAAAGCAAGGCAAGGCAATTGTAACAAAAGGCAAGGCACGGCAAGGGGAAACAAGGCTAAGGAACGGCAACGCACGGCTACGCAATGCACGGCCAGGCAAGGAAAGGGTAACGCAAAGCAAGGCACGGTAAGGCAAGACAAGGCTAATGCACGACAACGCACGGCTAGGCAATGCACGGCCAGGCAAGGAAAGGGTAACGCAAGGCAAGGCACGGTGAGGCAAGGCAAGGCAAATGCACGACAACGCACGGCTAGGCAATGCACGGCAAGGCAAGGAAAGGGTAACGCAAGGCAAGGCACGGTCAGGCGAGGCAAGGCTAAGGCACGACAACGCAAGGCTAGGCAATGAACGGAAGGCAAGCAAAGAGTAACGGAAGGCAAGGAAGGCAAGGGAAAGCAAGGGAAGGCAAGGGCAACGAAAGGAACGGCACGGTAAGGGGAAACAAAGCTAAGGCACGACAATGCAGGGCTAGGCAATGCACGGCAAGGCAAGAAAGGGTAACGCAAGGCAAAGCACGGTGAGGCAAGACAAGGCAAATACACGACAACGCACGGCTAGGCAATGCACGGCAAGGCAAGGAAAGGGTAACTCAAGGCAAGGCACGGTCAGGCGAGGCAAGGCTAAGGCACGGCAACGCACGGCTAGGCAATGCACGGCAAGGCAAGGAAAGGGTAACGCAAGGCAAGGCACTGTCAGGCGAGGCAAGGCTAAGGCACGACAACGCAAGGCTAGGCAATGCACGGAAGGAAAGCAAAGAGTAACGGAAGGCAATGAAAGTAAGGGAAAGCAAAGCAAGGTAAGGGTAACGCAAGGCAAGGCACCGTTACGCGAGGCAAGGCTAAGGCACGACAACGCAAGGCTAGGCAATGCACGGAAGGCAAGCAAAGAGTAACGGAAGGCAAGGAAGGCAAGGGAAAGCAAGGCAAGGCAAGGGTAACGGAAGGAACGGCACGGCAAGGGGAAACAAGGCTAAGGCACGGCAATGCACGGCTAGGCAATGCACGGCAAGGCAAGGAAAGGGTAACGCAAGGCAAGGCACTGTCAGGCGAGGCAAGGCTAAGACACGACAACGCAAGGCTAGGCAATGCACGGAAGGAAAGCAAAGAGTAACGGAAGGCAATGAAAGTAAGGGAAAGCAAAGCAAGGTAAGGGTAACGCAAGGCAAGGCACGGTAAGGCAAGACAAGGCTAATGCACGACAACGCACGGCTAGGCAATTCACGGCAAGGCAAGGAAAGGGTAACGCAAGGCAAGGCACGGTCAGGCGAGGCAAGGCTAAGGCACGACAACGCAAGGCTAGGCAATGCACGGAAGGCAAGCAAAGAGGAACGGAAGGCAAGGAAGGCTAGGGAAAGCAGGGAAAGGCAAGGGTAATGGAAGGAACGGCACGGTAAGGGCAAACAAGACTAAGGCACGACAACACAGGGCTAGGCAATGCAGGGCAAGGCAAGGAAATGGTAACGCAAGGCAAGGCACGGTTTGGGGAG
Organism: Macrotis lagotis; assembly: GCF_037893015.1. Lineage (NCBI taxonomy): Eukaryota > Metazoa > Chordata > Mammalia > Peramelemorphia > Peramelidae > Macrotis > Macrotis lagotis. The sequence continues at coordinate 192,173 of NW_027422114.1, forward strand.
GCAAAGCTAATGCACGACAACGCAAGGCTAGGCAGTGCACGGCTAGGCAAGGAAAGAGTAACGGAAGGAAAGGAAGGCAAGGCAAAGCAAGGCAAGGCAAGTGTAACAAAAGGCAAGGCACGGCAAGGGGAAACAAGGCTAAGGAACGGCAACGCACGGCTACGCAATGCACGGCCAGGCAAGGAAAGGGTAACGCAAGGCAAGGCACGGTAAGGCAAGACAAGGCTAATGCACGACAACGCACGGCTAGGCAATGCACGGCCAGGCAAGGAAAGGGTAACGCAAGGCAAGGCACGGTGAGGCAAGGCAAGGCAAATGCACGACAACGCACGGCTAGGCAATGCACGGCAAGGCAAGGAAAGGGTAACGCAAGGCAAGGCACGGTCAGGCGAGGCAAGGCTAAGGCACGACAACGCAAGGCTAGGCAATGAACGGAAGGCAAGCAAAGAGTAACGGAAGGCAAGGAAGGCAAGGGAAAGCAAGGGAAGGCAAGGGCAACGAAAGGAACGGCACGGTAAGGGGAAACAAACCTAAGGCACGACAATGCAGGGCTAGGCAATGCACGGCAAGGCAAGGAAAGGGTAACGCAAGGCAAAGCACGGTGAGGCAAGACAAGGCAAATGCACGACAACGCACGGCTAGGCAAAGCACGGCAAGGCAAGGAAAGGGTAACTCAAGGCAAGGCACGGTCAGGCGAGGCAAGGCTAAGGCACGACAACGGAAGGCTAGGCAATGCACGGAAGGCAAGCAAAGAGTAACGGAAGGCAAGGAAGGCAAGGGAAAGCAGGGGAAGGCAAGGGTAACGAAAGCAACGGCACGGTAAGGGGAAACAAGTCTAAGGCACGACATCACAGGGCTAGGCAATGCAGGGGAAGGCAAGGAAAGGGTAACGCAAGGCAAGGCACGGTTTGGGGAGGAAGGCGAATGCACGACAACGCAAGGCTAGGCAATGCACGGAAGGCAAGCAAAGAGTAACGGAAGGCAAGGAAGGCAAGGGAAAGCAAGGCAAGGCAAGGGTAACAGAAGGAACGGCACGGCAAGGGGAAACAAGGGTAAGGCACGGCAACGCACGGCTAGGCAATGCACGGCCAGGCAAGGAAAGGGTAACGCAAGGCAAGGCACGGTAAGGCAAGACAAGGCTAATGCACGACAACGCACGGCTAGGCAATGCACGGCCAGGCAAGGAAAGGGTAACGCAAGGCAAGGCACGGTGAGGCAAGGCAAGGCAAATGCACGACAACGCACGGCCAGGCAATGCACGGCAAGGCAAGGAAAGGGTAACGCAAGGCAAGGCACGGTCAGGCGAGGCAAGGCTAAGGCACGACAACGCAAGGCTAGGCAATGCACGGCAAGGCAAGGAAAGGGTAACGGAAGGCAAGGAAGGCAAGGGAAAGCAAGGCAAGGCAAGGGTAACGGAAGGAACGGCACGGCAAGGGGAAACAAGGCTAAGGCACGGAAACGCACGGCTAGGCAATGCACGGCCAGGCAAGGAAAGGGTAACGCAAGGCAAGGCACGGTAAGGCAAGACAAGGCTAATGCACGACAACGCACGGCTAGGCAATGCACGGCCAGGCAAGGAAAGGGTAACGCAAGGCAAGGCACGGTGAGGCAAGGCATGGCAAATGCACGACAACGCACGGCTAGGCAATGCACGGCAAGGCAAGGAAAGGGTAAAGCAAGGCAAGGCACGGTCAGGCGAGGCAAGTCTAAGGCACGACAACGCAAGGCTAGGCAATGAACGGAAGGCAAGCAAAGGGTAACGGAAGGCAAGGAAGGGAAGGGAAAGCAAGGCAAGGCAAGGGTAACGGAAGGAACGGCACGGCAAGGGGAAAAAAGGCTAAGGCACGGCAACGCACGGCTAGGCAATGCACGGCCAGGCAAGGAAAGGGTAACGCAAGGCAAGGCACGGTAAGGCAAGACAAGGCTAATGCACGACAACGCACGGCTAGGCAATGCACGGCCAGGCAAGGAAAGGGTAACGCAAGGCAAGGCACGGTGAGGCAAGGCAAGGCAAATGCACGACAACGCACGGCTAGGCAATGCACGGCTAGGCAAGGAAAGGGTAACGTAAGGCAAGGCACGGTCAGGCGAGGCAAGGCTAAGGCACGACAACGCAAGGCTAGGCAATGAACGGAAGGCAAGCAAAGAGTAACGGAAGGCAAGGAAGGCAAGGGAAAGCAAGGGAAGGCAAGGGTAACGGAAGGAACGGCACGGTAAGGGGAAACAAGGCTAAGGCACGACAACGCAGGGCTAGCCAATGCACGGCAAGGAAAGGAAAGGGTAACGCAAGGCAAGGCACCGTTACGCGAGGCAAGGCTAAGGCACGACAACGCAAGGCTAGGCAATGCACGGAAGGCAAGCAAAGAGTAACGGAAGGCAAGGAAGTCAAGGGAAAGCAAGGCAAGGCAAGGGTAACGGAAGGAACGGCACAGCAAGGGGAAACAAGGCTATGGCACGGCAACGCACGGCTAGGCAATGCACGGCAAGGCAAGGAAAGGGTAACGCAAGGCAAGGCACTGTCAGGCGAGGCAAGGCTAAGACACGACAACGCAAGGCTAGGCAATGCACGGAAGGAAAGCAAAGAGTAACGGAAGGCAATGAAAGTAAGGGAAAGCAAAGCAAGGTAAGGGTAACGCAAGGCAAGGCACGGTAAGGCAAGACAAGGCTAATGCACGACAACGCACGGCTAGGCAATTCACGGCAAGGCAAGGAAAGGGTAACGCAAGGCAAGGCACGGTCAGGCGAGGCAAGGCTAAGGCACGACAACGCAAGGCTAGGCAATGCACGGAAGGGAAGCAAAGAGGAACGGAAGGCAAGGAAGGCTAGGGAAAGCAGGGAAAGGCAAGGGTAACGGAAGGAACGGCACGGTAAGGGCAAACAAGACTAAGGCACGACAACACAGGGCTAGGCAATGCAGGGCAAGGCAAGGAAAGGGTAACGCAAGGCAAGGCACGGTTTGGGGAGGAAGGCGCATGCACGACAACGCAAGGCTAGGCAATGCACGGAAGGCAAGCAAAGAGTAACGGAAGGCAAGGAAGGCAAGGGAAAGCAAGGCAAGGCAAGGGTAACAGAAGGAACGGCACGGCAAGGGGAAACAAGGCTAAGGCACGGCAACGCACGGCTAGGCAATGCACGGCAAGGCAAGGAAAGGGTAACGCAAGGCAAGGCACGGTGAGGCAAGGCAAGGCTGATGCACGACAACGCACGGCTAGGCAATGCACGGCAAGGCAAGGAAAGGGTAACGCAAGGCAAGGCACGGTCAGGCGAGGCAAGGCTAAGGCACGACAACGCAAGGATAGGCAATGCACGGCAAGGCAAGGAAAGGGTAACGCAAGGCAAGGCACGGTAAGGCGCGGCAAGGCTAAGGCACGACAACGCAAGGCTAGGCAATAAACGGAAGGCAAGCAAAGAGTAACGGAAGGCAAGGAAGGCAAGGGAAAGCAGGGGAAGGCAAGGGTAACGGAAGGAACGGCACGGTAAGGGGAAACAAGGCTAAGGCACGACAACGCAGGGCTAGCCAATGCACGGCAAGGAAAGGAAAGGGTAACGCAAGGCAAGGCACCGTTACGCGAGGCAAGGCTAAGGCACGACAACGCAAGGCTAGGCAATGCACGGAAGGCAAGCAAAGAGTAACGGAAGGCAAGGAAGGCAAGGGAAAGCAAGGCAAGGCAAGGGTAACGGAAGGAACGGCACGGCAAGGGAAAACAAGGCTAAGGCACGGCAACGCACGGCTAGGCAATGCACGGCAAGGCAAGGAAATGGTAATGCAAGGCAAGGCACTGTCAGGTGAGTCAAGGCTAAGGCAGGACAATGCAAGGCTAGGCAATGCACGGAAGGAAAGCAAAGAGTAACGGAAGGCAAGGAAAGGAAGGGAAAGCAAGGCAAGGTAAGGGTAACGCAAGGCAAGGCACGGTGAGGGAAGGCAAGGCTGATGCACGACAACGCACGGCTAGGCAATTCACGGCAAGGGAAGGAAAGGGTAACGCAAGGCAAGGCACGGTCAGGCGAGGCAAGACTAAGGCACGACAACGCAAGGCTAGGCAATGCACGGAAGGCAAGCAAAGAGGAACGGAAGGCAAGGAAGGCTAGGGAAAGCAGGGGAAGGCAAGGGTAACGGAAGGAACGGCACGGTAAGGGCAAACAAGACTAAGGCACGACAACACAGGGCTAGGCAATGGAGGGCAAGGCAAGGAAATGGTAACGCAAGGCAAGGCACGGTTTGGGGAGGCAAAGCTAATGCACGACAACGCAAGGCTAGGCAGTGCACGGCTAGGCAAGGAAAGAGTAACGGAAGGAAAGGAAGGCAAGGCAAAGCAAGGCAAGGCAAGTGTAACAAAAGGCAAGGCACGGCAAGGGAAAAAAGGCTAAGGAACGGCAACGCACGGCTATGCAATGCACGGCCAGGCAAGGAAACGGTAACGCAAGGCAAGGCACGGTAAGGCAAGACAAGGCTAATGCACGACAACGCACGGCTAGGCAATGCACGGCCAGGCAAGGAAAGGGTAACGCAAGGCAAGGCACGGTGAGGGAAGGCAAGGCAAATGCACGACAACGCACGGCTAGGCAATGCACGGCAAGGCAAGGAAAGGGTAACGCAAGGCAAGGCACGGTCAGGCGAGGCAAGTCTAAGGCACGACAACGCAAGGCTAGGCAATGAACGGAAGGCAAGCAAAGGGTAACGGAAGGCAAGGAAGGCAAGGGAAAGCAAGGGAAGGCAAGGGTAACGAAAGGAACGGCACGGTAAGGGGAAACAAGGCTAAGGCACGACAACACAGGGCTAGGCAATGCAGGGCAAGGCAAGGAAAGGGTAACGCAAGGCAAGGCACGGTTTGGGGAGGAAGGCGCATGCACGACAACGCAAGGCTAGGCAATGCACGGAAGGCAAGCAAAGAGTAACGGAAGGCAAGGAAGGCAAGGGAAAGCAAGGCAAGGCAAGGGTAACAGAAGGAACGGCACGGCAAGGGGAAACAAGGCTAAGGCACGGCAACGCACGGCTAGGCAATGCACGGCAAGGCAAGGAAAGGGTAACGCAAGGCAAGGCACGATGAGGCAAGGCAAGGCTGATGCACGACAACGCACGGCTAGGCAATGCACGGCAAGGCAAGGAAAGGGTAACGCAAGGCAAGGCACGGTCAGGCGAGGCAAGGCTAAGGCACGACAACGCAAGGCTAGGCAATGCACGGCAAGGCAAGGAAAGGGTAACGCAAGGCAAGGCACGGTAAGGCGCGGCAAGGCTAAGGTACGACAACGCAAGGCTAGGCAATAAACGGAAGGCAAGCAAAGAGTAACGGAAGGCAAGGAAGGCAAGGGAAAGCAGGGGAAGGCAAGGGTAACGGAAGGAACGGCACGGTAAGGGGTAACAAGGCTAAGGCACGACAACGCAGGGCTAGCCAATGCACGGCAAGGCAAGGAAAGGGTAACGCAAGGCAAGGCACTGTCAGGCGAGGCAAGGCTAAGGCACGACAACGCAAGGCTAGGCAATGCACGGACGGAAAGCAAAGAGTAACGGAAGGCAATGAAAGGAAGGGAAAGCAAGGCAAGGTAAGGGTAACGCCAGGCAAGGCACGGTGAGGCAAGGCAAGGCTGATGCACGACAACGCACGGCTAGGCAATTCACGGCAAGGCAAGGAAAGGGTAACGCAAGGCAAGGCACGGTCAGGCGAGGCAAGGCTAAGGCACGACAACGCAAGGCTAGGCAATGCACGGAAGGCAAGCAAAGAGGAAAGGAAGGCAAGGAAGGCTAGGGAAAGCAGGGAAAGGCAAGGGTAACGGAAGGAACGGCAAGGTAAGGGGAAACAAGGCTAAGGCACGACAATGCAGGGCTAGGCAATGCACGGCAAGGCAAGGAAAGGGTAACGCAAGGCAAGGCACGGTTTGGGGAGGCAAAGTTAATGCACGACAACGCAAGGCTAGGCAGTGCACGGCTAGGCAAGGAAAGAGTAACGGAAGGAAAGGAAGGCAAGGCAAAGCAAGGCAAGGCAATTGTAACAAAAGGCAAGGCACGGCAAGGGGAAACAAGGCTAAGGAACGGCAACGCACGGCTACGCAATGCACGGCCAGGCAAGGAAAGGGTAACGCAAAGCAAGGCACGGTAAGGCAAGACAAGGCTAATGCACGACAACGCACGGCTAGGCAATGCACGGCCAGGCAAGGAAAGGGTAACGCAAGGCAAGGCACGGTGAGGCAAGGCAAGGCAAATGCACGACAACGCACGGCTAGGCAATGCACGGCAAGGCAAGGAAAGGGTAACGCAAGGCAAGGCACGGTCAGGCGAGGCAAGGCTAAGGCACGACAACGCAAGGCTAGGCAATGAACGGAAGGCAAGCAAAGAGTAACGGAAGGCAAGGAAGGCAAGGGAAAGCAAGGGAAGGCAAGGGCAACGAAAGGAACGGCACGGTAAGGGGAAACAAAGCTAAGGCACGACAATGCAGGGCTAGGCAATGCACGGCAAGGCAAGAAAGGGTAACGCAAGGCAAAGCACGGTGAGGCAAGACAAGGCAAATACACGACAACGCACGGCTAGGCAATGCACGGCAAGGCAAGGAAAGGGTAACTCAAGGCAAGGCACGGTCAGGCGAGGCAAGGCTAAGGCACGGCAACGCACGGCTAGGCAATGCACGGCAAGGCAAGGAAAGGGTAACGCAAGGCAAGGCACTGTCAGGCGAGGCAAGGCTAAGGCACGACAACGCAAGGCTAGGCAATGCACGGAAGGAAAGCAAAGAGTAACGGAAGGCAATGAAAGTAAGGGAAAGCAAGGCAAGGTAAGGGTAACGCAAGGCAAGGCACCGTTACGCGAGGCAAGGCTAAGGCACGACAAGGCAAGGCTAGGCAATGCACGGAAGGCAAGCAAAGAGTAACGGAAGGCAAGGAAGGCAAGGGAAAGCAAGGCAAGGCAAGGGTAACGGAAGGAACGGCACAGCAAGGGGAAACAAGGCTAAGGCACGGCAATGCACGGCTAGGCAATGCACGGCAAGGCAAGGAAAGGGTAACGCAAGGCAAGGCACTGTCAGGCGAGGCAAGGCTAAGACACGACAACGCAAGGCTAGGCAATGCACGGAAGGAAAGCAAAGAGTAACGGAAGGCAATGAAAGTAAGGGAAAGCAAAGCAAGGTAAGGGTAACGCAAGGCAAGGCACGGTAAGGCAAGACAAGGCTAATGCACGACAACGCACGGCTAGGCAATTCACGGCAAGGCAAGGAAAGGGTAACGCAAGGCAAGGCACGGTCAGGCGAGGCAAGGCTAAGGCACGACAACGCAAGGCTAGGCAATGCACGGAAGGCAAGCAAAGAGGAACGGAAGGCAAGGAAGGCTAGGGAAAGCAGGGAAAGGCAAGGGTAACGGAAGGAACGGCACGGTAAGGGCAAACAAGACTAAGGCACGACAACACAGGGCTAGGCAATGCAGGGCAAGGCAAGGAAATGGTAACGCAAGGCAAGGCACGGTTTGGGGAGGCAAAGCTAATGCACGACAACGCAAGGCTAGGCAGTGCACGGCTAGGCAAGGAAAGAGTAACGGAAGGAAAGGAAGGCAAGGCAAAGCAAGGCAAGGCAAGTGTAACAAAAGGCAAGGCACGGCAAGGGGAAACAAGGCTAAGGAACGGCAACGCACGGCTACGCAATGCACGGCCAGGCAAGGAAAGGGTAACGCAAGGCAAGGCACGGTAAGACAAGACAAGGCTAATGCACGACAACGCACGGCTAGGCAATGCACGGCCAGGCAAGGAAAGGGTAACGCAAGGCAAGGCACGGTGAGGCAAGGCAAGGCAAATGCACGACAACGCACGGCTAGGCAATGCACGGCAAGGCAAGGAAAGGGTAACGCAAGGCAAGGCACGGTCAGGCGAGGCAAGGCTAAGGCACGACAACGCAAGGCTAGGCAATGAACGGAAGGCAAGCAAAGAGTAACGGAAGGCAAGGAAGGCAAGGGAAAGCAAGGGAAGGCAAGGGCAACGAAAGGAACGGCACGGTAAGGGGAAACAAACCTAAGGCACGACAATGCAGGGCTAGGCAATGCACGGCAAGGCAAGGAAAGGGTAACGCAAGGCAAAGCACGGTGAGGAAAGACAAGGCAAATGCACGACAACGCACGGCTAGGCAAAGCACGGCAAGGCAAGGAAAGGGTAACTCAAGGCAAGGCACGGTCAGGCAAGCGAGGCAAGGCTAAGGCACGACAACGGAAGGCTAGGCAATGCACGGAAGGCAAGCAAAGAGTAACGGAATGCAAGGAAGGCAAGGGAAAGCAGGGGAAGGCAAGGGTAACGAAAGGAACGGCACGGTAAGGGGAAACAAGTCTAAGGCACGACATCACAGGGCTAGGCAATGCAGGGGAAGGCAAGGAAAGGGTAACGCAAGGCAAGGCACGGTTTGGGGAGGAAGGCGAATGCACGACAACGCAAGGCTAGGCAATGCACGGAAGGCAAGCAAAGAGTAACGGAAGGCAAGGAAGGCAAGGGAAAGCAAGGCAAGGCAAGGGTAACAGAATGAACGGCACGGCAAGGGGAAACAAGGGTAAGGCACGGCAACGCACGGCTAGGCAATGCACGGCCAGGCAAGGAAAGGGTAACGCAAGGCAAGGCACGGTAAGGCAAGACAAGGCTAATGCACGACAACGCACGGCTAGGCAATGCACGGCCAGGCAAGGAAAGGGTAACGCAAGGCAAGGCACGGTGAGGCAAGGCAAGGCAAATGCAAGACAACGCACGGCTAGGCAATGCACGGCAAGGCAAGGAAAGGGTAACGCAAGGCAAGGCACGGTCAGGCGAGGCAAGGCTAAGGCACGACAACGCAAGGCTAGGCAATGCACGGCAAGGCAAGGAAAGGGTAACGGAAGGCAAGGAAGGCAAGGGAAAGCAGGGGAAGGCAAGGGTAACGGAAGGAACGGCACGGCAAGGGGAAACAAGGCTAAGGCACGACAACGCACGGCTAGGCAGTGCACGGCCAGGCAAGGAAAGGGTAACGCAAGGCAAGGCACGGTAAGGCAAGACAAGGCTAATGCACGACAACGCACGGCTAGGCAATGCACGGCCAGGCAAGGAAAGGGTAACGCAAGGCAAGGCACGGTGAGGCAAGGCATGGCAAATGCACGACAACGCACGGCTAGGCAATGCACGGCAAGGCAAGGAAAGGGTAAAGCAAGGCAAGGCACGGTCAGGCGAGGCAAGTCTAAGGCACGACAACGCAAGGCTAGGCAATGCACGGAAGGCAAGGAAAGGGTAACGGAAGGCAAGGAAGGCAAGGGAAAGCAAGGGAAGGCAAGGGTAACGGAAGGAACGGCACGGCAAGGGGAAACAAGGCTAAGGCACGGCAACGCACGGCTAGGCAATGCACGGCCAGGCAAGGAAAGGGTAACGCAAGGCAAGGCACGGTAAGGCAAGACAAGGCTAATGCACGACAACGCACGGCTAGGCAATGCACGGCCAGGCAAGGAAAGGGTAACGCAAGGCAAGGCACGGTGAGGCAAGGCAAGGCAAATGCACGACAACGCACGGCTAGGCAATGCACGGCTAGGCAAGGAAAGGGTAACGTAAGGCAAGGCACGGTCAGGCGAGGCAAGGCTAAGGCACGACAACGCAAGGCTAGGCAATGAACGGAAGGGAAGCAAAGAGTAACGGAAGGCAAGGAAGGCAAGGGAAAGCAAGGGAAGGCAAGGGCAACGAAAGGAACGGCACGGTAAGGGGAAACAAAGCTAAGGCACGACAATCCAGGGCTAGGCAATGCACGGCAAGGCAAGGAAAGGGTAACGCAAGGCAAAGCACGTTGAGGCAAGAAAAGGCAAATGCACGACAACGCACGGCTAGGCAATTCACGGCAAGGCAAGGAAAGGGTAACTCAAGGCAAGGCACGGTCAGGCGAGGCAAGGCTAAGGCACGACAACGCAAGGCTAGGCAATGCACGGAAGGCAAGCAAAGAGTAACGGAAGGCAAGGAAGGCAAGGGAAAGCAGGGGAAGGCAAGGGTAACGAAAGGAACGGCACGGTAAGGGGAAACAAGGCTAAGGCACGACAACACAGGGCTAGGCAATGCAGGGCAAGGCAAGGAAAGGGTAACGCAAGGCAAGGCACGGTTTGGGGAGGAAGGCGAATGCACGACAACGCAACGCTAGGCAATGCACGGAAGGCAAGCAAAGAGTAACGGAAGGCAAGGAAGGCAAGGGAAAGCAAGGCAAGGCAAGGGTCACAGAAGGAACGGCACGGCAAGGGGAAACAAGGCTAAGGCACGACAACGCAGGGCTAGGCAATGCACGGCAAGGCAAGGAAAGGGTAACGCAAGTCAAGGCACGGTGAGGCAAGGCAAGGCTGATGCACGACAACGCACGGTTAGGCAATGCAGGGCAAGGCAAGGAAAGGGTAACGCAAGGCAAGGCACGGTCAGGCGAGGCAAGGCTAAGGCACGACAACGCAAGGTTAGGCAATGCACGGCAAGGCAAGGAAAGGGTAACGCAAGGCAAGGCACGGTTTGGGGAGGAAGGCGCATGCACGACAACGCAAGGCTAGGCAATGCACGGAAGGCAAGCAAAGAGTAACGGAAGGCAAGGAAGGCAAGGGAAAGCAAGGCAAGGCAAGGGTAACAGAAGGAACGGCACGGCAAGGGGAAACAAGGCTAAGGCACGGCAACGCACGGCTAGGCAATGCACGGCAAGGCAAGGAAAGGGTAACGCAAGGCAAGGCACGGTGAGGCAAGGCAAGGCTGATGCACGACAACGCACGGCTAGGCAATGCACGGCAAGGCAAGGAAAGGGTAACGCAAGGCAAGGCACGGTCAGGCGAGGCAAGGCTAAGGCACGACAACGCAAGGCTAGGCAATGCACGGCAAGCAAGGAAAGTGTAACGGAAGGCAAGGGAAGGCTAAGGCACGACAACGCAAGGCTAGGCAATAAACGGAAGGCAAGCAAAGAGTAACGGAAGGCAAGGAAGGCAAGGGAAAGCAGGGGAAGGCAAGGGTAACGGAAGGAACGGCACGGTAAGGGGAAACAAGGCTAAGGCACGACAACGCAGGGCTAGCCAATGCACGGCAAGGAAAGGAAAGTGTAACGCAAGGCAAGGCACCGTTACGCGAGGCAAGGCTAAGGCACGACAACGCAAGGCTAGGCAATGCACGGAAGGCAAGCAAAGAGTAACGGAAGGCAAGGAAGGCAAGGGAAAGCAAGGCAAGGCAAGGGTAACGGAAGGAACGGCACGGCAAGGGAAAACAAGGCTAAGGCACGGCAACGCACGGCTACGCAATGCACGGCAAGGCAAGGAAAGGGTAATGCAAGGCAAGGCACGGTCAGGCGAGGCAAGGCTAAGGCAGGACAACGCAAGGCTAGGCAATGCACGGAAGGAAAGCAAAGAGTAACGGAAGGCAAGGAAAGGAAGGGAAAGCAAGGCAAGGTAAGGGTAACGCAAGGCAAGGCACGGTGAGGCAAGGCAAGGCAAATGAACGACAACGCACGGCTAGGCAATGCACGGCCAGGCAAGGAAAGGGTAACGCAAGGCAAGGCACGGTGAGGGAAGGCAAGGCAAATGCAGGACAACGCACGGCTAGGCAATGCACGGCAAGGCAAGGAAAGGGTAACGCAAGGCAAGGCACGGTCAGGCGAGGCAAGGCTAAGGCACGACAACGCAAGGCTAGGCAATGAACGGAAGGCAAGCAAAGAGTAACGGAAGGCAAGGAAGTCAAGGGAAAGCAAGGGAAGGCAAGGGTAACGAAAGGAACGGCACGGTAAGGGGAAACAAGGCTAAGGCACGACAACGCAGGGCTAGGCAATGCAGGGCAAGGCAAGGAAAGGGTAACGCAAGGCAAGGCACGGTTTGGGGAGGAAGGCGCATGCACGACAACGCAAGGCTAGGCAATGCACGGAAGGCAAGCAAAGAGTAACGGAAGGCAAGGAAGGCAAGGGAAAGCAAGGCAAGGCAAGGGTAACAGAAGGAACGGCACGGCAAGGGGAAACAAGGCTAAGGCACGGCAACGCACGGCTAGGCAATGCACGGCAAGGCAAGGAAAGGGTAACGCAAGGCAAGGCACGATGAGGCAAGGCAAGGCTGATGCACGACAACGCACGGCTAGGCAATGCACGGCAAGGCAAGGAAAGGGTAACGCAAGGCAAGGCACGGTCAGGCGAGGCAAGGCTAAGGCACGACAACGCAAGGCTAGGCAATGCACGGCAAGGCAAGGAAAGGGTAACGCAAGGCAAGGCACGGTAAGGCGCGGCAAGGCTAAGGCACGACAACGCAAGGCTAGGCAATAAACGGAAGGCAAGCAAAGAGTAACGGAAGGCAAGGAAGGCAAGGGAAAGCAGGGGAAGGCAAGGGTAACGGAAGGAACGGCACGGTAAGGGGTAACAAGGCTAAGGCACGACAACGCAGGGCTAGCCAATGCACGGCAAGGAAAGGAAAGGGTAACGCAAGGCAAGGCACCGTTACGCGAGGCAAGGCTAAGGCACGACAACGCAAGGCTAGGCAATGCACGGAAGGCAAGCAAAGAGTAACGGAAGGCAAGGAAGGCAAGGGAAAGCAAGGCAAGGCAAGGGTAACGGAAGGAACGGCACGGCAAGGGGAAACAAGGCTAAGGCACGGCAACGCACGGCTAGGCAATGCACGGCAAGGCAAGGAAAGGGTAACGCAAGGCAAGGCACGGTCAGGCGAGGCAAGGCTAAGGCACGACAACGCAAGGCTAGGCAATGCACGGACGGAAAGCAAAGAGTAACGGAAGGCAATGAAAGGAAGGGAAAGCAAGGCAAGGTAAGGGTAACGCCAGGCAAGGCACGGTGAGGCAAGGCAAGGCAAATGCACGACAACGCACGGCCAGGCAATGCACGGCAAGGCAAGGAAAGGGTAACTCAAGGCAAGGCACGGTCAGGCGAGGCAAGTCTAAGGCACGACAACGCAAGGCTAGGCAATGCACGGAAGGCAAGCAAAGAGTAACGGAAGGCAAGGAAGGCAAGGGAAAGCAAGGCAAAGCAAGGGTAACGGAAGGAACGGCACGGCAAGGGGAAACAAGGCTAAGGCACGGAAACGCACGGCTAGGCAATGCACGGCCAGGCAAGGAAAGGGTAACGCAAGGCAAGGCACGGTAAGGCAAGAGAAGGCTAATGCACGACAACGCACGGCTAGGCAATGCACGGCCAGGCAAGGAAAGGGTAACGCAAGGCAAGGCACGGTGAGGCAAGGCATGGCAAATGCACGACAACGCACGGCTAGGCAATGCACGGCAAGGCAAGGAAAGGGTAACGCAAGGCAAGGCACGGTCAGGCGAGGCAAGTCTAAGGCACGACAACGCAAGGCTAGGCAATGAACGGAAGGCAAGCAAAGGGTAACGGAAGGCAAGGAGGGCAAGGGAAAGCAAGGCAAGGCAAGGGTAACGGAAGGAACGGCACGGCAAGGGGAAAAAAGGCTAAGGCACGGCAACGCACGGCTAGGCAATGCACGGCCAGGCAAGGAAAGGGTAACGCAAGGCAAGGCACGGTAAGGCAAGACAAGGCTAATGCACGACAACGCACGGCTAGGCAATGCACGGCCAGGGAAGGAAAGGGTAACGCAAGGCAAGGCACGGTGAGGCAAGGCAAGGCAAATGCACGACAACGCACGGCTAGGCAATGCACGGCAAGGCAAGGAAAGGGTAACGCAAGGCAAGGCACGGTCAGGCGAGGCAAGGCTAAGGCACGACAACGCAAGGCTAGGCAATGAACGGAAGGCAAGCAAAGAGTAACGGAAGGCAAGGAAGGCAAGGGAAAGCAAGGGAAGGCAAGGGCAACGAAAGGAACGGCACGGTAAGGGGAAACAAAGCTAAGGCACGACAATGCAGGGCTAGGCAATGCACGGCAAGGCAAGGAAAGGGTAACGCAAGGCAAGGCACGGTGAGGCAAGGCAAGGCTAATGCACGACAACGCACGGTTAGGCAATGCACGGCAAGGCAAGGAAAGGGTAAAGCAAGGGAAGGAACGGTCAGGCGAGGCAAGGCTAAGGCACGACAACGCAAGCTAGGCAATGCACGGAAGGCAAGCAAAGAGTAACGGAAGGCAAGGAAGGCAAGGGAAAGCAGGGGAAGGCAAGGGTAACGAAAGGAACGGCACGGTAAGGGGAAACAAGGCTAAGGCACGACAACACAGGGCTAGGCAATGCAGGGCAAGGCAAGGAAAGGGTAACGCAAGGCAAGGCACGGTTTGGGGAGGAAGGCGAATGCACGACAACGCAACGCTAGGCAATGCACGGAAGGCAAGCAAAGAGTAACGGAAGGCAAGGAAGGCAAGGGAAAGCAAGGCAAGGCAAGGGTCACAGAAGGAACGGCACGGTAAGGGGAAACAAGACTAAGGCACGACAACACAGGGCTAGGCAATGCACGGCAAGGCAAGGCAAGGGTAACGCAAGTCAAGGCACGGTGAGGCAAGGCAAGGCTGATGCACGACAATGCACGGCTAGGCAATGCACGGCAAGGCAAGGAAAGGGTAACGCAAGGCAAGGCACGGTCAGGCGAGGCAAGGCTAAGGCACGACAACGCAAGGTTAGGCAATGCACGGCAAGGCAAGGAAAGGGTAACGCAAGGCAAGGCACGGTAAGGCGCGGCAAGGCTAAGGCACGACAACGCAAGGCTAGGCAATAAACGGAAGGCAAGCAAAGAGTAACGGAAGGCAAGGAAGGCAAGGGAAAGCAGGGGAAGGCAAGGGTAACGGAAGGAACGGCACGGTAAGGGGAAACAAGGCTAAGGCACGACAACGCAGGGCTAGCCACTGCACGGCAAGGAAAGGAAAGGGTAACGCAAGGCAAGGCACCGTTACGCGAGGCAAGGCTAGGGCACGACAACGCAAGGCTAGGCAATGCACGGAAGGCAAGCAAAGAGTAACGGAAGGCAAGGAAGGCAAGGGAAAGCAAGGCAAGGCAAGGGTAACGGAAGGAACGGCACGGCAAGGGGAAACAAGGCTAAGGCACGGCAACGCACGGCTAGGCAATGCAGGGCAAGGCAAGGAAATGGTAACGCAAGGCAAGGCACGGTTTGGGGAGGCAAAGCTAATGCACGACAACGCAAGGCTAGGCAGTGCACGGCTAGGCAAGGTAAGAGTAACGGAAGGAAAGGAAGGCAAGGCAAAGCAAGGCAAGGCAAGTGTAACAAAAGGCAAGGCACGGCAAGGGGAAACAAGGCTAAGGAACGGCAACGCACGGCTACGCAATGCACGGCCAGGCAAGGAAAGGATAACGCAAGGCAAGGCACGGTAAGACAAGACAAGGCTAATGCACGACAACGCACGTCTAGGCAATGCACGGCAAGGCAAGGAAAGGGTAACGCAAGGCAAGGAATGGTGAGGCAAGGCAAGGCAAATGCACGACAACGCACGGCTAGGCAATGCACGGCAAGGCAAGGAAAGGGTAACGCAAGGCAAGGCACGGTCAGGCGAGGCAAGGCTAAGGCACGACAACGCAAGGCTAGGCAATGAACGGAAGGCAAGCAAAGAGTAACGGAAGGCAAGGAAGGCAAGGGAAAGCAGGGGAAGGCAAGGGTAACGAAAGGAACGGCACGGTAAGGGGAAACAAGGCTAAGGCACGACAACACAGGGCTAGGCAATGAACGGCAAGGCAAGGAAAGGGTAACGCAAGGCAAGGCACAGTGAGGCAAGGCAAGGCTGATGCACGACAACGCACGGCTAGGCAATGCACGGCAAGGCAAGGAAAGGGTAACGCAAGGCAAGGCACGGTCAGGCGAGGCAAGGCTAAGGCACGACAACGCAAGGCTAGGCAATGCACGGCAAGGCAAGGAAAGGGTAACGCAAGGCAAGGCACGGTAAGGCGCGGCAAGGCTAAGGCACGACAACGCAAGGCTAGGCAATAAACGGAAGGCAAGCAAAGAGTAACGGAAGGCAAGGAAGGCAAGGGAAAGCAGGGGAAGGCAAGGGTAACGGAAGGAACGGCACGGTAAGGGGAAACAAGGCTAAGGCACGACAACGCAGGGCTAGCCAATGCACGGCAAGGAAAGGAAAGGGTAACGCAAGGCAAGGAACCGTTACGCGAGGCAAGGCTAAGGCACGACAACGCAAGGCTAGGCAATGCACGGAAGGCAAACAAAGAGTAACGGAAGGCAAGGAAGGCAAGGGAAAGCAAGGCAAGGCAAGGGTAACGGAAGGAACGGCACGGCAAGGGGAAACAAGGCTAAGGCACGGCAACGCACGGCTAGTCAATGCACGGCCAGGCAAGGAAAGGGTAACGCAAGGCAAGGCACGGTAAGGCAAGACAAGGCTAATGCACGACAACGCACGGCTAGGCAATGCACGGCCAGGCAAGGAAAGGGTAACGCATGGCAAGGCACGGTGAGGCAAGGCAAGGCAAATGCACGACAACGCACGGCTAGGCAATGCACGGCAAGGCAAGGAAAGGGTAACGCAAGGCAAGGCACGGTAAGGCGCGGCAAGGCTAAGGCACGACAACGCAAGGCTAGGCAATAAACGGAAGGCAAGCAAAGAGTAACGGAAGGCAAGGAAGGCAAGGGAAAGCAGGGGAAGGCAAGGTTAACGGAAGGAACGGCACGGTAAGGGGAAACAAGGCTAAGGCACGACAACGCAGGGCTAGCCAATGCACGGCAAGGAAAGGAAAGGGTAACGCAAGGCAAGGCACCGTTACGCGAGGCAAGGCTAAGGCACGACAACGCAAGGCTAGGCAATGCACGGAAGGCAAGCAAAGAGTAACGGAAGGCAAGGAAGGCAAGGGAAAGCAAGGCAAGTCAAGGGTAAAGGAAGGAACGGCACGGCAAGGGGAAACAAGGCTAAGGCACGGCAACGCACGGCTAGGCAATGCACGGCAAGGCAAGGAAAGGGTAACGCAAGGCAAGGCAGTGTCAGGCGAGGCAAGGCTAAGGCACGACAACGCAAGGCTAGGCAATGCACGGAAGGAAAGCAAAGAGTAACGGAAAGCAATGAAAGGAAGGGAAAGCAAGGCAAGGTAAGGGTAACGCAAGGCAAGGCACGGTGAGGCAAGGCAAGGCTAATGCACGACAATGCACGGCTAGGCAAGGCACGGCAAGGCAAGGAAAGGGTAACGCAAGGCAAGGCACGGTCAGGCGAGGCAAGGCTACGGCACGACAACGCAAGGCTAGGTAATGCACGGAAGGCAAGAAAAGAGTAACGGAATGCAAGGAAGGCAAGGGAAAGCAAGGGAAGGCAAGGGTAACGAAAGGAACGGCACGGTAAGGGGAAACAAGGCTAAGGCACGACAACACAGGGCTAGGCAATGCAGGGCAAGGCAAGGAAAGGGTAACGCAAATCAAGGCACGGTTTGGGGAGGAAGGCGAATGCACGACAACGCAAGGCTAGGCAATGCACGGAAGGCAAGCAAAGAGTAACGGAAGGCAAGGAAGGCAAGGGAAAGCAAGGCAAGGCAAGGGTAACAGAAGGAACGGCACGGCAAGGGTAAAACAAGGCTAAGGCACGGCAACGCACGGCTAGGCAATGCACGGCAAGGCAAGGAAAGGGTAACGCAAGGCAAGGCACGGTGAGGCAAGGCAAGGCTGATGCACGACAACGCACGGCTAGGCAATGCAGGGCAAGGCAAGGAAAGGGTAACGCAAGGGAAGGCACGGTCAGGCGAGGCAAGGCTAAGGCACGACAACGCAAGGCTAGGTAATGCACGGAAGGCAAGGAAAGGGTAACGCAAGGCAAGGCACGGTCAGGCGAGGCAAGGCTAAGGCACGACAACGCAAGGCTAGGCAATAAACGGAAGGCAAGCAAAGAGTAACGGAAGGGAAGGAAGGCAAGGGAAAGCAAGGCAAGTTAAGGGTAACGGAAGGAACGGCACGGCAAGGGGAAACAAGGATAAGGCACGGCAACGCACGGCTAGGCAATTCACGGCAAGGCAAGGAAAGGGTAACGCAAGGCAAGGCACGGTCAGGCGAGGCAAGGCTAAGGCACGACAACGCAAGGCTAGGTAATGCACGGAAGGCAAGCAAAGAGGAACGGAAGGCAAGGAAGGCTAGGGAAAGCAGGGAAAGGCAAGGGTAACGGAAGGAACGGCACGGTAAGGGCAAACAAGACTAAGGCACGACAACACAGGGCTAGGCAATGCAGGGCAAGGTAAGGAAATGGTAACGCAAGGCAAGGCACGGTTTGGGGAGGCAAAGCTAATGCACGACAACGCAAGTCTAGGCAGTGCACGGCTAGGCAAGGAAAGAGTAACGGAAGGAAAGGAAGGCAAGGCAAAGCAAGGCAAGGCAAGTGTAACAAAAGGCAAGGCACGGCAAGGGGAAACAAGGCTAAGGAACGGCAACGCACGGCTACGCAATGCACGGCCAGGCAAGGAAAGGGTAACGCAAGGCAAGGCAAGGTAAGGCAAGACAAGGCTAATGCACGACAACGCACGGCTAGGCAATGCACGGCCAGGCAAGGAAAGGGTAACGCAAGGCATGGCTCGGTGAGGCAAGGCAAGGCAAATGCACGACAACGCACGGCTAGGCAATGCACGGCAAGGCAAGGAAAGGGTAACGCAAGGCAAGGCACGGTCAGGCGAGGCAAGGATAAGGCACGACAACGCAAGGCTAGGCAATGAACGGAAGGCAAGCAAAGAATAACGGAAGGTAAGGAAGGCTAGGGAAAGCAGGGAAAGGCAAGGGTAACGGAAGGAACGGCACGGTAAGGGCAAACAAGACTAAGGCACGACAACACAGGGCTAGGCAATGCAGGGCAAGGCAAGGAAATGGTAACGCAAGGCAAGGCACGGTTTGGGGAGGCAAAGCTAATGCACGACAACGCAAGGCTAGGCAGTGCACGGCTAGGCAAGGAAAGAGTAACGGAAGGAAAGGAAGGCAAGGCAAAGCAAGGCAAGGCAAGTGTAACAAAAGGCAAGGCACGGCAAGGGGAAACAAGGCTAAGGAACGGCAACGCACGGCTATGCAATGCACGGCCAGGCAAGGAAAGGGTAACGCAAGGCAAGGCACGGTAAGGCAAGACAAGGCTAATGCACGACAACGCACGGCTAGGCAATGCACGGCCAGGCAAGGAAAGGGTAACGCAAGGCAAGGCACGGTGAGGGAAGGCAAGGCAAATGCACGACAACGCACGGCTAGGCAATGCACATCAAGGCAAAGAAAGGGTAACGCAAGGCAAGGCACGGTCAGGCGAGGCAAGGCTAAGGCACGACAACGCAAGGCTAGGCAATGAACGGAAGGCAAGCAAAGAGTAACGGAAGGCAAGGAAGGCAAGGGAAAGTAAGGGAAGGGAAGGGCAACGAAACGAACGGCACGGTAAGGGGAAACAAGGCTAAGGCACGGCAACGCACGGCTAGGCAATGCACGGCAAGGCAAGGAAAGGGTAACGCAAGGCAAGGCACGGTGAGGCAAGGCAAGGCTGATGCACGACAACGCACGGCTAGGCAATGCACGGCAAGGCAAGGAAAGGGTAACGCAAGGCAAGGCACGGTTTGGGGAGGAAGGCGCATGAACGACAACGCAAGGCTAGGCAATGCACGGAAGGCAAGCAAAGAGTAACGGAAGGCAAGGAAGGCAAGGGAAAGCAAGGCAAGGCAAGGCTAACAGAAGGAACGGCACGGCAAGGGGAAACAAGGCTAAGGCACGGCAACGCACGGCTAGGCAATGCACGGCAAGGCAAGGAAAGGGTAACGCAAGGCAAGGCACGGTTTGGGGAGGCAAAGCTAATGCACGACAACGCAAGGCTAGGCAGTGCACGGAAGGAAAGCAAAGAGTAACGGAAGGCAATGAAAGGAAGGGAAAGCAAAGCAAGGTAAGGGTAACGCAAGGCAAGGCACGGTAAGGCAAGACAAGGCTAATGCACGACAACGCACGGCTAGGCAATGCACGGCCAGGCAAGGAAAGGGTAAGGCAAGGCAAGGCACGGTCAGGCGAGGCAAGGCTAAGGCACGACAACGCAAGGCTAGGCAATGCACGGAAGGCAAGCAAAGAGGAACGGAAGGCAAGGAAGGCTAGGGAAAGCAGGGAAAGGCAAGGGTAACGGAAGGAACGGCACGGTAAGGGCAAACAAGACTAAGGCACGACAATACAGGGCTAGGCAATGCAGGGCAAGGCAAGGAAATGGTAACTCAAGGCAAGGCACGGTTTGGGGAGGCAAAGCTAATGCAGGACAACGCAAGGCTAGGCAGTGCACGGCTAGGCAAGGAAAGAGTAACGGAAGGAAAGGAAGGCAAGGCAAAGCAAGGCAAGGCAAGTGTAACAAAAGGCAAGGCACGGCAAGGGGAAACAAGGCTAAGGAACGGCAACGTACGGCTACGCAATGCACGGCCAGGCAAGGAAAGGGTAACGCAAGGCAAGGCACGGTAAGGCAAGACAAGGCTAATGCACGACAATGCACGGCTAGGCAATGCACGGCCAGGCAAGGAAAGGGTAACGCAAGGCAAGGCACGGTGAGGCAAGGCAAGGCAAATGCACGACAACGCACGGCTCGGCAATGCACGGCAAGGCAAGGAAAGGGTAACGCAAGGCAAGGCACGGTCAGGCGAGGCAAGGCTAAGGCACGACAACGCAAGGCTAGGCAATGAACGGAAGGCAAGCAAAGAGTAATGGAAGGCAAGGAAGGGAAGGGAAAGCAAGGGAAGGCAAGGGCAACGAAAGGAACGGCACGGTAAGGGGAAACAAAGCTAAGGCACGACAATGCAGGGCTAGGCAATGCACGGCAAGGCAAGGAAAGGGTAACGCAAGGCAAAGCACGGTGAGGCAAGACAAGGCAAATGCACGACAACGCACGGCTAGGCAATGCACGGCAAGGCAAGGAAAGGGTAACTCAAGGCAAGGCACGGTCAGGCGAGGCAAGGCTAAGGCACGACAACGCAAGGCTAGGCAATGCACGGAAGGCAAGCAAAGAGTAACGGAAGGCAAGGAAGGCAAGGGAAAGCAGGGGAAGGCAAGGGTAACGAAAGGAACGGCACGGTAAGGGGAAACAAGGCTAAGGCACGACAACACAGGGCTAGGCAATGCAGGGCAAGGCAAGGAATGGGTAACGCAAGGCAAGGCACGGTTTGGGGAGGCAAGGCTAATGCACGACAACGCAAGGCTAGGCAATGCACGGAAGGCAAGCAAAGAGTAACGGAAGGCAAGGAAGGCAAGGGAAAGCAAGGCAAGGCAAGGGTAACGGAAGGAACGGCACGGTAAGGGGAAACAAGGCTAAGGCACGACAACACAGGGCTAGGCAATGCAGGGCAAGGCAAGGAATGGGTAACGCAAGGCAAGGCACGGTTTGGGGAGGCAAGGCTAATGCACGACAACGCAAGGCTAGGCAATGCACGGAAGGCAAGCAAAGAGTAACGGAAGGCAAGGAAGGCAAGGGAAAGCAAGGCAAGGCAAGGGTAACAGAAGGAACGGCACGGCAAGGGGAAACAAGGCTAAGGCACGGCAACGCACGGCTAGGCAATGCACGGCAAGGCAAGGAAAGGGTAACGCAATGCAAGGCACGGTGAGGCAAGGCAAGGCTGATGCACGACAACGCACGGCTAGGCAATGCACGGCAAGGCAAGGAAAGGGTAACGCAAGACAAGGCACGGTCAGGCGAGGCAAGGCTAAGGCACGACAACGCAAGGCTAGGCAATGCACGGCAAGGCAAGAAAAGGGTAACGCAAGGCAAGGCACGGTAAGGCGCGGCAAGGCTAAGGCACGACAACGCAAGGCTAGGCAATAAACGGAATGCAAGCAAAGAGTAACGGAAGGCAAGGATTGCAAGGGAAAGCAGGGGAAGGCAAGGGTAACGGAAGGAACGGCACGGTAAGGGGAAACAAGGCTAAGGCACGAAAACGCAGGGCTAGCCAATGCACGGCAAGGAAAGGAAAGGGTAACGCAAGGCAAGGCACCGTTAGGCGAGGCAAGGCTAAGGCACGACAACGCAGGGCTAGCCAATGCACGGCAAGGCAAGGAAAGGGTAACGCAAGGCAAGGCACCGTTAGGCGAGGCAAGGCTAAGGCACGACAACGCAAGGCTAGGCAATGCACGGAAGGCAAGCAAAGAGTAACGGAATGCAAGGAAGGCAAGGGAAAGCAAGGCAAGGCAAGGGTAACGGAAGGAACGGCACGGCAAGGGGAAACAAGGCTAAGGCACGGCAACGCACGGCTAGGCAATGCACGGCAAGGCAGGAAAGGGTAACGCAAGGCAAGGCACGGTCAGGCGAGGCAAGGCTAAGGCACGACAACGCAAGGCTAGGCAATGCACGGAAGGAAAGCAAAGAGTAACGGAAAGCAATGAAAGGAAGGGAAAGCAAGGCAAGGTAAGGGTAACGCAAGGCAAGGGACGGTGAGGCAAGGCAAGGCTGATGCACGGCAACGCACGGCTAGGCAATTCACGGCAAGGCAAGGAAAGGGTAACGCAAGGCAAGGCACGGTCAGGCGAGGCAAGGCTAAGGCACGACAACGAAAGGCTAGGCAATGCACGGAAGGCAAGCAAAGAGGAACGGAAGGCAAGGAAGGCTAGGGAAAGCAGGGAAAGGCAAGGGTAACGGAAGGAACGGCACGGTAAGGGCAAACAAGACTAAGGCACGACAACACAGGGCTAGGCAATGCAGGGCAAGGCAAGGAAATGGTAACGCAAGGCAAGGCACGGTTTGGGGAGGCAAAGCTAATGCACGACAACGCAAGGCTAGGCAGTGCACGGCTAGGCAAGGAAAGAGTAACGGAAGGAAAGGAAGGCAAGGCAAAGCAAGGTAAGGCAAGTGTAACAAAAGGCAAGGCACGGCAAGGGGAAACAAGGCTAAGGCACGACAACGCAGGGCTACGCAATGCACGGCCAGGCAAGGAAAGGGTAACGCAAGGCAAGGCACGGTAAGGCAAGACAAGGGTAATGCACGACAACGCACGGCTACGCAATGCACGGACAGGCAAGGAAAGGGTAACGCAAGGCAAGGCACGGTGAGGCAAGGCAAGGCAAATGCACGACAACGCACGGCTAGGCAATGCACGGCAAGGCAAGGAAAGGGTAACGCAAGGCAAGGCACGGTCAGGCGAGGCAAGGCTTAGGCACGACAACGCAAGGCTAGGCAATGAACGGAAGGCAAGCAAAGAGTAACGGAAGGCAAGGAAGGCAAGGGAAAGCAAGGGAAGGCAAGGGCAACGAAAGGAACGGCACGGTAAGGGGAAACAAAGCTAAGGCACGACAAATCAGGGCTAGGCAATGCACGGCAAGGCAAGGAAAGGGTAACGCAAGGCAAGGCACGGTGAGGGAAGACAAGGCAAATGCACGACAACGCACGGCTAGGCAATGCACGGCAAGGCAAGGAAAGGGTAACTCAAGGCAAGGCACGGTCAGGCGAGGCAAGGCTAAGGCACGACAACGCAAGGCTAGGCAATGAACGGAAGGCAAGCAAAGAGTAACGGAAGGCAAGGAAGGCAAGGGAAAGCAGGGGAAGGCAAGGGTAACGAAAGGAACGGCACGGTAAGGGGAAACAAGGCTAAGGCACGACAACACAGGGCTAGGCAATGCAGGGCAAGGCAAGGAAAGGGTAACGCAAGGCAAGGCACGGTTTGGGGAGGAAGGCGAATGCACGACAACGCAAGGCTAGGCAATGCACGGAAGGCAAGCAAAGAGTAACGGAAGGCAAGGAAGGCAAGGGAAAGCAAGGCAAGGCAAGGGTAACTCAAGGCACGGCACGGCAAGGGGAAAGAAGGCTAAGGCACGGCAACGCACGGCTAGGCAATGAACGGAAAGGCAAGGAAAGGGTAACGGAAGGCAAGGCACGGTGAGGCAAGGCAAGGCTGATGCACGATAACGCACGGCTAGGCAATGCACGGCAAGGCAAGGAAAGGGTAACGCAAGGCGAGGCACGGTCAGGCGAGGCAAGGCTAAGGCACGACAACGCAAGGCTAGGCAATGCACGGCAAGGCAAGGAAAGGGTAACGCAAGGCAAGGCACGGTAAGGAGCGGCAAGGCTAAGGCACGACAACGCAAGGCTAGGCAATAAACGGAAGGCAAGCAAAGAGTAACGGAAGGCAAGGAAGGCAAGGGAAAGCAGGGGAAGGCAAGGGTAACGGAAGGAACGGCACGGTAAGGGGAAACAAGGCTAAGGCACGACAACGCAGGGCTAGCCAATGCACGGCAAGGAAAGGAAAGGGTAACGCAAGGCAAGGCACCGTTACGCGAGGCAAGGCTAAGGCACGACAACGCAAGGCTAGGCAATGCACGGAAGGCAAGCAAAGAGTAACGGAAGGCAAGGAAGGCAAGGGAAAGCAAGGCAAGGCAAGGGTAACGAAAGGAACGGCACGGCAAGGGGAAACAAGGCTAAGGCACGGCAACGCACGGCTAGGCAATGCACGGCAAGGCAAGGAAAGGGTAACGCAAGGCAAGGCACTGTCAGGCGAGGCAAGGCTAAGGCACGACAACGCAAGGCTAGGCAATGCACGGAAGGCAAGCAAAGAGTAACGGAAGGCAAGGAAGGCAAGGGAAAGCAAGGCAAGGCAAGGGTAACGAAAGGAACGGCACGGCAAGGGGAAACAAGGCTAAGGCACGGCAACGCACGGCTAGGCAATGCACGGCAAGGCAAGGAAAGGGTAACGCAAGGCAAGGCACTGTCAGGCGAGGCAACGCTAAGGCACGACAACGCAAGGCTAGGCAATGCACGGAAGGAAAGCAAAGAGTAACGGAAGGCAATGAAAGGAAGGGAAAGCAAGGCAAGGTAAGGGTAACGCAAGGCAAGGCACGGTGAGGCAAGGCAAGGCTGATGCACGACAACGCACGGCTAGGCAATTCACGGCAAGGCAAGGAAAGGGTAACGCAAGGCAAGGCACGGTCAGGCGAGGCAAGGCTAAGGCACGACAACGCAAGGCTAGGCAATGCACGGAAGGCAAGCAAAGAGGAACGGAAGGCAAGGAAGGCTAGGGAAAGCAGGGAAAGGCAAGGGTAACGGAAGGAACGGCACGGTAAGGGCAAACAAGACTAAGGCACGACAACACAGGGCTAGGCAATGCAGGGCAAGGCAAGGAAATGGTAACGCAAGGCAAGGCACGGTTTGGGGAGGCAAAGCTAATGCACGACAACGCAAGGCTAGGCAGTGCACGGCTAGGCAAGGAAAGAGTAACGGAAGGAAAGGAAGGAAAGGCAAAGCAAGGCAAGGCAAGTGTAACAAAAGGCAAGGCACGGCAAGGGGAAACAAGGCTAAGGAACGGCAACGCACGGCTACGCAATGCACGGCCAGGCAAGGAAAGGGTAACGCAAGGCAAGGCACGGTAAGGCAAGACAAGGCTAATGCACGACAACGCACGGCTAGGCAATGCACGGCCAGGCAAGGAAAGGGTAACGCAAGGCAAAGCACGGTGAGGCAAGGCAAGGCAAATGCACGACAACGCACGGCTAGGCAATGCACGGCAAGGCAAGGAAAGGGTAACGCAAGGCAATGCACGGTCAGGCGAGGCAAGGCTAAGGCACGACAACGCAAGGCTAGGCAATGAACGGAAGGCAAGCAAAGAGTAACGGAAGGCAAGGAAGGCAAGGGAAAGCAAGGGAAGGCAAGGGCAACGAAAGGAACGGCACGGTAAGGGGAAACAAAGCTAAGGCACCACAATGGAGGGCTAGGCAATGCACGGCAAGTCAAGGAAAGGGTAACGCAAGGCAAAGCACGGTGAGGCAAGACAAGGCAAATGCACGATAACGCACGGCTAGGCAATGCACGGCAAGGCAAGGAAAGGGTAACTCAAGGCAAGGCACGGTCAGGCGAGGCAAGGCTAAGGCACGACAACGCAAGGCTAGGCAATGAACGGAAGGCAAGCAAAGAGTAACGGAAGGCAAGGAAGGCAAGGGAAAGCAGGGGAAGGCAAGGGTAACGAAAGGAACGGCACGGTAAGGGGAAACAAGGCTAAGGCACGACAACACAGGGCTAGGCAATGCAGGGCAAGGCAAGGAAAGGGTAACGCAAGGCAAGGCACGGTTTGGGGAGGAAGGCGAATGCACGACAACGCAAGGCTAGGCAATGCACGGAAGGCAAGCAAAGAGTAACGGAAGCAAGGAACGCAAGGGAAAGCAAGGCAAGGCAAGGGTAACAGAAGGAACGGCACGGCAAGGGGAAACAAGGCTAAGGCACGGCAACGCACGGCTAGGCAATGAACGGAAAGGCAAGGAAAGGGTAACGGAAGGCAAGGCACGGTGAGGCAAGGCAAGGCTGATGCACGATAACGCACGGCTAGGCAATGCACGGCAAGGCAAGGAAAGGGTAACGCAAGGCGAGGCACGGTCAGGCGAGGCAAGGCTAAGGCACGACAACGCAAGGCTAGGCAATGCACGGCAAGGCAAGGAAAGGGTAACGCAAGGCAAGGCACGGTAAGGAGCGGCAAGGCTAAGGCACGACAACGCAAGGCTAGGCAATAAACGGAAGGCAAGCAAAGAGTAACGGAAGGCAAGGAAGGCAAGGGAAAGCAGGGGAAGGCAAGGGTAACGGAAGGAACGGCACGGTAAGGGGAAACAAGGCTAAGGCACGACAACGCAGGGCTAGCCAATGCACGGCAAGGAAAGGAAAGGGTAACGCAAGGCAAGGCACCGTTACGCGAGGCAAGGCTAAGGCACGACAACGCAAGGCTAGGCAATGCACGGAAGGCAAGCAAAGAGTAACGGAAGGCAAGGAAGGCAAGGGAAAGCAAGGCAAGTCAAGGGTAACGAAAGGAACGGCACGGCAAGGGGAAACAAGGCTAAGGCACGACAACGCACGGCTAGGCAGTGCACGGCAAGGCAAGGAAAGGGTAACGCAAGGCAAGGCACGGTCAGGCGAGGCAAGGCTAAGGCACGACAACGCAAGGCTAGGCAATGCACGGAAGGCAAGCAAAGAGTAACGGAAGGCAAGGAAGGCAAGGGAAAGCAAGGCAAGGCAAGGGTAACGAAAGGAACGGCACGGCAAGGGGAAACAAGGCTAAGGCACGGCAACGCACGGCTAGGCAATGCACGGCAAGGCAAGGAAAGGGTAACGCAAGGCAAGGCACTGTCAGGCGAGGCAACGCTAAGGCACGACAACGCAAGGCTAGGCAATGCACGGAAGGAAAGCAAAGAGTAACGGAAGGCAATGAAAGGAAGGGAAAGCAAGGCAAGGTAAGGGTAACGCAAGGCAAGGCACGGTGAGGCAAGGCAAGGCTGATGCACGACAACGCACGGCTAGGCAATTCACGGCAAGGCAAGGAAAGGGTAACGCAAGGCAAGGCACGGTCAGGCGAGGCAAGGCTAAGGCACGACAACGCAAGGCTAGGCAATGCACGGAAGGCAAGCAAAGAGGAACGGAAGGCAAGGAAGGCTAGGGAAAGCAGGGAAAGGCAAGGGTAACGGAAGGAACGGCACGGTAAGGGCAAACAAGACTAAGGCACGACAACACAGGGCTAGGCAATGCAGGGCAAGGCAAGGAAATGGTAACGCAAGGCAAGGCACGGTTTGGGGAGGCAAAGCTAATGCACGACAACGCAAGGCTAGGCAGTGCACGGCTAGGCAAGGAAAGAGTAACGGAAGGAAAGGAAGGAAAGGCAAAGCAAGGCAAGGCAAGTGTAACAAAAGGCAAGGCACGGCAAGGGGAAACAAGGCTAAGGAACGGCAACGCACGGCTACGCAATGCACGGCCAGGCAAGGAAAGGGTAACGCAAGGGAAGGCACGGTAAGGGAAGACAAGGCTAATGCACGACAACGCACGGCTAGGCAATGCACGGCAAGGCAAGGAAAGGGTAACGCAAGGCAAGGCACGGTGAGGCAAGGCAAGGCAAATGCACGACAACGCACGGCTAGGCAATGCACGGCAAGGCAAGGAAAGGGTAACGCAAGGCAAAGCACGGTGAGGCAAGACAAGGCAAATGCACGACCATGCACGGCTAGGCAATGCACGGCAAGGCAAGGAAAGGGTAACTCAAGGCAAGGCACGGTCAGGTGAGGCAAGGCTAAGGCACGACAACGCAAGGCTAGGCAATGCACGGAAGGCAAGCAAAGAGTAACGGAAGGCAAGGAAGGCAAGGGAAATCTGGGGAAGGCAAGGGTAACGAAAGGAACGGCACGGTAAGGGGAAACAAGGCTAAGGCACGACAACACAGGGCTAGGCAATGCAGGGCAAGGCAAGGAAAGGGTAAAGCAAGGCAAGGCACGGTTTGGGGAGGAAGGCGAATGCACGACAACGCAAGGCTAGGCAATGCACGGAAGGCAAGCAAAGAGTAACGGAAGGCAAGGAAGGCAAGGGAAAGCAAGGCAAGGCAAGGGTAACAGAAGGAACGGCACGGCAAGGGGAAGCAAGGCTAAGGCACGGCAAAGCACGGCTAGGCAATGCACGGCAAGGCAAGGAAAGGGTAACGCAAGGCAAGGCACGGTGAGGCAAGGCAAGGCTGATGCACGACAACGCACGGCTAGGCAATGCACGGCAAGGCAAGGAAAGGGTAACGCAAGGCAAGGCACGGTCAGGCGAGGCAAGGCTAAGGCACGACAACGCAAGGCTAGGAAATGCACGGCAAGGCAAGGAAAGGGTAACGCAAGGCAAGGCACGGTAAGGCGAGGCAAGGCTAAGGCACGAAAACGCAAGGCTAGGCAATAAACGGAAGGCAAGCAAAGAGTAACGGAAGGCAAGGAAGGCAAGGGAAAGCAGGGGAAGGCAAGGGTAACGGAAGGAACGGCACGGTAAGGGGAAATACAGCTAAGGCACGACAACGCAAGGCTAGGCAATGAACGGAAGGCAAGCAAAGAGTAACGGAAGGCAAGGAAGGCAAGGGAAAGCAAGGGAAGGCAAGGGCAACGAAAGGAACGGCACGGTAAGGGGAAACAAAGCTAAGGCACGACAATCCAGGGCTAGGCAATGCACGGCAAGGCAAGGAAAGGGTAACGCAAGGCAAAGCACGGTGAGGCAAGACAAGGCAAATGCACGACAACGCACGGCTAGGCAATGCACGGCAAGGCAAGGAAAGGGTAACTCAAGGCAAGGCACGGTCAGGCGAGGCAAGGCTAAGGCACGACAACGCAAGGCTAGGCAATGCACGGAAGGCAAGCAAAGAGTAACGGAAGGCAAGGAAGGCAAGGGAAAGCAGGGGAAGGCAAGGGTAACGAAAGGAACGGCACGGTAAGGGGAAACAAGGCTAAGGCACGACAACAAAGGGCTAGGCAATGCAGGGCAAGGCAAGGAAAGGGTAACGCAAGGCAAGGCACGGTTTGGGGAGGAAGGCGAATGCACGACAACGCAAGGCTAGGCAATGCACGGAAGCCAAGCAAAGAGTACCGGAAGGCAAGGAAGGCAAGGGAAAGCAAGGCAAGGCAAGGGTAACAGAAGGAACGGCACGGCAAGGGGAAACAAGGCTAAGGCACGGCAACGCACGGCTAGGCAATGAACGGAAAGGCAAGGAAAGGGTAACGCAAGGCAAGGCACGGTGAGGCAAGGCAAGGCTGATGCACGATAACGCACGGCTAGGCAATGCACGGCAAGGCAAGGAAAGGGTAACGCAAGGCAAGGCACGGTCAAGCGAGGCAAGGCTAAGGCACGACAACGCAAGGCTAGGCAATGCACGGCAAGGCAAGGAAAGGGTAACTCAAGGCAAGGCACGGTAAGGCGCGGCAAGGCTAAGGCACGACAACGCAAGGCTAGGCAATAAACGGAAGGCAAGCAAAGAGTAACGGAAGGCAAGGAAGGCAAGGGAAAGCAGGGGAAGGCAAGGGTAACGGAAGGAACGGCACGGTAAGGGGAAACAAGGCTAAGGCACGACAACACAGGGCTAGCCAATGCACGGCAAGGAAAGGAAAAGGTAACGCAAGGCAAGGCACCGTTACGCGAGGCAAGGCTAAGGCACGACAACGCAAGGCTAGGCAATGCACGGAAGGCAAGCAAAGAGTAACGGAAGGCAAGGAAGGGAAGGGAAAGCAAGGCAAGGCAAGGGTAACGGAAGGAACGGCACGGCAAGGGGAAACAAGGCTAAGGCACGGCAACGCACGGCTAGGCAATGCACGGCAAGGCAAGGAAAGGGTAACGCAAGGCAAGGCACGGTCAGGCGAGGCAAGGCTAAGGCACGACAACGCAAGGCTAGGCAATGCACGGAAGGAAAGCAAAGAGTAACGGAAAGCAATGAAAGGAAGGGAAAGCAAGGCAAGGTAAGGGTAACGCAAGGCAAGGCACGGTGAGGCAAGGCAAGGCTGATGCACGACAACGCACGGCTAGGCAATTCACGGCAAGGCAAGCAAAGAGGAACGGAAGGCAAGGAAGGCTAGGGAAAGCAGGGAAAGGCAAGGGTAACGGAAGGAACGGCACGGTAAGGGCAAACAAGACTAAGGCACGACAACAGAGGGCTAGGCAATGCAGGGCAAGGCAAGGAAATGGTAACGCAAGGCAAGGCACGGTTTGGGGAGGCAAAGCTAATGCACGACAACGCAAGGCTAGGCAGTGCACGGCTAGGCAAGGAAAGAGTAACGGAAGGAAAGGAAGGAAAGGCAAAGCAAGGCAAGGCAAGTGTAACAAAAGGCAAGGCACGGCAAGGGGAAACAAGGCTAAGGAACGGCAACGCACGGCTACGCAATGCACGGCCAGGCAAGGAAAGGGTAACGCAAGGCAAGGCACGGTAAGGCAAGACAAGGCTAATGCACGACAACGCACGGCTAGGCAATGCACGGCCTGGCAAGGAAAGGGTAACGCAAGGCAAGGCACGGTGAGGCAAGGCAAGGCAAATGCACGACAACGCACGGCTCGGCAATGCACGGCAAGGCAAGGAAAGGGTAACGCAAGGCAAGGCACGGTCAGGCGAGGCAAGGCTAAGGCACGACAACGCAAGGCTAGGCAATGAACGGAAGGCAAGCAAAGAGTAACGGAAGGCAAGGAAGGCAAGGGAAAGCAAGGGAAGGCAAGGGCAACGAAAGGAACGGCACGGTAAGGGGAAACAAAGCTAAGGCACGACAATGCAGGGCTAGGCAATGCACGGCAAGGCAAGGAAAGGGTAACGCAAGGCAAAGCACGGTGAGGCAAGACAAGGCAAATGCATGACAACGCACGGCTAGGCAATGCACGGCAAGGCAAGGAAAGGGTAACTCAAGGCAAGGCACGGTCAGGCGAGGCAAGGCTAAGGCACGACAACGCAAGGCTAGGCAATGCACGGAAGGCAAGCAAAGAGTATCGGAAGGCAAGGAAGGCAAGGGAAAGCAGGGGAAGGCAAGGGTAACGAAAGGAACGGCACGGTAAGGGGAAACAAGGCTAAGGCACGACAACACAGGGCTAGGCAATGCAGGGCAAGGCAAGGAATGGGTAACGCAAGGCAAGGCACGGTTTGGGGAGGAAGGCGAATGCACGACAACGTAACGCTAGGCAATGCACGGAAGGCAAGCAAAGAGTAACGGAAGGCAAGGAAGGCAAGGGAAAGCAAGGCAAGGCAAGGGTAACAGAAGGAACGGCACGGCAAGGGGAAACAAGGCTAAGGCACGGCAACGCACGGCTAGGCAATGCACGGCAAGGCAAGGAAAGGGTAACGCAAGGCAAGGCACGGTGAGGCAAGGCAAGGCTGATGCACGACAACGCACGGCTAGGCAATGCACGGCAAGGCAAGGAAAGGGTAACGCAAGACAAGGCACGGTCAGGCGAGGCAAGGCTAAGGCACGACAACGCAAGGCTAGGCAATGCACGGCAAGGCAAGAAAAGGGTAACGCCAGGCAAGGCACGGTAAGGCGCGGCAAGGTTAAGGCACGACAACGCAAGGCTAGGCAATAAACGGAATGCAAGCAAAGAGTAACGGAAGGCAAGGAAGGCAAGGGAAAGCAGGGGAAGGCAAGGGTAACGGAAGGAACGGCACGGTAAGGGGAAACAAGGCTAAGGCACGACAACGCAGGGCTAGCCAATGCACGGCAAGGAAAGGAAAGGGTAACGCAAGGCAAGGCACCGTTAGGCGAGGCAAGGCTAAGGCACGACAACGCAGGGCTAGCCAATGCACGGCAAGGAAAGGAAAGAGTAACGCAAGGCAAGGCACCGTTACGCGAGCCAAGGCTAAGGCACGACAACGCAAGGCTAGGCAATGCACGGAAGGCAAGCAAAGAGTAACGGAAGGCAAGGAAGGCAAGGGAAAGCAAGGCAAGGCAAGGGTAACGAAAGGAACGGCACGGCAAGGGGAAACAAGGCTAAGGCACGGCAACGCACGGCTAGGCAATGCACGGCAAGGCAAGGAAAGGGTAACGCAAGCCAAGGCACTGTCAGGCGAGGCAAGGCTAAGGCACGACAACGCAAGGCTAGGCAATGCACGGAAGGCAAGCAAAGAGTAACGGAAGGCAAGGAAGGCAAGGGAAAGCAAGGCAAGGCAAGGGTAACGAAAGGAACGGCACGGCAAGGGGAAACAAGGCTAAGGCACGGCAACGCACGGCTAGGCAATGCACGGCAAGGCAAGGAAAGGGTAACGCAAGGCAAGGCACTGTCAGGCGAGGCAAGGCTAAGGCACGACAACGCAAGGCTAGGCAATGCACGGAAGGAAAGCAAAGAGTAACGGAAGGCAATGAAAGGAAGGGAAAGCAAGGCAAGGTAAGGGTAACGCAAGGCAAGGCACGGTGAGGCAAGGCAAGGCTGATGCACGACAACGCACGGCTAGGCAATGCACGGCAAGGCAAGGAAAGGGTAACGCAAGGCAAGGCACGGTTTGGGGAGGAAGGCGCATGCACGACAACGCAAGGCTAGGCAATGCACGGAAGGCAAGCAAAGAGTAACGGAAGGCAAGGAAGGCAAGGGAAAGCAAGGCAAGGCAAGGGTAACAGAAGGAACGGCACGGCAAGGGGAAACAAGGCTAAGGCACGGCAACGCACGGCTAGGCAATGCACGGCAAGGCAAGGAAAGGGTAACGCAAGGCAAGGCACGGTGAGGCAAGGCAAGGCTGATGCACGACAACGCACGGCTAGGCAATGCACGGCAAGGCAAGGAAAGGGTAACGCAAGGCAAGGCACGGTCAGGCGAGGCAAGGCTAAGGCACGACAACGCAAGGATAGGCAATGCACGGCAATGCAAGGAAAGGGTAACGCAAGGCAAGGCACGGTAAGGCGCGGCAAGGCTAAGGCACGACAACGCAAGGCTAGGCAATAAACGGAAGGCAAGCAAAGAGTAACGGAAGGCAAGGAAGGCAAGGGAAAGCAGGGGAAGGCAAGGGTAACGGAAGGAACGGCACGGTAAGGGGAAACAAGGCTAAGGCACGACAACGCAGGGCTAGCCAATGCACGGCAAGGAAAGGAAAGTGTAACGCAAGGCAAGGCACCGTTACGCGAGGCAAGGCTAAGGCACGACAACGCAAGGCTAGGCAATGCACGGAAGGCAAGCAAAGAGTAACGGAAGGCAAGGAAGGCAAGGGAAAGCCAGGCAAGGCAAGTGTAACAAAAGGCACGCAACGGCAAGGGGAAACAAGGCTAAGGCACGACAACACACGGCTACGCAATGCACGGCAAGGCAAGGAAAGGGTAATGCAAGGCAAGGCACTGTCAGGTGAGTCAAGGCTAATGCACGACAACGCAAGGCTAGGCAATGCACGGAAGGCAAGCAAAGAGTAACGGAAGGCAAGGAAGGGAAAGCAAGGCAAGGTAAGGGTAACGCAAGGCAAGGCACGGTGAGGGAAGGCAAGGCAAATGCACGACAACGCACGGCTAGGCAATGCACGGCCAGGCAAGGAAAGGGTAACGCAAGGCAAGGCACGGTGAGGGAAGGCAAGGCAAATGCACGACAACGCACGGCTAGGCAATGCACGGCAAGGCAAGGAAAGGGTAACGCAAGGCAAGGCACGGTCAGGCGAGGCAAGGCTAAGGCACGACAACGCAAGGCTAGGCAATGAACGGAAGGCAAGCAAAGAGTAACGGAAGGCAAGGAAGGCAAGGGAAAGCAAGGGAAGGCAAGGGTAACGAAAGGAACGGCACGGTAAGGGGAAACAAGGCTAAGGCACGACAACACAGGGCTAGGCAATGCAGGGCAAGGCAAGGAAAGGGTAACGCAAGGCAAGGCACGGTTTGGGGAGGAAGGCGCATGCACGACAACGCAAGGCTAGGCAATGCACGGAAAGCAAGCAAAGAGTAACGGAAGGCAAGGAAGGCAAGGGAAAGCAAGGCAAGGCAAGGGTAACAGAAGGAACGGCACGGCAAGGGGAAACAAGGCTAAGGCACGGCAACGCACGGCTAGGCAATGCACGGCAAGGCAAGGAAAGGGTAACGCAAGGCAAGGCACGATGAGGCAAGGCAAGGCTGATGCACGACAACGCACGGCTAGGCAATGCACGGCAAGGCAAGGAAAGGGTAACGCAAGGCAAGGCACGGTCAGGCGAGGCAAGGCTAAGGCACGACAACGCAAGGCTAGGCAATGCACGGCAAGGCAAGGAAAGGGTAACGCAAGGCAAGGCACGGTAAGGCGCGGCAAGGCTAAGGCACGACAACGCAAGGCTAGGCAATAAACGGAAGGCAAGCAAAGAGTAACGGAAGGCAAGGAAGGCAAGGGAAAGCAGGGGAAGGCAAGGGTAACGGAAGGAACGGCACGGTAAGGGGTAACAAGGCTAAGGCACGACAACGCAGGGCTAGCCAATGCACGGCAAGGAAAGGAAAGGGTAACGCAAGGCAAGGCACCGTTACGCGAGGCAAGGCTAAGGCACGACAACGCAAGGCTAGGCAATGCACGGAAGGCAAGCAAAGAGTAACGGAAGGCAAGGAAGGCAAGGGAAAGCAAGGCAAGGCAAGGGTAACGGAAGGAACGGCACGGCAAGGGGAAACAAGGCTAAGGCACGGCAACGCACGGCTAGGCAATGCACGGCAAGGCAAGGAAAGGGTAACGCAAGGCAAGGCACTGTCAGGCGAGGCAAGGCTAAGGCACGACGACGCAAGGCTAGGCAATGCACGGACGGAAAGCAAAGAGTAACGGAAGGCAATGAAAGGAAGGGAAAGCAAGGCAAGGTAAGGGTAACGCCAGGCAAGGCACGGTGAGGCAAGGCAAGGCAAATGCACGACAACGCACGGCCAGGCAATGCACGGCAAGGCAAGGAAAGGGTAACTCAAGGCAAGGCACGGTCAGGCGAGGCAAGTCTAAGGCACGACAACGCAAGGCTAGGCAATGAACGGAAGGCAAGCAAAGGGTAACGGAAGGCAAGGAAGGCAAGGGAAAGCAAGGCAAAGCAAGGGTAACGGAAGGAACGGCACGGCAAGGGGAAACAAGGCTAAGGCACGGAAACGCACGGCTAGGCAATGCACGGCCAGGCAAGGAAAGGGTAACGCAAGGCAAGGCACGGTAAGGCAAGACAAGGCTAATGCACGACAACGCACGGCTAGGCAATGCACGGCCAGGCAAGGAAAGGGTAACGCAAGGCAAGGCACGGTGAGGCAAGGCATGGCAAATGCACGACAACGCACGGCTAGGCAATTCACGCCAAGGCAAGGAAAGGGTAACGCAAGGCAAGGCACGGTCAGGCGAGGCAAGTCTAAGGCACGACAACGCAAGGCTAGGCAATGAACGGAAGGCAAGCAAAGGGTAACGGAAGGCAAGGAGGGCAAGGGAAAGCAAGGCAAGGCAAGGGTAACGGAAGGAACGGCACGGCAAGGGGAAAAAAGGCTAAGGCACGGCAACGCACGGCTAGGCAATGCACGGCAAGGCAAGGAAAGGGTAACGCAAGGCAAAGCACGGTGAGGCAAGACAAGGCAAAGGCACGGCAACGCACGGCTAGGCAATGCACGGCCAGGCAAGGAAAGGGTAACGCAAGGCAAGGCACGGTGAGGCAAGGCAAGGCAAATGCACGACAACGCACGGCTAGGCAATGCACGGCAAGGCAAGGAAAGGGTAACGCAAGGCAAGGCACGGTCAGGCGAGGCAAGGCTAAGGCACGACAACGCAAGGCTAGGCAATGAACGGAAGGCAAGCAAAGAGTAACGGAAGGCAAGGAAGGCAAGGGAAAGCAAGGGAAGGCAAGGGCAACGAAAGGAACGGCACGGTAAGGGGAAACAAAGCTAAGGCACGACAATGCAGGGCTAGGCAATGCACGGCAAGGCAAGTAAAGGGTAACGCAAGGCAAAGCACGGTGAGGCAAGACAAGGCAAATGCAGGACAACGCACGGCTAGGCAATGCACGGCAAGGCAAGGAAAGGGTAACTCAAGGCAAGGCACGGTCAGGCGAGGCAAGGCTAAGGCACGACAACGCAAGGCTAGGCAATGCACGGAAGGCAAGCAAAGAGTAACGGAAGGCAAGGAAGGCAAGGGAAAGCAGGGGAAGGCAAGGGTAACGAAAGGAACGGCACGGTAAGGGGAAACAAGGCTAAGGCACGACAACACAGGGCTAGGCAATGCAGGACAAGGCAAGGAAAGGGTAACGCAAGGCAAGGCACGGTTTGGGGAGGCAAGGCTAATGCACGACAACGCAACGCTAGGCAATGCACGGAAGGCAAGCAAAGAGTAACGGAAGGCAAGGAAGGCAAGGGAAAGCAAGGCAAGGCAAGGGTAACGGAAGGAACGGCACGGTAAGGGGAAACAAGACTAAGGCACGACAACACAGGGCTAGGCAATGCACGGCAAGGCAAGGCAAGGGTAACGCAAGTCAAGGCACGGTGAGGCAAGGCAAGGCTGATGCACGACAATGCACGGCTAGGCAATGCACGGCAAGGCAAGGAAAGGGTAACGCAAGGCAAGGCACGGTCAGGCGAGGCAAGGCTAAGGCACGACAACGCAAGGTTAGGCAATGCACGGCAAGGCAAGGAAAGGGTAACGCAAGGCAAGGCACGGTAAGGCGCGGCAAGGCTAAGGCACGACAACGCAAGGCTAGGCAATAAACGGAAGGCAAGCAAAGAGTAACGGAAGGCAAGGAAGGCAAGGGAAAGCAGGGGAAGGCAAGGGTAACGGAAGGAACGGCACGGTAAGGGGAAACAAGGCTAAGGCACGACAACGCAGGGCTAGCCACTGCACGGCAAGGAAAGGAAAGGGTAACGCAAGGCAAGGCACCGTTACGCGAGGCAAGGCTAGGGCACGACAACGCAAGGCTAGGCAATGCACGGAAGGCAAGCAAAGAGTAACGGAAGGCCAGGAAGGCAAGGGAAAGCAAGGTAAGGCAAGGGTAACGGAAGGAACGGCACGGCAAGGGGAAACAAGGCTAAGGCACGGCAACGCACGGCTAGGCAATGCACGGCAAGGCAAGGAAATGGTAACGCAAGGCAAGGCACGGTTTAGGGAGGCAAAGCTAATGCACGACAACGCAAGGCTAGGCAGTGCACGGCTAGGCAAGGTAAGAGTAACGGAAGGAAAGGAAGGCAAGGCAAAGCAAGGCAAGGCAAGTGTAACAAAAGGCAAGGCACGGCAAGGGGAAACAAGGCTAAGGAACGGCAACGCACGGCTACGCAATGCACGGCCAGGCAAGGAAAGGATAACGCAAGGCAAGGCACGGTAAGACAAGACAAGGCTAATGCACGACAACGCACGTCTAGGCAATGCACGGCCAGGCAAGGAAAGGGTAACGCAAGGCAAGGAACGGTGAGGCAAGGCAAGGCAAATGCACGACAACGCACGGCTAGGCAATGCACGGCAAGGCAAGGAAAGGGTAACGCAAGGCAAGGCACGGTCAGGCGAGGCAAGGCTAAGGCACGACAACGCAAGGCTAGGCAATGAACGGAAGGCAAGCAAAGAGTAACGGAAGGCAAGGAAGGCAAGGGAAAGCAAGGCAAGGCAAGGGTAACGGAAGGAACGGCACGGTAAGGGGAAACAAGGCTAAGGCACGACAACACAGGGCTAGGCAATGAACGGCAAGGCAAGGAAAGGGTAACGCAAGGCAAGGCACAGTGAGGCAAGGCAAGGCTGATGCACGACAACGCACGGCTAGGCAATGCACGGCAAGGCAAGGAAAGGGTAACGCAAGGCAAGGCACGGTCAGGCGAGGCAAGGCTAAGGCACGACAACGCAAGGCTAGGCAATGCACGGCAAGGCAAGGAAAGGGTAACGCAAGGCAAGGCACGGTAAGGCGCGGCAAGGCTAAGGCACGACAACGCAAGGCTAGGCAATAAACGGAAGGCAAGCAAAGAGTAACGGAAGGCAAGGAAGGCAAGGGAAAGCAGGGGAAGGCAAGGGTAACGGAAGGAACGGCACGGTAAGGGGAAACAAGGCTAAGGCACGACAACGCAGGGCTAGCCAATGCACGGCAAGGAAAGGAAAGGGTAACGCAAGGCAAGGCACCGTTACGCGAGGCAAGGCTAAGGCACGACAACGCAAGGCTAGGCAATGCACGGAAGGCAAACAAAGAGTAACGGAAGGCAAGGAAGGCAAGGGAAAGCAAGGCAAGGCAAGGGTAACGGAAGGAACGGCACGGCAAGGGGAAACAAGGCTAAGGCACGGCAACGCACGGCTAGTCAATGCACGGCCAGGCAAGGAAAGGGTAACGCAAGGCAAGGCACGGTAAGGCAAGACAAGGCTAATGCACGACAACGCACGGCTAGGCAATGCACGGCCAGGCAAGGAAAGGGTAACGCATGGCAAGGCACGGTGAGGCAAGGCAAGGCAAATGCACGACAACGCACGGCTAGGCAATGCACGGCAAGGCAAGGAAAGGGTAACGCAAGGCAAGGCACGGTAAGGCGCGGCAAGGCTAAGGCACGACAACGCAAGGCTAGGCAATAAACGGAAGGCAAGCAAAGAGTAACGGAAGGCAAGGAAGGCAAGGGAAAGCAGGGGAAGGCAAGGTTAACGGAAGGAACGGCACGGTAAGGGGAAACAAGGCTAAGGCACGACAACGCAGGGCTAGCCAATGCACGGCAAGGAAAGGAAAGGGTAACGCAAGGCAAGGCACCGTTACGCGAGGCAAGGCTAAGGCACGACAACGCAAGGCTAGGCAATGCACGGAAGGCAAGCAAAGAGTAACGGAAGGCAAGGCAAGGCAAAGCAAGGCAAGGCAAGGGTAAAGGAAGGAACGGCACGGCAAGGGGAAACAAGGCTAAGGCACGACAACGCACGGCTAGGCAATGCACGGCAAGGCAAGGAAAGGGTAACGCAAGGCAAGGCAGTGTCAGGCGAGGCAAGGCTAATGCACGACAACGCAAGGCTAGGCAATGCACGGAAGGAAAGCAAAGAGTAACGGAAAGCAATGAAAGGAAGGGAAAGCAAGGCAAGGAAAGGGTAACGCAAGGCAAGGCACGGTGAGGCAAGGCAAGGCTAATGCACGACAACGCACGGCTAGGCAATGCACGGCAAGGCAAGGAAAGGGTAACGCAAGGCAAGGCATGGTGAGGCAAGGCAAGGCAAATGCACGACAACGCACGGCTAGGCAATGCACGGCCAGGCAAGGAAAGGGTAACGCAAGGCAAGGCATGGTGAGGCAAGGCAAGGCAAATGCACGACAACGCACGGCTAGGCAATGCACGGCAAGGCAAGGAAAGGGTAACGCAAGTCAAGGCACGGTCAGGCGAGGCAAGGCTAAGGCACGACAACGCAAGGCTAGGCAATGCACGGAAGGCAAGCAAAGAGTAACGGAAGGCAAGGAAGGCAAGGGAAAGCAGGGGAAGGCAAGGGTAACGAAAGGAACGGCACGGTAAGGGGAAACAAGGCTAAGGCACGACAACACAGGGCTAGGCAATGCAGGGCAAGGCAAGGAAAGGGTAACGCAAATCAAGGCACGGTTTGGGGAGGAAGGCGAATGCACGACAACGCAAGGCTAGGCAATGCACGGAAGGCAAGCAAAGAGTAACGGAAGGCAAGGAAGGCAAGGGAAAGCAAGGCAAGGCAAGGGTAACAGAAGGAACGGCACGGCAAGGGGAAACAAGGCTAAGGCACGGCAACGCACGGCTAGGCAATGCACGGCAAGGCAAGGAAAGGGTAACGCAAGGCAAGGCACTGTCAGGCGAGGCAAGGCTAAGGCACGACAACGCAAGGCTAGGCAATGCACGGAAGGAAAGCAAAGAGTAACGGAAGGCAATGAAAGTAAGGGAAAGCAAAGCAAGGTAAGGGTAACGCAAGGCAAGGCACGGTGAGGCAAGGCAAGGCTGATGCACGACAATGCACGGCTAGGCAATGCACGGCCAGGCAAGGAAAGGGTAAGGCAAGGCAAGGCACGGTCAGGCGAGGCAAGGCTAAGGCACGACAACGCAAGGCTAGGCAATGCACGGAAGGCAAGCAAAGAGGAACGGAAGGCAAGGAAGGCTAGGGAAAGCAGGGAAAGGCAAGGGTAACGGAAGGAACGGCACGGTAAGGGCAAACAAGACTAAGGCACGACAACACAGGGCTAGGCAATGCAGGGCAAGGCAAGGAAATGGTAACTCAAGGCAAGGCACGGTTTGGGGAGGCAAAGCTAATGCAGGACAACGCAAGGCTAGGCAGTGCACGGCTAGGCAAGGAAAGAGTAACGGAAGGAAAGGAAGGCAAGGCAAAGCAAGGCAAGGCAAGTGTAACAAAAGGCAAGGCACGGCAAGGGGAAACAAGGCTAAGGAACGGCAACGTACGGCTACGCAATGCACGGCCAGGCAAGGAAAGGGTAACGCAAGGCAAGGCACGGTAAGGCAAGACAAGGCTAATGCACGACAATGCACGGCTAGGCAATGCACGGCCAGGCAAGGAAAGGGTAACGCAAGGCAAGGCACGGTGAGGCAAGGCAAGGCAAATGCACGACAACGCACGGCTCGGCAATGCACGGCAAGGCAAGGAAAGGGTAACGCAAGGCAAGGCACGGTCAGGCGAGGCAAGGCTAAGGCACGACAACGCAAGGCTAGGCAATGAACGGAAGGCAAGCAAAGAGTA
Organism: Macrotis lagotis; assembly: GCF_037893015.1. Taxonomy (NCBI): domain Eukaryota; kingdom Metazoa; phylum Chordata; class Mammalia; order Peramelemorphia; family Peramelidae; genus Macrotis; species Macrotis lagotis. Next base: position 232,732 of record NW_027422114.1, read on the forward strand.
ATGGAAGGCAAGGAAGGGAAGGGAAAGCAAGGGAAGGCAAGGGTAACGAAAGGAACGGCACGGTAAGGGGAAACAAAGCTAAGGCACGACAATGCAGGGCTAGGCAATGCACGGCAAGGCAAGGAAAGGGTAACGCAAGGCAAAGCACGGTGAGGCAAGACAAGGCAAATGCACGACAACGCACGGCTAGGCAATGCACGGCAAGGCAAGGAAAGGGTAACTCAAGGCAAGGCACGGTCAGGCGAGGCAAGGCTAAGGCACGACAACGCAAGGCTAGGCAATGCACGGAAGGCAAGCAAAGAGTAACGGAAGGCAAGGAAGGCAAGGGAAAGCAGGGGAAGGCAAGGGTAACGAATGGAACGGCACGGTAAGGGGAAACAAGGCTAAGGCACGACAACACAGGGCTAGGCAATGCAGGGCAAGGCAAGGAATGGGTAACGCAAGGCAAGGCACGGTTTGGGGAGGAAGGCGAATGCACGACAACGTAAGGCTAGGCAATGCACGGAAGGCAAGCAAAGAGTAACGGAAGGCAAGGAAGGCAAGGGAAAGCAAGGCAAGGCAAGGGTAACAGAAGGAACGGCACGGCAAGGGGAAACAAGGCTAAGGCACGGCAACGCACGGCTAGGCAATGCACGGCAAGGCAAGGAAAGGGTAACGCAATGCAAGGCACGGTGAGGCAAGGCAAGGCTGATGCACGACAACGCACGCCTAGGCAATGCACGGCAAGGCAAGGAAAGGGTAACGCAAGACAAGGCACGGTCAGGCGAGGCAAGGCTAAGGCACGACAACGCAAGGCTAGGCAATGCACGGCAAGGCAAGAAAAGGGTAACGCAAGGCAAGGCACGGTAAGGCGCGGCAAGGCTAAGGCACGACAACGCAAGGCTAGGCAATAAACGGAATGCAAGCAAATAGTAACGGAAGGCAAGGATTGCAAGGGAAAGCAGGGGAAGGCAAGGGTAACGGAAGGAACGGCACGGTAAGGGGAAACAAGGCTAAGGCACGACAACGCAGGGCTAGCCAATGCACGGCAAGGAAAGGAAAGGGTAACGCAAGGCAAGGCACCGTTAGGCGAGGCAAGGCTAAGGCACGACAACGCAAGGCTAGGCAATGCACGGAAGGAAAGCAAAGAGTAACGGAAGGCAATGAAAGGAAGGGAATGCAAGGCAAGGTAAGGGTAACGCAAGGCAAGGCACGGTGAGGCAAGGCAAGGCTGATGCACGGCAACGCACGGCTAGGCAATTCACGGCAAGGCAAGGAAAGGGTAACGCAAGGCAAGGCACGGTCAGGCGAGGCAAGGCTGAGGCACGACAACGAAAGGCTAGGCAATGCACGGAAGGCAAGCAAAGAGGAACGGAAGGCAAGGAAGGCTAGGGAAAGCAGGGAAAGGCAAGGGTAACGGAAGGAACGGCACGGTAAGGGCAAACAAGACTAATGCACGACAACGCACGGCTAGGCAATGCACGGCAAGGCAAGGAAAGGGTAACGCAAGGCAAGGCACGGTTTGGGGAGGCAAAGCTAATGCACGACAACGCAAGGCTAGGCAGTGCACGGCTAGGCAAGGAAAGAGTAACGGAAGGAAAGGAAGGCAAGGCAAAGCAAGGTAAGGCAAGTGTAACAAAAGGCAAGGCACGGCAAGGGGAAACAAGGCTAAGGAACGGCAACGCATGGCTACACAATGCACGGCCAGGCAAGGAAAGGGTAACGCAAGGCAAGGCACGGTAAGGCAAGACAAGGGTAATGCACGACAACGCACGGCTACGCAATGCACGGACAGGCAAGGAAAGGGTAACGCAAGGCAAGGCACGGTGAGGCAAGGCAAGGCAAATGCACGACAACGCACGGCTAGGCAATGCACGGCAAGGCAAGGAAAGGGTAACGCAAGGCAATGCACGGTCAGGCGAGGCAAGGCTAAGGCACGACAACGCAAGGCTAGGCAATGAACGGAAGGCAAGCAAAGAGTAACGGAAGGCAAGGAAGGCAAGGGAAAGCAAGGGAAGGCAAGGGCAACGAAAGGAACGGCACGGTAAGGGGAAACAAAGCTAAGGCACGACAACGCACGGCTAGGCAATGCACGGCAAGTCAAGGAAAGGGTAACGCAAGGCAAAGCACGGTGAGGCAAGACAAGGCAAATGCACGATAACGCACGGCTAGGCAATGCACGGCAAGGCAAGGAAAGGGTAACTCAAGGCAAGGCACGGTCAGGCGAGGCAAGGCTAAGGCACGACAACGCAAGGCTAGGCAATGAACGGAAGGCAAGCAAAGAGTAACGGAAGGCAAGGAAGGCAAGGGAAAGCAGGGGAAGGCAAGGGTAACGAAAGGAACGGCACGGTAAGGGGAAACAAGGCTAAGGCACGACAACACAGGGCTAGGCAATGCAGGGCAAGGCAAGGAAAGGGTAACGCAAGGCAAGGCACGGTTTGGGGAGGAAGGCGAATGCACGACAACGCAAGGCTAGGCAATGCACGGAAGGCAAGCAAAGAGTAACGGAAGCAAGGAACGCAAGGGAAAGCAAGGCAAGGCAAGGGTAACAGAAGGAACGGCACGGCAAGGGGAAACAAGGCTAAGGCACGGCAACGCACGGCTAGGCAATGAACGGAAAGGCAAGGAAAGGGTAACGGAAGGCAAGGCACGGTGAGGCAAGGCAAGGCTGATGCACGATAACGCACGGCTAGGCAATGCACGGCAAGGCAAGGAAAGGGTAACGCAAGGCGAGGCACGGTCAGGCGAGGCAAGGCTAAGGCACGACAACGCAAGGCTAGGCAATGCACGGCAAGGCAAGGAAAGGGTAACGCAAGGCAAGGCACGGTAAGGAGCGGCAAGGCTAAGGCACGACAACGCAAGGCTAGGCAATAAACGGAAGGCAAGCAAAGAGTAACGGAAGGCAAGGAAGGCAAGGGAAAGCAGGGGAAGGCAAGGGTAACGGAAGGAACGGCACGGTAAGGGGAAACAAGGCTAAGGCACGACAACGCAGGGCTAGCCAATGCACGGCAAGGAAAGGAAAGGGTAACGCAAGGCAAGGCACCGTTACGCGAGGCAAGGCTAAGGCACGACAACGCAAGGCTAGGCAATGCACGGAAGGCAAGCAAAGAGTAACGGAAGGCAAGGAAGGCAAGGGAAAGCAAGGCCAGGCAAGGGTAACGAAAGGAACGGCACGGCAAGGGGAAACAAGGCTAAGGCACGGCAACGCACGGCTAGGCAATGCACGGCAAGGCAAGGAAAGGGTAACGCAAGGCAAGGCACGGTGAGGCAAGGCAAGGTTAATGCACGACAACGCAAGGCTAGGCAATGCACGGAAAGCAAGCAAGGAGTAACGGAATGCAAGGAAGGAAAGGGAAAGCAAGGGAAGGCAAGGGTAACGAAAGGAACGGCACGGCAAGGGGTAACAAGGCTAAGGCACGGCAACGCACGGCTAGGCAATGCACGGCAAGGCAAGGAAAGGGTAACGCAAGGCAAGGCACTGTCAGGCGAGGCAACGCTAAGGCACGACAACGCAAGGCTAGGCAATGCACGGAAGGAAAGCAAAGAGTAACGGAAGGCAATGAAAGGAAGGGAAAGCAAGGCAAGGTAAGGGTAACGCAAGGCAAGGCACGGTGAGGCAAGGCAAGGCTGATGCACGACAACGCACGGCTAGGCAATTCACGGCAAGGCAAGGAAAGGGTAACGCAAGGCAAGGCACGGTCAGGCGAGGCAAGGCTAAGGCACGACAACGCAAGGCTAGGCAATGCACGGAAGGCAAGCAAAGAATAACGGAAGGCAAGGAATGCTAGGGAAAGCAGGGAAAGGCAAGGGTAACGGACGGAACGGCACGGTAAGGGCAAACAAGACTAAGGCACGACAACACAGGGCTAGGCAATGCAGGGCAAGGCAAGGAAATGGTAACGCAAGGCAAGGCACGGTTTGGGGAGGCAAAGCTAATGCACGACAACGCAAGGCTAGGCAGTGCACGGCTAGGCAAGGAAAGAGTAACGGAAGGAAAGGAAGGAAAGGCAAAGCAAGGCAAGGCAAGTGTAACAAAAGGCAAGGCACGGCAAGGGGAAACAAGGCTAAGGAACGGCAACGCACGGCTACGCAATGCACGGCCAGGCAAGGAAAGGGTAACGCAAGGCAAGGCACGGTGAGGCAAGGCAAGGCTGATGCACGACAACGCACGGCTACGAAATGCACGGCAAGGCAAGGAAAGGGTAACGCAAGGCAAAGCACGGTGAGGCAAGGCAAGGCAAATGCACGACAACGCAAGGCTAGGCAATGCACGGCAAGGCAAGGAAAGGGTAACGCAAGGCAAAGCACGGTGAGGCAAGACAAGGCAAATGCACGACAACGCACGGCTAGGCAATGCACGGCAAGGCAAGGAAAGGGTAACTCAAGGCAAGGCACGGTCAGGTGAGGCAAGGCTAAGGCACGACAACGCAAGGCTAGGCAATGCACGGAAGGCAAGCAAAGAGTAACGGAAGGCAAGGAAGGCAAGGGAAAGCAGGGGAAGGCAAGGGTAACGAAAGGAACGGCACGGTAAGGGGAAACAAGGCTAAGGCACGACAACACAGGGCTAGTCAATGCAGGGCAAGGCAAGGAAAGGGTAAAGCAAGGCAAGGCACGGTTTGGGGAGGAAGGCGAATGCACGACAACGCAAGGCTAGGCAATGCACGGAAGGCAAGCAAAGAGTAACGGAAGGCAAGGAAGGCAAGGGAAAGCAAGGCAAGGCAAGGGTAACAGAAGGAACGGCACGGCAAGGGGAAACAAGGCTAAGGCACGGCAAAGCACGGCTAGGCAATGCACGGCAAGGCAAGGAAAGGGTAACGCAAGGCAAGGCACGGTGAGGCAAGGCAAGGCTGATGCACGACAACGCACGGCTAGGCAATGCACGGCAAGGCAAGGAAAGGGTAACGCAAGGCAAGGCACGGTCAGGCGAGGCAAGGCTAAGGCACGACAACGCAAGGCTAGGAAATGCACGGCAAGGCAAGGAAAGGGTAACGCAAGGCAAGGCACGGTAAGGCGAGGCAAGGCTAAGGCACGAAAACGCAAGGCTAGGCAATAAACGGAAGGCAAGCAAAGAGTAACGGAAGGCAAGGAAGGCAAGGGAAAGCAGGGGAAGGCAAGGGTAACGGAAGGAACGGCACGGTAAGGGGAAACAAGGCTAAGGCACGACAACGCAAGGCTAGGCAATGAACGGAAGGCAAGCAAAGAGTAACGGAAGGCAAGGAAGGCAAGGGAAAGCAAGGGAAGGCAAGGGCAACGAAAGGAACGGCACGGTAAGGGGAAACAAAGCTAAGGCACGACAATGCAGGGCTAGGCAATGCACGGCAAGGCAAGGAAAGGGTAACGCAAGGCAAAGCACGGTGAGGCAAGACAAGGCAAATGCACGACAACGCACGGCTAGGCAATGCACGGCAAGGCAAGGAAAGGGTAACTCAAGGCAAGGCACGGTCAGGCGAGGCAAGGCTAAGGCACGACAACGCAAGGCTAGGCAATGCACGGAAGGCAAGCAAAGAGTAACGGAAGGCAAGGAAGGCAAGGGAAAGCAGGGGAAGGCAAGGGTAACGAAAGGAACGGCACGGTAAGGGGAAACAAGGCTAAGGCACGACAACAAAGGGCTAGGCAATGCAGGGCAAGGCAAGGAAAGGGTAACGCAAGGCAAGGCACGGTTTGGGGAGGAAGGCGAATGCACGACAACGCAAGGCTAGGCAATGCACGGAAGCCAAGCAAAGAGTACCGGAAGGCAAGGAAGGCAAGGGAAAGCAAGGCAAGGCAAGGGTAACAGAAGGAACGGCACGGCAAGGGGAAACAAGGCTAAGGCACGGCAACGCACGGCTAGGCAATGAACGGAAAGGCAAGGAAAGGGTAACGCAAGGCAAGGCACGGTGAGGCAAGGCAAGGCTAATGCACGACAACGCACGGCTAGGCAATGCACGGCAAGGCAAGGAAAGGGTAACGCAAGGCAAGGCACGGTCAGGCAAGGCAAGGCTGAGGCACGACAACGCAAGGCTAGGCAATGCACGGAAGGCAAGCAAAGAGTAACGGAAGGCAAGGCACGGTAAGGCGCGGCAAGGCTAAGGCACGACAACGCAAGGCTAGGCAATAAACGGAAGGCAAGCAAAGAGTAACGGAAGGCAAGGAAGGCAAGGGAAAGCAGGGGAAGGCAAGGGTAACGGAAGGAACGGCACGGTAAGGGGAAACAAGGCTAAGGCACGACAACGCAGGGCTAGCCAATGCACGGCAAGGAAAGGAAAAGGTAACGCAAGGCAAGGCACCGTTACGCGAGGCAAGGCTAAGGCACGACAACGCAAGGCTAGGCAATGCACGGAAGGCAAGCAAAGAGTAACGGAAGGCAAGGAAGGCAAGGGAAAGCAAGGCAAGGCAAGGGTAACGGAAGGAACGGCACGGCAAGGGGAAACAAGGCTAAGGCACGGCAACGCACGGCTAGGCAATGCACGGCAAGGCAAGGAAAGGGTAACGCAAGGCAAGGCACTGTCAGGCGAGGCAAGGCTAAGGCACGACAACGCAAGGCTAGGCAATGCACGGAAGGAAAGCAAAGAGTAACGGAAGGCAATGAAAGGAAGGGAAAGCAAGGCAAGGTAAGGGTAACGCAAGGCAAGGCACGGTGAGGCAAGGCAAGGCTGATGCACGACAACGCACGGCTAGGCAATTCACGGCAAGGCAAGCAAAGAGGAACGGAAGGCAAGGAAGGCTAGGGAAAGCAGGGAAAGGCAAGGGTAACGGACGGAACGGCACGGTAAGGGCAAACAAGACTAAGGCACGACAACACAGGGCTAGGCAATGCAGGGCAAGGCAAGGAAATGGTAACGCAAGGCAAGGCACGGTTTGGGGAGGCAAAGCTAATGCACGACAACGCAAGGCTAGGCAGTGCACGGCTAGGCAAGGAAAGAGTAACGGAAGGAAAGGAAGGAAAGGCAAAGCAAGGCAAGGCAAGTGTAACAAAAGGCAAGGCACGGCAAGGGGAAACAAGGCTAAGGAACGGCAACGCACGGCTACGCAATGCACGGCCAGGCAAGGAAAGGGTAACGCAAGGCAAGGCACGGTAAGGCAAGACAAGGCTAATGCACGACAACGCACGGCTAGGCAATGCACGGCCTGGCAAGGAAAGGGTAACGCAAGGCAAGGCACGGTGAGGCAAGGCAAGGCAAATGCACGACAACGCACGGCTCGGCAATGCACGGCAAGGCAAGGAAAGGGTAACGCAAGGCAAGGCACGGTCAGGCGAGGCAAGGCTAAGGCACGACAACGCAAGGCTAGGCAATGAACGGAAGGCAAGCAAAGAGTAACGGAAGGCAAGGAAGGCAAGGGAAAGCAAGGGAAGGCAAGGGCAACGAAAGGAACGGCACGGTAAGGGGAAACAAAGCTAAGGCACGACAATGCAGGGCTAGGCAATGCACGGCAAGGCAAGGAAAGGGTAACGCAAGGCAAAGCACGGTGAGGCAAGACAAGGCAAATGCATGACAACGCACGGCTAGGCAATGCACGGCAAGGCAAGGAAAGGGTAACTCAAGGCAAGGCACGGTCAGGCGAGGCAAGGCTAAGGCACGACAACGCAAGGCTAGGCAATGCACGGAAGGCAAGCAAAGAGTATCGGAAGGCAAGGAAGGCAAGGGAAAGCAGGGGAAGGCAAGGGTAACGAAAGGAACGGCACGGTAAGGGGAAACAAGGCTAAGGCACGACAACACAGGGCTAGGCAATGCAGGGCAAGGCAAGGAATGGGTAACGCAAGGCAAGGCACGGTTTGGGGAGGAAGGCGAATGCACGACAACGTAAGGCTAGGCAATGCACGGAAGGCAAGCAAAGAGTAACGGAAGGCAAGGAAGGCAAGGGAAAGCAAGGCAAGGCAAGGGTAACAGAAGGAACGGCACGGCAAGGGGAAACAAGGCTAAGGCACGGCAACGCACGGCTAGGCAATGCACGGCAAGGCAAGGAAAGGGTAACGCAAGGCAAGGCACGGTGAGGCAAGGCAAGGCTGATGCACGACAACGCACGGCTAGGCAATGCACGGCAAGGCAAGGAAAGGGTAACGCAAGACAAGGCACGGTCAGGCGAGGCAAGGCTAAGGCACGACAACGCAAGGCTAGGCAATGCACGACAAGGCAAGAAAAGGGTAACGCCAGGCAAGGCACGGTAAGGCGCGGCAAGGCTAAGGCACGACAACGCAAGGCTAGGCAATAAACGGAATGCAAGCAAAGAGTAACGGAAGGCAAGGAAGGCAAGGGAAAGCAGGGGAAGGCAAGGGTAACGGAAGGAACGGCACGGTAAGGGGAAACAAGGCTAAGGCACGACAACGCAGGGCTAGCCAATGCACGGCAAGGAAAGGAAAGGGTAACGCAAGGCAAGGCACCGTTCGGCGAGGCAAGGCTAAGGCACGACAACGCACGGCTAGGCAATGCACGGCAGGCAAGGAAAGAGTAACGCAAGGCAAGGCACCGTTACGCGAGCCAAGGCTAAGGCACGACAACGCAAGGCTAGGCAATGCACGGAAGGCAAGCAAAGAGTAACGGAAGGCAAGGAAGGCAAGGGAAAGCAAGGCAAGGCAAGGGTAACGAAAGGAACGGCACGGCAAGGGGAAACAAGGCTAAGGCACGGCAACGCACGGCTAGGCAATGCACGGCAAGGCAAGGAAAGGGTAACGCAAGCCAAGGCACTGTCAGGCGAGGCAAGGCTAAGGCACGACAACGCAAGGCTAGGCAATGCACGGTAGGAAAGCAAAGAGTAACGGAATGCAAGGAAGGCAAGGGAAAGCAAGGCAAGGCAAGGGTAACGAAAGGAACGGCACGGCAAGGGGAAACAAGGCTAAGGCACGGCAACGCACGGCTAGGCAATGCACGGCAAGGCAAGGAAAGGGTAACGCAAGGCAAGGCACTGTCAGGCGAGGCAAGGCTAAGGCACGACAACGCAAGGCTAGGCAATGCACGGAAGGAAAGCAAAGAGTAACGGAAGGCAATGAAAGGAAGGGAAAGCAAGGCAAGGTAAGGGTAACGCAAGGCAAGGCACGGTGAGGCAAGGCAAGGCTGATGCACGACAACGCACGGCTAGGCAATTCACGGCAAGGCAAGGAAAGGGTAACGCAAGGCAAGGCACGGTCAGGCGAGGCAAGGCTAAGGCACGACAACGCAAGGCTAGGCAATGCACGGAAGGCAAGCAAAGAGGAACGGAAGGCAAGGAAGGCTAGGGAAAGCAGGGAAAGGCAAGGGTAACGGAAGGAACGGCACGGTAAGGGCAAACAAGACTAAGGCACGACAACACAGGGCTAGGCAATGCAGGGCAAGGCAAGGAAATGGTAACGGAAGGCAAGGCACGGTTTGGGGAGGCAAAGCTAATGCACGACAACGCAAGGCTAGGCAGTGCACGGCTAGGCAAGGAAAGAGTAACGGAAGGAAAGGAAGGAAAGGCAAAGCAAGGCAAGGCAAGTGTAACAAAAGGCAAGGCACGGCAAGGGGAAACAAGGCTAAGGAACGGCAACGCACGGCTACGCAATGCACGGCCAGGCAAGGAAAGGGTAACGCAAGGCAAGGCACGGTAAGGCAAGACAAGGCTAATGCACGACAACGCACGGCTAGGCAATGCACGGCCAGGCAAGGAAAGGGTAACGCAAGGCAAAGCACGGTGAGGCAAGGCAAGGCAAATGCACGACAACGCACGGCTAGGCAATGCACGGCAAGGCAAGGAAAGGGTAACGCAAGGCAAAGCACGGTGAGGCAAGACAAGGCAAATGCACGACAACGCACGGCTAGGCAATGCACGGCAAGGCAAGGAAAGGGTAACTCAAGGCAAGGCACGGTCAGGCGAGGCAAGGCTAAGGCACGACAACGCAAGGCTAGGCAATGCACGGAAGGCAAGCAAAGAGTAACGGAAGGCAAGGAAGGCAAGGGAAATCTGGGGAAGGCAAGGGTAACGAAAGGAACGGCACGGTAAGGGGAAACAAGGCTAAGGCACGACAACACAGGGCTAGGCAATGCAGGGCAAGGCAAGGAAAGGGTAAAGCAAGGCAAGGCACGGTTTGGGGAGGAAGGCGAATGCACGACAACGCAAGGCTAGGCAATGCACGGAAGGCAAGCAAAGAGTAACGGAAGGCAAGGAAGGCAAGGGAAAGCAAGGCAAGGCAAGGGTAACAGAAGGAACGGCACGGCAAGGGGAAACAAGGCTAAGGCACGGCAAAGCACGGCTAGGCAATGCACGGCAAGGCAAGGAAAGGGTAACGCAAGGCAAGGCACGGTGAGGCAAGGCAAGGCTGATGCACGACAACGCACGGCTAGGCAATGCACGGCAAGGCAAGGAAAGGGTAACGCAAGGCAAGGCACGGTCAGGCGAGGCAAGGCTAAGGCACGACAACGCAAGGCTAGGAAATGCACGGCAAGGCAAGGAAAGGGTAACGCAAGGCAAGGCACGGTAAGGCGAGGCAAGGCTAAGGCACGAAAACGCAAGGCTAGGCAATAAACGGAAGGCAAGCAAAGAGTAACGGAAGGCAAGGAAGGCAAGGGAAAGCAGGGGAAGGCAAGGGTAACGGAAGGAACGGCACGGTAAGGGGAAACAAGGCTAAGGCACGACAACGCAAGGCTAGGCAATGAACGGAAGGCAAGCAAAGAGTAACGGAAGGCAAGGAAGGCAAGGGAAAGCAAGGGAAGGCAAGGGCAACGAAAGGAACGGCACGGTAAGGGGAAACAAAGCTAAGGCACGACAATCCAGGGCTAGGCAATGCACGGCAAGGCAAGGAAAGGGTAACGCAAGGCAAAGCACGGTGAGGCAAGACAAGGCAAATGCACGACAACGCACGGCTAGGCAATGCACGGCAAGGCAAGGAAAGGGTAACTCAAGGCAAGGCACGGTCAGGCGAGGCAAGGCTAAGGCACGACAACGCAAGGCTAGGCAATGCACGGAAGGCAAGCAAAGAGTAACGGAAGGCAAGGAAGGCAAGGGAAAGCAGGGGAAGGCAAGGGTAACGAAAGGAACGGCACGGTAAGGGGAAACAAGGCTAAGGCACGACAACAAAGGGCTAGGCAATGCAGGGCAAGGCAAGGAAAGGGTAACGCAAGGCAAGGCACGGTTTGGGGAGGAAGGCGAATGCACGACAACGCAAGGCTAGGCAATGCACGGAAGCCAAGCAAAGAGTACCGGAAGGCAAGGAAGGCAAGGGAAAGCAAGGCAAGGCAAGGGTAACAGAAGGAACGGCACGGCAAGGGGAAACAAGGCTAAGGCACGGCAACGCACGGCTAGGCAATGAACGGAAAGGCAAGGAAAGGGTAACGCAAGGCAAGGCACGGTGAGGCAAGGCAAGGCTGATGCACGATAACGCACGGCTAGGCAATGCACGGCAAGGCAAGGAAAGGGTAACGCAAGGCAAGGCACGGTCAAGCGAGGCAAGGCTAAGGCACGACAACGCAAGGCTAGGCAATGCACGGCAAGGCAAGGAAAGGGTAACGCAAGGCAAGGCACGGTAAGGCGCGGCAAGGCTAAGGCACGACAACGCAAGGCTAGGCAATAAACGGAAGGCAAGCAAAGAGTAACGGAAGGCAAGGAAGGCAAGGGAAAGCAGGGGAAGGCAAGGGTAACGGAAGGAACGGCACGGTAAGGGGAAACAAGGCTAAGGCACGACAACGCAGGGCTAGCCAATGCACGGCAAGGAAAGGAAAAGGTAACGCAAGGCAAGGCACCGTTACGCGAGGCAAGGCTAAGGCACGACAACGCAAGGCTAGGCAATGCACGGAAGGAAAGCAAAGAGTAACGGAAGGCAAGGAAGGGAAGGGAAAGCAAGGCAAGGCAAGGGTAACGGAAGGAACGGCACGGCAAGGGGAAACAAGGCTAAGGCACGGCAACGCACGGCTAGGCAATGCACGGCAAGGCAAGGAAAGGGTAACGCAAGGCAAGGCACTGTCAGGCGAGGCAAGGCTAAGGCACGACAACGCAAGGCTAGGCAATGCACGGAAGGAAAGCAAAGAGTAACGGAAGGCAATGAAAGGAAGGGAAAGCAAGGCAAGGTAAGGGTAACGCAAGGCAAGGCACGGTGAGGCAAGGCAAGGCTGATGCACGACAACGCACGGCTAGGCAATTCACGGCAAGGCAAGCAAAGAGGAACGGAAGGCAAGGAAGGCTAGGGAAAGCAGGGAAAGGCAAGGGTAACGGACGGAACGGCACGGTAAGGGCAAACAAGACTAAGGCACGACAACACAGGGCTAGGCAATGCAGGGCAAGGCAAGGAAATGGTAACGCAAGGCAAGGCACGGTTTGGGGAGGCAAAGCTAATGCACGACAACGCAAGGCTAGGCAGTGCACGGCTAGGCAAGGAAAGAGTAACGGAAGGAAAGGAAGGAAAGGCAAAGCAAGGCAAGGCAAGTGTAACAAAAGGCAAGGCACGGCAAGGGGAAACAAGGCTAAGGAACGGCAACGCACGGCTACGCAATGCACGGCCAGGCAAGGAAAGGGTAACGCAAGGCAAGGCACGGTAAGGCAAGACAAGGCTAATGCACGACAACGCACGGCTAGGCAATGCACGGCCTGGCAAGGAAAGGGTAACGCAAGGCAAGGCACGGTGAGGCAAGGCAAGGCAAATGCACGACAACGCACGGCTCGGCAATGCACGGCAAGGCAAGGAAAGGGTAACGCAAGTCAAGGCACGGTCAGGCGAGGCAAGGCTAAGGCACGACAACGCAAGGCTAGGCAATGAACGGAAGGCAAGCAAAGAGTAACGGAAGGCAAGGAAGGCAAGGGAAAGCAAGGGAAGGCAAGGGCAACGAAAGGAACGGCACGGTAAGGGGAAACAAAGCTAAGGCACGACAATGCAGGGCTAGGCAATGCACGGCAAGGCAAGGAAAGGGTAACGCAAGGCAAAGCACGGTGAGGCAAGACAAGGCAAATGCATGACAACGCACGGCTAGGCAATGCACGGCAAGGCAATGAAAGGGTAACTCAAGGCAAGGCACGGTCAGGCGAGGCAAGGCTAAGGCACGACAACGCAAGGCTAGGCAATGCACGGAAGGCAAGCAAAGAGTAACGGAAGGCAAGGAAGGCAAGGGAAAGCAGGGGAAGGCAAGGGTAACGAAAGGAACGGCACGGTAAGGGGAAACAAGGCTAAGGCACGACAACACAGGGCTAGGCAATGCAGGGCAAGGCAAGGAATGGGTAACGCAAGGCAAGGCACGGTTTGGGGAGGAAGGCGAATGCACGACAACGTAAGGCTAGGCAATGCACGGAAGGCAAGCAAAGAGTAACGGAAGGCAAGGAAGGCAAGGGAAAGCAAGGCAAGGCAAGGGTAACAGAAGGAACGGCACGGCAAGGGGAAACAAGGCTAAGGCACGGCAACGCACGGCTAGGCAATGCACGGCAAGGCAAGGAAAGGGTAACGCAAGGCAAGGCACGGTGAGGCAAGGCAAGGCTGATGCACGACAACGCACGGCTAGGCAATGCACGGCAAGGCAAGGAAAGGGTAACGCAAGACAGGGCACTGTCAGGCGAGGCATGGCTAAGGCACGACAACGCAAGGCTAGGCAATGCACGGCAAGGCAAGAAAAGGGTAACGCCAGGCAAGGCACGGTAAGGCGCGGCAAGGCTAAGGCACGACAACGCAAGGCTAGGCAATAAACGGAATGCAAGCAAAGAGTAACGGAAGGCAAGGAAGGCAAGGGAAAGCAGGGGAAGGCAAGGGTAACGGAAGGAACGGCACGGTAAGGGGAAACAAGGCTAAGGCACGACAACGCAGTGCTAGCCAATGCACGGCAAGGAAAGGAAAGGGTAACGCAAGGCAAGGCACCGTTAGGCGAGGCAAGGCTAAGGCACGACAACGCAGGGCTAGCCAATGCACGGCAAGGAAAGGAAAGAGTAACGCAAGGCAAGGCACCGTTACGCGAGCCAAGGCTAAGGCACGACAACGCAAGGCTAGGCAATGCACGGAAGGCAAGCAAAGAGTAACGGAAGGCAAGGAAGGCAAGGGAAAGCAAGGCAAGGCAAGGGTAACGAAAGGAACGGCACGGCAAGGGGAAACAAGGCTAAGGCACGGCAACGCACGGCTAGGCAATGCACGGCAAGGCAAGGAAAGGGTAACGCAAGCCAAGGCACTGTCAGGCGAGGCAAGGCTAAGGCACGACAACGCAAGGCTAGGCAATGCACGGTAGGAAAGCAAAGAGTAACAGAATGCAAGGAAGGCAAGGGAAAGCAAGGCAAGGCAAGGGTAACGAAAGGAACGGCACGGCAAGGGGAAACAAGGCTAAGGCACGGCAACGCACGGCTAGGCAATGCACGGCAAGGCAAGGAAAGGGTAACGCAAGGCAAGGCACTGTCAGGCGAGGCAAGGCTAAGGCACGACAACGCAAGGCTAGGCAATGCACGGAAGGAAAGCAAAGAGTAACGGAAGGCAATGAAAGGAAGGGAAAGCAAGGCAAGGTAAGGGTAACGCAAGGCAAGGCACGGTGAGGCAAGGCAAGGCTGATGCACGACAACGCACGGCTAGGCAATTCACGGCAAGGCAAGGAAAGGGTAACGCAAGGCAAGGAACGGTCAGGCGAGGCAAGGCTAAGGCACGACAACGCAAGGCTAGGCAATGCACGGAAGGCAAGCAAAGAGGAACGGAAGGCAAGGAAGGCTAGGGAAAGCAGGGAAAGGCAAGGGTAACGGAAGGAACGGCACGGTAAGGGCAAACAAGACTAAGGCACGACAACACAGGGCTAGGCAATGCAGGGCAAGGCAAGGAAATGGTAACGGAAGGCAAGGCACGGTTTGGGGAGGCAAAGCTAATGCACGACAACGCAAGGCTAGGCAGTGCACGGCTAGGCAAGGAAAGAGTAACGGAAGGAAAGGAAGGAAAGGCAAAGCAAGGCAAGGCAAGTGTAACAAAAGGCAAGGCACGGCAAGGGGAAACAAGGCTAAGGAACGGCAACGCACGGCTACGCAATGCACGGCCAGGCAAGGAAAGGGTAACGCAAGGCAAGGCACGGTAAGGCAAGACAAGGCTAATGCACGACAACGTACGGCTAGGCAATGCACGGCCAGGCAAGGAAAGGGTAACGCAAGGCAAAGCACGGTGAGGCAAGGCAAGGCAAATGCACGACAACGCACGGCTAGGCAATGCACGGCAAGGCAAGGAAAGGGTAACGCAAGGCAAAGCACGGTGAGGCAAGACAAGGCAAATGCACGACAACGCACGGCTAGGCAATGCACGGCAAGGCAAGGAAAGGGTAACTCAAGGCAAGGCACGGTCAGGCGAGGCAAGGCTAAGGCACGACAACGCAAGGCTAGGCAATGCACGGAAGGCAAGCAAAGAGTAACGGAAGGCAAGGAAGGCAAGGGAAATCTGGGGAAGGCAAGGGTAACGAAAGGAACGGCACGGTAAGGGGAAACAAGGCTAAGGCACGACAACACAGGGCTAGGCAATGCAGGGCAAGGCAAGGAAAGGGTAAAGCAAGGCAAGGCACGGTTTGGGGAGGAAGGCGAATGCACGACAACGCAAGGCTAGGCAATGCACGGAAGGCAAGCAAAGAGTAACGGAAGGCAAGGAAGGCAAGGGAAAGCAAGGCAAGGCAAGGGTAACAGAAGGAACGGCACGGCAAGGTGAAACAAGGCTAAGGCACGGCAAAGCACGGCTAGGCAATGCACGGCAAGGCAAGGAAAGGGTAACGCAAGGCAAGGCACGGTGAGGCAAGGCAAGGCTGATGCACGACAACGCACGGCTAGGCAATGCACGGCAAGGCAAGGAAAGGGTAACGCAAGGCAAGGCACGGTCAGGCAAGGCAAGGCTAAGGCACGACAACGCAAGGCTAGGAAATGCACGGCAAGGCAAGGAAAGGGTAACGCAAGGCAAGGCACGGTAATGCGAGGCAAGGCTAAGGCACGAAAACGCAAGGCTAGGCAATAAACGGAAGGCAAGCAAAGAGTAACGGAAGGCAAGGAAGGCAAGGGAAAGCAGGGCAAGGCAAGGGTAACGGAAGGAACGGCACGGTAAGGGGAAACAAGGCTAAGGCACGACAACGCAAGGCTAGGCAATGAACGGAAGGCAAGCAAAGAGGAACGGAAGGCAAGGAAGGCTAGGGAAAGCAGGGAAAGGCAAGGGTAACGGAAGGAACGGCACGGTAAGGGGAAACAAAGCTAAGGCACGACAATCCAGGGCTAGGCAATGCACGGCAAGGCAAGGAAAGGGTAACGCAAGGCAAAGCACGGTGAGGCAAGACAAGGCAAATGCACGACAACGCACGGCTAGGCAATGCACGGCAAGGCAAGGAAAGGGTAACTCAAGGCAAGGCACGGTCAGGCGAGGCAAGGCTAAGGCACGACAACGCAAGGCTAGGCAATGCACGGAAGGCAAGCAAAGAGTAACGGAAGGCAAGGAAGGCAAGGGAAAGCAGGGGAAGGCAAGGGTAACGAAAGGAACGGCACGGTAAGGGGAAACAAGGCTAAGGCACGACAACACAGGGCTAGGCAATGCAGGGCAAGGCAAGGAAAGGGTAACGCAAGGCAAGGCACGGTTTGGGGAGGAAGGCTAAGGCACGACAACGCAAGGCTAGGCAATGCACGGAAGGCAAGCAAAGAGTAACGGAAGGCAAGGAAGGCAAGGGAAAGCAAGGCAAGGCAAGGGTAACAGAAGGAACGGCACGTCAAGGGGAAACAAGGCTAAGGCACGGCAACGCACGGCTAGGCAATGCACGGCAAGGCAAGGAAAGGGTAACGCAAGGCAAGGCACGGTGAGGCAAGGCAAGGCTGATGCACGATAACGCACGGCTAGGCAATGCACGGCAAGGCAAGGAAAGGGTAACGCAAGGCAAGGCACGGTCAAGCGAGGCAAGGCTAAGGCACGACAACGCAAGGCTAGGCAATGCACGGCAAGGCAAGGAAAGGGTAACGCAAGGCAAGGCACGGTAAGGCGCGGCAAGGCTAAGGCACGACAACGCAAGGCTAGGCAATAAACGGAAGGCAAGCAAAGAGTAACGGAAGGCAAGGAAGGCAAGGGAAAGCAGGGGAAGGCAAGGGTAACGGAAGGAACGGCACGGTAAGGGGAAACAAGGCTAAGGCACGACAACGCAGGGCTAGCCAATGCACGGCAAGGAAAGGAAAAGGTAACGCAAGGCAAGGCACCGTTACGCGAGGCAAGGCTAAGGCACGACAACGCAAGGCTAGGCAATGCACGGAAGGAAAGCAAAGAGTAACGGAAGGCAAGGAAGGCAAGGGAAAGCAAGGCAAGGCAAGGGTAACGGAAGGAACGGCACGGCAAGGGGAAACAAGGCTAAGGCACGGCAACGCACGGCTAGGCAATGCACGGCAAGGCAAGGAAAGGGTAACGCAAGGCAAGGCACTGTCAGGCGAGGCAAGGCTAAGGCACGACAACGCAAGGCTAGGCAATGCACGGAAGGAAAGCAAAGAGTAACGGAAGGCAATGAAAGGAAGGGAAAGCAAGGCAAGGTAAGGGTAACGCAAGGCAAGGCACGGTGAGGCAAGGCAAGGCTGATGCACGACAACGCACGGCTAGGCAATTCACGGCAAGGCAAGCAAAGAGGAACGGAAGGCAAGGAAGGCTAGGGAAAGCAGGGAAAGGCAAGGGTAACGGACGGAACGGCACGGTAAGGGCAAACAAGACTAAGGCACGACAACACAGGGCTAGGCAATGCAGGGCAAGGCAAGGAAATGGTAACGCAAGGCAAGGCACGGTTTGGGGAGGCAAAGCTAATGCACGACAACGCAAGGCTAGGCAGTGCACGGCTAGGCAAGGAAAGAGTAACGGAAGGAAAGGAAGGAAAGGCAAAGCAAGGCAAGGCAAGTGTAACAAAAGGCAAGGCACGGCAAGGGGAAACAAGGCTAAGGAACGGCAACGCACGGCTACGCAATGCACGGCCAGGCAAGGAAAGGGTAACGCAAGGCAAGGCACGGTAAGGCAAGACAAGGCTAATGCACGACAACGCACGGCTAGGCAATGCACGGCCTGGCAAGGAAAGGGTAACGCAAGGCAAGGCACGGTGAGGCAAGGCAAGGCAAATGCACGACAACGCACGGCTCGGCAATGCACGGCAAGGCAAGGAATGGGTAACGCAATGGAAGGCACGGTCAGGCGAGGCAAGGCTAAGGCACGACAACGCAAGGCTAGGCAATGAACGGAAGGCAAGCAAAGAGTAACGGAAGGCAAGGAAGGCAAGGGAAAGCAAGGGAAGGCAAGGGCAACGAAAGGAACGGCACGGTAAGGGGAAACAAAGCTAAGGCACGACAATGCAGGGCTAGGCAATGCACGGCAAGGCAAGGAAAGGGTAACGCAAGGCAAAGCACGGTGAGGCAAGACAAGGCAAATGCATGACAACGCACGGCTAGGCAATGCACGGCAAGGCAAGGAAAGGGTAACTCAAGGCAAGGCACGGTCAGGCGAGGCAAGGCTAAGGCACGACAACGCAAGGCTAGGCAATAAACGGAAGGCAAGCAAAGAGTAACGGAAGGCAAGGAAGGCAAGGGAAAGCAGGGGAAGGCAAGGGTAACGGAAGGAACGGCACGGTAAGGGGAAACAAGGCTAAGGCACGACAACGCAGGGCTAGCCAATGCACGGCAAGGAAAGGAAAAGGTAACGCAAGGCAAGGCACCGTTACGCGAGGCAAGGCTAAGGCACGACAACGCAAGGCTAGGCAATGCACGGAAGGAAAGCAAAGAGTAACGGAAGGCAAGGAAGGGAAGGGAAAGCAAGGCAAGGCAAGGGTAACGGAAGGAACGGCACGGCAAGGGGAAACAAGGCTAAGGCACGGCAACGCACGGCTAGGCAATGCACGGCAAGGCAAGGAAAGGGTAACGCAAGGCAAGGCACTGTCAGGCGAGGCAAGGCTAAGGCACGACAACGCAAGGCTAGGCAATGCACGGAAGGAAAGCAAAGAGTAACGGAAGGCAATGAAAGGAAGGGAAAGCAAGGCAAGGTAAGGGTAACGCAAGGCAAGGCACGGTGAGGCAAGGCAAGGCTGATGCACGACAACGCACGGCTAGGCAATTCACGGCAAGGCAAGCAAAGAGGAACGGAAGGCAAGGAAGGCTAGGGAAAGCAGGGAAAGGCAAGGGTAACGGACGGAACGGCACGGTAAGGGCAAACAAGACTAAGGCACGACAACACAGGGCTAGGCAATGCAGGGCAAGGCAAGGAAATGGTAACGCAAGGCAAGGCACGGTTTGGGGAGGCAAAGCTAATGCACGACAACGCAAGGCTAGGCAGTGCACGGCTAGGCAAGGAAAGAGTAACGGAAGGAAAGGAAGGAAAGGCAAAGCAAGGCAAGGCAAGTGTAACAAAAGGCAAGGCACGGCAAGGGGAAACAAGGCTAAGGAACGGCAACGCACGGCTACGCAATGCACGGCCAGGCAAGGAAAGGGTAACGCAAGGCAAGGCACGGTAAGGCAAGACAAGGCTAATGCACGACAACGCACGGCTAGGCAATGCACGGCCTGGCAAGGAAAGGGTAACGCAAGGCAAGGCACGGTGAGGCAAGGCAAGGCAAATGCACGACAACGCACGGCTCGGCAATGCACGGCAAGGCAAGGAAAGGGTAACGCAAGGCAAGGCACGGTCAGGCGAGGCAAGGCTAAGGCACGACAACGCAAGGCTAGGCAATGAACGGAAGGCAAGCAAAGAGTAACGGAAGGCAAGGAAGGCAAGGGAAAGCAAGGGAAGGCAAGGGCAACGAAAGGAACGGCACGGTAAGGGGAAACAAAGCTAAGGCACGACAATGCAGGGCTAGGCAATGCACGGCAAGGCAAGGAAAGGGTAACGCAAGGCAAAGCACGGTGAGGCAAGACAAGGCAAATGCATGACAACGCACGGCTAGGCAATGCACGGCAAGGCAAGGAAAGGGTAACTCAAGGCAAGGCACGGTCAGGCGAGGCAAGGCTAAGGCACGACAACGCAAGGCTAGGCAATGCACGGAAGGCAAGCAAAGAGTAACGGAAGGCAAGGAAGGCAAGGGAAAGCAGGGGAAGGCAAGGGTAACGAAAGGAACGGCACGGTAAGGGGAAACAAGGCTAAGGCACGACAACACACGGCTAGGCAATGCAGGGCAAGGCAAGGAATGGGTAACGCAAGGCAAGGCACGGTTAGGCGAGGCAAGGCTAAGGCACGACAACGTAAGGCTAGGCAATGCACGGAAGGCAAGCAAAGAGTAACGGAAGGCAAGGAAGGCAAGGGAAAGCAAGGCAAGGCAAGGGTAACAGAAGGAACGGCACGGCAAGGGGAAACAAGGCTAAGGCACGGCAACGCACGGCTAGGCAATGCACGGCAAGGCAAGGAAAGGGTAACGCAAGACAAGGCACGGTCAGGCGAGGCAAGGCTAAGGCACGACAACGCAAGGCTAGGCAATGCACGGCAAGGCAAGGAAAGGGTAACGCCAGGCAAGGCACGGTAAGGCGCGGCAAGGCTAAGGCACGACAAGGCAAGGCTAGGCAATAAACGGAATGCAAGCAAAGAGTAACGGAAGGCAAGGAAGGCAAGGGAAAGCAGCGGAAGGCAAGGGTAACGGAAGGAACGGCACGGTAAGGGGAAACAAGGCTAAGGCACGACAACGCAGGGCTAGCCAATGCACGGCAAGGAAAGGAAAGGGTAACGCAAGGCAAGGCACCGTTAGGCGAGGCAAGGCTAAGGCACGACAACGCAGGGCTAGCCAATGCACGGCAAGGAAAGGAAAGAGTAACGCAAGGCAAGGCACCGTTACGCGAGCCAAGGCTAAGGCACGACAACGCAAGGCTAGGCAATGCACGGAAGGCAAGCAAAGAGTAACGGAAGGCAAGGAAGGCAAGGGAAAGCAAGGCAAGGCAAGGGTAACGGAAGGAACGGCACGGCAAGGGGAAACAAGGCTAAGGCACGGCAACGCACGGCTAGGCAATGCACGGCAAGGCAGGAAAGGGTAACGCAAGGCAAGGCACTGTCAGGCGAGGCAAGGCTAAGGCACGACAACGCAAGGCTAGGCAATGCACGGAAGGAAAGCAAAGAGTAACGGAAGGCAATGAAAGGAAGGGAATGCAAGGCAAGGTAAGGGTAACGCAAGGCAAGGCACGGTGAGGCAAGGCAAGGCTGATGCACGGCAACGCACGGCTAGGCAATTCACGGCAAGGCAAGGAAAGGGTAACGCAAGGCAAGGCACGGTCAGGCGAGGCAAGGCTAAGGCACGACAACGCAAGGCTAGGCAATGAACGGAAGGCAAGCAAAGAGGAACGGAAGGCAAGGAAGGCTAGGGAAAGCAGGGAAAGGCAAGGGTAACGGAAGGAACGGCACGGTAAGGGCAAACAAGACTAAGGCACGACAACACAGGGCTAGGCAATGCAGGGCAAGGCAAGGAAATGGTAACGCAAGGCAAGGCACGGTTTGGGGAGGCAAAGCTAATGCACGACAACGCAAGGCTAGGCAGTGCACGGCTAGGCAAGGAAAGAGTAACGGAAGGAAAGGAAGGCAAGGCAAAGCAAGGCAAGGCAAGTGTAACAAAAGGCAAGGCACGGCAAGGGGAAACAAGGCTAAGGAACGGCAACGCACGGCTACACAATGCACGGCCAGGCAAGGAAAGGGTAACGCAAGGCAAGGCACGGTAAGGCAAGACAAGGGTAATGCACGACAACGCACGGCTACACAATGCACGGCCAGGCAAGGAAAGGGTAACGCAAGGCAAGGCACGGTAAGGCAAGACAAGGGTAATGCACGACAACGCACGGCTAGGCAATGCACGGCCAGGCAAGGAAAGGGTAACGCAAGGCAAGGAACGGTGAGGCAAGGCAAGGCAAATGCACGACAACGCACGGCTAGGCAATGCACGGCAAGGCAAGGAAAGGGTAACGCAAGGCAAGGCACGGTCAGGCGAGGCAAGGCTAAGGCACGACAACGCAAGGCTAGGCAATGAACGGAAGGCAAGCAAAGAGTAACGGAAGGCAAGGAAGGCAAGGGAAAGCAGGGGAAGGCAAGGGTAACGAAAGGAACGGCACGGTAAGGGGAAACAAGGCTAAGGCACGACAACACAGGGCTAGGCAATGAACGGCAAGGCAAGGAAAGGGTAACGCAAGGCAAGGCACGGTGAGGCAAGGCAAGGCTGATGCACGACAACGCACGGCTAAGCAATGCACGGCAAGGCAAGGAAAGGGTAACGCAAGGCAAGGCACGGTCAGGCGAGGCAAGGCTAAGGCACGACAACGCAAGGCTAGGCAATGCACGGCAAGGCAAGGAAAGGGTAACGCAAGGCAAGGCACGGTAAGGCGCGGCAAGGCTAAGGCACGACAACGCAAGGCTAGGCAATAAACGGAAGGCAAGCAAAGAGTAACGGAAGGCAAGGAAGGCAAGGGAAAGCAGGGGAAGGCAAGGGTAACGGAAGGAACGGCACGGTAAGGGGAAACAAGGCTAAGGCACGACAACGCAGGGCTAGCCAATGCACGGCAAGGAAAGGAAAGGGTAACGCAAGGCAAGGCACCGTTACGCGAGGCAAGGCTAAGGCACGACAACGCAAGGCTAGGCAATGCACGGAAGGCAAGCAAAGAGTAACGGAAGGCAAGGAAGGCAAGGGAAAGCAAGGCAAGGCAAGGGTAACGGAAGGAACGGCACGGCAAGGGGAAACAAGGCTAAGGCACGGCAACGCACGGCTAGGCAATGCACGGCCAGGCAAGGAAAGGGTAACGCAAGGCAAGGCACGGTAAGGGGAAACAAGGCTAAGGCACGACAACGCACGGCTAGGCAATGCACGGCAAGGCAAGGAAAGGGTAACGCATGGCAAGGCACGGTGAGGCAAGGCAAGGCTAATGCACGACAACGCACGGCTAGGCAATGCACGGCAAGGCAAGGAAAGAGTAACGGAAGGAAAGGAAGGCAAGGCAAAGCAAGGCAAGGCAAGTGTAACAAAAGGCAAGGCACGGCAAGGGGAAACAAGGCTAAGGAACGGCAACGCACGGCTACACAATGCACGGCCAGGCAAGGAAAGGGTAACGCAAGGCAAGGCACGGTAAGGCAAGACAAGGGTAATGCACGACAACGCACGGCTACACAATGCACGGCCAGGCAAGGAAAGGGTAACGCAAGGCAAGGCACGGTAAGGCAAGACAAGGGTAATGCACGACAACGCACGGCTAGGCAATGCACGGCAAGGCAAGGAAAGGGTAACGCAAGGCAAGGAACGGTGAGGCAAGGCAAGGCTAATGCACGACAACGCACGGCTAGGCAATGCACGGCAAGGCAAGGAAAGGGTAACGCAAGGCAAGGCACGATCAGGCGAGGCAAGGCTAAAGCACGACAACGCCAGGCTAGGCAATGCACGGAAGGCAAGCAAAGAGTAACGGAAGGCAAGGAAGGCAAGGGAAAGCAAGGCAAGGCAAGGGTAACGGAAGGAACGGCACGGTAAGGGGAAACAAGGCTAAGGCACGACAACACAGGGCTAGGCAATGAACGGCAAGGCAAGGAAAGGGTAACGCAAGGCAAGGCACGGTGAGGCAAGGCAAGGCTGATGCACGACAACGCACGGCTAGGCAATGCACGGCAAGGCAAGGAAAGGGTAACGCAAGGCAAGGCACGGTCAGGCGAGGCAAGGCTAAGGCACGACAACGCAAGGCTAGGCAATGCACGGCAAGGCAAGGAAAGGGTAACGCAAGGCAAGGCACGGTAAGGCGCGGCAAGGCTAAGGCACGACAACGCAAGGCTAGGCAATAAACGGAAGGCAAGCAAAGAGTAACGGAAGGCAAGGAAGGCAAGGGAAAGCAGGGGAAGGCAAGGGTAACGGAAGGAACGGCACGGTAAGGGGAAACAAGGCTAAGGCACGACAACGCAGGGCTAGCCAATGCACGGCAAGGAAAGGAAAGGGTAACGCAAGGCAAGGCACCGTTACGCGAGGCAAGGCTAAGGCACGACAACGCAAGGCTAGACAATGCACGGAAGGCAAGCAAAGAGTAACGGAAGGCAAGGAAGGCAAGGGAAAGCAAGGCAAGGCAAGGGTAACGGAAGGAACGGCACGGCAAGGGGAAACAAGGCTAAGGCACGGCAACGCACGGCTAGTCAATGCACGGCCAGGCAAGGAAAGGGTAACGCAAGGCAAGGCACGGTAAGGCAAGGCAAGGCTAAGGCACGACAACGCAAGGCTAGGCAATGCACGGCAAGGCAAGGAAAGGGTAACGCATGGCAAGGCACGGTGAGGCAAGGCAAGGCTAATGCACGACAACGCACGGCTAGGCAATGCACGGCAAGGCAAGGAAAGGGTAACGCAAGGCAAGGCACGGTCAGGCGAGGCAAGTCTAAGGCACGACAACGCAAGGCTAGGCAATGAACGGAAGGCAAGCAAAGAGTAACGGAAGGCAAGGAAGGCAAGGGAAAGCAAGGCAAGGCAAGGGTAACGGAAGGAACGGCACGGCAAGGGGAAACAAGGCTAAGGCACGACAACGCACGGTTAGGCAATGCACGGCAAGGCAAGGAAAGGGTAACGCAAGGCAAGGCACGACTAAGGCACGACAACGCACGGCTAGGCAATGCACGGCAAGGCAAGGCTAAGGCACGACAACGCAAGGCTAGGCAATGCACGGAAGGCAAGCAAAGAGTAACGGAAGGCAAGGAAGGCAAGGGAAAGCAAGGCAAGTCAAGGGTAACGGAAGGAACGGCACGGCAAGGGGAAACAAGGCTAAGGCACGGCAACGCACGGCTAGGCAATGCACGGCAAGGCAAGGAAAGGGTAACGCAAGGCAAGGCAGTGTCAGGCGAGGCAAGGCTAAGGCACGACAACGCAAGGCTAGGCAATGCACGGAAGGAAAGCAAAGAGTAACGGAAAGCAATGAAAGGAAGGGAAAGCAAGGCAAGGTAAGGGTAACGCAAGGCAAGGCACGGTGAGGCAAGGCAAGGCTGATGCACGACAACGCACGGCTAGGCAATGAACGGCAAGGCAAGGAAAGGGTAACGCAAGGCAAGGCACGGTCAGGCGAGGCAAGGCTGATGCACGACAACGCACGGCTAGGCAATGCACGGCAAGGCAAGGAAAGGGTAACGCAAGGCAAGGCACGGTCAGGCGAGGCAAGGCTAAGGCACGACAACGCAAGGCTAGGCAATGCACGGCAAGGCAAGGAAAGGGTAACGCAAGGCAAGGCACGGTAAGGCGCGGCAAGGCTAAGGCACGACAACGCAAGGCTAGGCAATAAACGGAAGGCAAGCAAAGAGTAACGGAAGGCAAGGAAGGCAAGGGAAAGCAGGGGAAGGCAAGGGTAACGGAAGGAACGGCACGGTAAGGGGTAACAAGGCTAAGGCACGACAACGCAGGGCTAGCCAATGCACGGCAAGGAAAGGAAAGGGTAACGCAAGGCAAGGCACCGTTACGCGAGGCAAGGCTAAGGCACGACAACGCAAGGCTAGGCAATGCACGGAAGGCAAGCAAAGAGTAACGGAAGGCAAGGAAGGCAAGGGAAAGCAAGGCAAGGCAAGGGTAACGGAAGGAACGGCACGGCAAGGGGAAACAAGGCTAAGGCACGGCAACGCACGGCTAGTCAATGCACGGCCAGGCAAGGAAAGGGTAACGCAAGGCAAGGCACGGTAAGGCAAGACAAGGCTAATGCACGACAACGCACGGCTAGGCAATGCACGGCCAGGCAAGGAAAGGGTAACGCAAGGCAAGGCACGGTCAGGCGAGGCAAGTCTAAGGCACGACAACGCAAGGCTAGGCAATGAACGGAAGGCAAGCAAAGAGTAACGGAAGGCAAGGAAGGCAAGGGAAAGCAAGGCAAGGCAAGGGTAATAGAAGGAACGGCACGGCAAGGGGAAAGAAGGCTAAGGCACGGCAACGCACGGTTAGGCAATGCACGGCAAGGCAAGGAAAGGGTAACGCAAGGCAAGGCACGGTGGGGCAAGGCAAGGCTGATGCACGACAACGCACGGTTAGGCAATGCACGGCAAGGCAAGGAAAGGGTAACGCAAGGCAAGGCACGGTAAGGCGCGGCAAGGCTAAGGCACGACAACGCAAGGCTAGGCAATAAACGGAAGGCAAGCAAAGAGTAACGGAAGGCAAGGAAGGCAAGGGAAAGCAGGGGAAGGCAAGGTTAACGGAAGGAACGGCACGGTAAGGGGAAACAAGGCTAAGGCACGACAACGCAGGGCTAGCCAATGCACGGCAAGGAAAGGAAAGGGTAACGCAAGGCAAGGCACCGTTACGCGAGGCAAGGCTAAGGCACGACAACGCAAGGCTAGGCAATGCACGGAAGGCAAGCAAAGAGTAACGGAAGGCAAGGAAGGCAAGGGAAAGCAAGGCAAGTCAAGGGTAACGGAAGGAACGGCACGGCAAGGGGAAACAAGGCTAAGGCACGGCAACGCACGGCTAGGCAATGCACGGCAAGGCAAGGAAAGGGTAACGCAAGGCAAGGCAGTGTCAGGCGAGGCAAGGCTAAGGCACGACAACGCAAGGCTAGGCAATGCACGGAAGGAAAGCAAAGAGTAACGGAAGGCAATGAAAGGAAGGGAAAGCAAGGCAAGGTAAGGGTAACGCAAGGCAAGGCACGGTGAGGCAAGGCAAGGCTGATGCACGACAACGCACGGCTAGGCAATTCACGGCAAGGCAAGGAAAGGGTAACGCAAGGCAAGGCACGGTCAGGCGAGGCAAGGCTACGGCACGACAACGCAAGGCTAGGCAATGCACGGAAGGCAAGCAAAGAGGAACGGAAGGCAAGGAAGACTAGGGAAAGCAGGGAAAGGCAAGGGTAACGGAAGGAACGGCACGGTAAGGTGAAACAAGGCTAAGGCACGACAACGCAGGGCTAGCCAATGCACGGCAAGGAAAGGAAAGGGTAACGCAAGGCAAGGCACCGTTACGCGAGGCAAGGCTAAGGCACGACAACGCAAGGCTAGGCAATGCACGGAAGGCAAGCAAAGAGTAACGGAAGGCAAGGAAGGCAAGGGAAAGCAAGGCAAGGCAAGGGTAACGAAAGGAACGGCACGGCAAGGGGAAACAAGGCTAAGGCACGGCAACGCACGGCTAGGCAATGCACGGCAAGGCAAGGAAAGGGTAACGCAAGGCAAGGCACTGTCAGGCGAGGCAAGGCTAAGGCACGACAACGCAAGGCTAGGCAATGCACGGAAGGAAAGCAAAGAGTAACGGAAGGCAAGGAAGGCAAGGGAAAGCAAGGCAAGGCAAGGGTAACGAAAGGAACGGCACGGCAAGGGGAAACAAGGCTAAGGCACGGCAACGCACGGCTAGGCAATGCACGGCAAGGCAAGGAAAGGGTAACGCAAGGCAAGGCACTGTCAGGCGAGGCAAGGCTAAGGCACGACAACGCAAGGCTAGGCAATGCACGGAAGGAAAGCAAAGAGTAACGGAAGGCAATGAAAGGAAGGGAAAGCAAGGCAAGGTAAGGGTAACGCAAGGCAAGGCACGGTGAGGCAAGGCAAGGCTGATGCACGACAACGCACGGCTAGGCAATTCACGGCAAGGCAAGGAAAGGGTAACGCAAGGCAAGGCACGGTCAGGCGAGGCAAGGCTAAGGCACGACAACGCAAGGCTAGGCAATGCACGGAAGGCAAGCAAAGAGGAACGGAAGGCAAGGAAGGCTAGGGAAAGCAGGGAAAGGCAAGGGTAACGGAAGGAACGGCACGGTAAGGGCAAACAAGACTAAGGCACGACAACACAGGGCTAGGCAATGCAGGGCAAGGCAAGGAAATGGTAACGCAAGGCAAGGCACGGTTTGGGGAGGCAAAGCTAATGCACGACAACGCAAGGCTAGGCAGTGCACGGCTAGGCAAGGAAAGAGTAACGGAAGGAAAGGAAGGAAAGGCAAAGCAAGGCAAGGCAAGTGTAACAAAAGGCAAGGCACGGCAAGGGGAAACAAGGCTAAGGAACGGCAACGCACGGCTACGCAATGCACGGCCAGGCAAGGAAAGGGTAACGCAAGGCAAGGCACGGTAAGGCAAGACAAGGCTAATGCACCACAACGCACGGCTAGGCAATGCACGGCAAGGCAAGGAAAGGGTAACGCAAGGCAAAGCACGGTGAGGCAAGGCAAGGCTAATGCACGACAACGCACGGCTAGGCAATGCACGGCAAGGCAAGGAAAGGGTAACGCAAGGCAAAGCACGGTGAGGCAAGACAAGGCAAATGCACGACAACGCACGGCTAGGCAATGCACGGCAAGGCAAGGAAAGGGTAACTCAAGACAAGGCACGGTCAGGCGAGGCAAGGCTAAGGCACGACAACGCAAGGCTAGGCAATGCACGGAAGGCAAGCAAAGAGTAACGGAAGGCAAGGAAGGCAAGGGAAATCTGGGGAAGGCAAGGGTAACGAAAGGAACGGCACGGTAAGGGGAAACAAGGCTAAGGCACGACAACACAGGGCTAGGCAATGCAGGGCAAGGGAAGGAAAGGGTAAAGCAAGGCAAGGCACGGTTTGGGGAGGAAGGCGAATGCACGACAACGCAAGGCTAGGCAATGCACGGAAGGCAAGCAAAGAGTAACGGAAGGCAAGGAAGGCAAGGGAAAGCAAGGCAAGGCAAGGGTAACAGAAAGAACGGCACGGCAAGGGGAAACAAGGCTAAGGCACGGCAAAGCACGGCTAGGCAATGCACGGCAAGGCAAGGAAAGGGTAACGCAAGGCAAGGCACGGTGAGGCGAGGCAAGGCTAAGGCACGGCAACGCACGGCTAGGCAATGCACGGCAAGGCAAGGAAAGGGTAACGCAAGGCAAGGCACGGTCAGGCGAGGCAAGGCTAAGGCACGACAACGCAAGGCTAGGCAATGCACGGAAGGCAAGGAAAGGGTAACGCAAGGCTAAGGCACGACAACGCAAGGCTAGGCAATGCACGGCAAGGCAAGGAAAGGGTAACGCAAGGCAAGGCACGGTAAGGCGAGGCAAGGCTAAGGCACGAAAACGCAAGGCTAGGCAATAAACGGAAGGCAAGCAAAGAGTAACGGAAGGCAAGGAAGGCAAGGGAAAGCAGGGGAAGGCAAGGGTAACGGAAGGAACGGCACGGTAAGGGGAAACAAAGCTAAGGCACGACAATGCAGGGCTAGGCAATGCACGGCAAGGCAAGGAAAGGGTAACGCAAGGCAAAGCACGGTGAGGCAAGACAAGGCAAATGCACGACAACGCACGGCTAGGCAATGCACGGCAAGGCAAGGAAAGGGTAACTCAAGGCAAGGCACGGTCAGGCGAGGCAAGGCTAAGGCACGACAACGCAAGGCTAGGCAATGCACGGAAGGCAAGCAAAGAGTAACGGAAGGCAAGGAAGGCAAGGGAAAGCAGGGGAAGGCAAGGGTAACGAAAGGAACGGCACGGTAAGGGGAAACAAGGCTAAGGCACGACAACAAAGGGCTAGGCAATGCAGGGCAAGGCAAGGAAAGGGTAACGCAAGGCAAGGCACGGTTTGGGGAGGAAGGCGAATGCACGACAACGCAAGGCTAGGCAATGCACGGAAGCCAAGCAAAGAGTACCGGAAGGCAAGGAAGGCAAGGGAAAGCAAGGCAAGGCAAGGGTAACAGAAGGAACGGCACGGCAAGGGGAAACAAGGCTAAGGCACGGCAACGCACGGCTAGGCAATGAACGGAAAGGCAAGGAAAGGGTAACGCAAGGCAAGGCACGGTGAGGCAAGGCAAGGCTGATGCACGATAACGCACGGCTAGGCAATGCACGGCAAGGCAAGGAAAGGGTAACGCAAGGCAAGGCACGGTCAAGCGAGGCAAGGCTAAGGCACGACAACGCAAGGCTAGGCAATGCACGGCAAGGCAAGGAAAGGGTAACGCAAGGCAAGGCACGGTAAGGCGCGGCAAGGCTAAGGCACGACAACGCAAGGCTAGGCAATAAACGGAAGGCAAGCAAAGAGTAACGGAAGGCAAGGAAGGCAAGGGAAAGCAGGGGAAGGCAAGGGTAACGGAAGGAACGGCACGGTAAGGGGAAACAAGGCTAAGGCACGACAACGCAGGGCTAGCCAATGCACGGCAAGGAAAGGAAAAGGTAACGCAAGGCAAGGCACCGTTACGCGAGGCAAGGCTAAGGCACGACAACGCAAGGCTAGGCAATGCACGGAAGGAAAGCAAAGAGTAACGGAAGGCAAGGAAGGGAAGGGAAAGCAAGGCAAGGCAAGGGTAACGGAAGGAACGGCACGGCAAGGGGAAACAAGGCTAAGGCACGGCAACGCACGGCTAGGCAATGCACGGCAAGGCAAGGAAAGGGTAACGCAAGGCAAGGCACTGTCAGGCGAGGCAAGGCTAAGGCACGACAACGCAAGGCTAGGCAATGCACGGAAGGAAAGCAAAGAGTAACGGAAGGCAATGAAAGGAAGGGAAAGCAAGGCAAGGTAAGGGTAACGCAAGGCAAGGCACGGTGAGGCAAGGCAAGGCTGATGCACGACAACGCACGGCTAGGCAATTCACGGCAAGGCAAGCAAAGAGGAACGGAAGGCAAGGAAGGCTAGGGAAAGCAGGGAAAGGCAAGGGTAACGGACGGAACGGCACGGTAAGGGCAAACAAGACTAAGGCACGACAACACAGGGCTAGGCAATGCAGGGCAAGGCAAGGAAATGGTAACGCAAGGCAAGGCACGGTTTGGGGAGGCAAAGCTAATGCACGACAACGCAAGGCTAGGCAGTGCACGGCTAGGCAAGGAAAGAGTAACGGAAGGAAAGGAAGGAAAGGCAAAGCAAGGCAAGGCAAGTGTAACAAAAGGCAAGGCACGGCAAGGGGAAACAAGGCTAAGGAACGGCAACGCACGGCTACGCAATGCACGGCCAGGCAAGGAAAGGGTAACGCAAGGCAAGGCACGGTAAGGCAAGACAAGGCTAATGCACGACAACGCACGGCTAGGCAATGCACGGCCTGGCAAGGAAAGGGTAACGCAAGGCAAGGCACGGTGAGGCAAGGCAAGGCAAATGCACGACAACGCACGGCTAGGCAATGCACGGCAAGGCAAGGAAAGGGTAACGCAAGGCAAGGCACGGTCAGGCGAGGCAAGGCTAAGGCACGACAACGCAAGGCTAGGCAATGAACGGAAGGCAAGCAAAGAGTAACGGAAGGCAAGGAAGGCAAGGGAAAGCAAGGGAAGGCAAGGGCAATGAAAGGAACGGCACGGTAAGGGGAAACAAAGCTAAGGCACGACAATGCAGGGCTAGGCAATGCACGGCAAGGCAAGGAAAGGGTAACGCAAGGCAAAGCACGGTGAGGCAAGACAAGGCAAATGCATGACAATGCACGGCTAGGCAATGCACAGCAAGGCAAGGAAAGGGTAACGCAAGGCAAGGCACGGTCAGGCGAGGCAAGGCTAAGGCACGACAACGCAAGGCTAGGCAATGCACGGAAGGCAAGCAAAGAGTAACGGAAGGCAAGGAAGGCAAGGGAAAGCAGGGGAAGGCAAGGGTAACGGAAGGAACGGCACGGTAAGGGGAAACAAGGCTAAGGCACGACAACGCAGGGCTAGCCAATGCACGGCAAGGAAAGGAAAGGGTAACGCAAGGCAAGGCACCGTTACGCGAGGCAAGGCGAATGCACGACAACGCAAGGCTAGGCAATGCACGGAAGGCAAGCAAAGAGTAACGGAAGGCAAGGAAGGCAAGGGAAAGCAAGGCAAGGCAAGGGTAACAGAAGGAACGGCACGGCAAGGGGAAACAAGGCTAAGGCACGGCAACGCACGGCTAGGCAATGCACGGCAAGGCAAGGAAAGGGTAACGCAAGGCAAGGCACGGTGAGGCAAGTCAAGGCTGATGCACGACAACGCACGGCTAGGCAATGCACGGCAAGGCAAGGAAAGGGTAACGCAAGGCAAGGCACGGTCAGGCGAGGCAAGGCTAAGGCACGACAACGCAAGGCTAGGCAATGAACGGAAGGCAAGCAAAGAGTAACGGAAGGCAAGGAAGGCAAGGGAAAGCAAGGCAAGGCAAGGGTAATAGAAGGAACGGCACGGCAAGGGGAAAGAAGGCTAAGGCACGGCAACGCACGGTTAGGCAATGCACGGCAAGGCAAGGAAAGGGTAACGCAAGGCAAGGCACGGTTAGGCGAGGCAAGGCTAAGGCACGACAACGCAAGGCTAGGCAATGCACGGCAAGGCAAGGAAAGAGTAACGCAAGGCAAGGCACTGTCAGGCGAGGCAAGGCTAAGGCACGACAACGCAAGGCTAGGCAATGCACGGAAGGCAAGCAAAGAGTAACGGAAGGCAAGGAAGGCAAGGGAAAGCAAGGCAAGGCAAGGGTAACGAAAGGAACGGCACGGCAAGGGGAAACAAGGCTAAGGCACGACAACGCACGGCTAGGCAATGCACGGCAAGGCAAGGAAAGGGTAACGCAAGGCAAGGCACTGTCAGGCGAGGCAAGGCTAAGGCACGACAACGCAAGGCTAGGCAATGCACGGTAGGCAAGCAAAGAGTAACGGAAGGCAAGGAAGGCAAGGGAAAGCAAGGCAAGGCAAGGGTAACGAAAGGAACGGCACGGCAAGGGGAAACAAGGCTAAGGCACGGCAACGCACGGCTAGGCAATGCACGGCAAGGCAAGGAAAGGGTAACGCAAGGCAAGGCAGTGTCAGGCGAGGCAAGGCTAAGGCACGACAACGCAAGGCTAGGCAATGCACGGAAGGAAAGCAAAGAGTAACGGAAGGCAATGAAAGGAAGGGAATGCAAGGCAAGGTAAGGGTAACGCAAGGCAAGGCACGGTGAGGCAAGGCAAGGCTGATGCACGACAACGCACGGCTAGGCAATTCACGGCAAGGCAAGGAAAGGGTAACGCAAGGCAAGGCACGGTCAGGCGAGGCAAAGCTACGGCACGACAACGCAAGGCTAGGCAATGCACGGAAGGCAAGCAAAGAGGAACGGAAGGCAAGGAAGACTAGGGAAAGCAGGGAAAGGCAAGGGTAACGGAAGGAACGGCACGGTAAGGGCAAACAAGACTAAGGCACGACAACACAGGGCTAGGCAATGCAGGGCAAGGCAAGGAAATGGTAACGCAAGGCAAGGCAAGGTTTGGGGAGGCAAAGCTAATGCACGACAATGCAAGGCTAGGCAGTGCACGGCTAGGCAAGGAAAGAGTAACGGAAGGAAAGGAAGGCAAGGCAAAGCAAGGCAAGGCAAGTGTAACAAAAGGCAAGGCACGGCAAGGGGAAACAAGGCTAAGGAACGGCAACGCACGGCTACGCAATGCACGGCCAGGCAAGGCAAGGGTAACGAAAGGAACGGCACGGTAAGGGGAAACAAGGCTAAGGCACGACAACACAGGGCTAGGCAATGCACGGCAAGGCAAGGAAAGGGTAACGCAAGGCAAGGCACGGTGAGGCAAGGCAAGGCTGATGCACGACAACGCACGGCTAGGCAATGCACGGCCAGGCAAGGAAAGGGTAACGCAAGGCAAGGCACGGTGAGGCAAGGCAAGGCAAATGCACGACAACGCACGGCTAGGCAATGCACGGCAAGGCAAGGAAAGGGTAACGCAAGTCAAGGCACGGTCAGGCGAGGCAAGGCTAAGGCACGACAACGCAAGGCTAGGCAATGAACGGAAGGCAAGCAAAGAGTAACGGAAGGCAAGGAAGGCAAGGGAAAGCAGGGGAAGGCAAGGGTAACGAAAGGAACGGCACGGTAAGGGGAAACAAGGCTAAGGCACGACAACACAGGGCTAGGCAATGCAGGGCAAGGCAAGGAAAGGGTAACGCAAGGCAAGGCACGGTTTGGGGAGGAAGGCGAATGCACGACAACGCAAGGCTAGGCAATGCACGGAAGGCAAGCAAAGAGTAACGGAAGGCAAGGAAGGCAAGGGAAAGCAAGGCAAGGCAATGGTAACAGAAGGAACGGCACGGCAAGGGGAAACAAGGCTAAGGCACGGCAACGGACGGCTAGGCAATGCACGGCAAGGCACGGAAAGGGTAACGCAAGGGAAGGCACGGTCAGGCGAGGCAAGGCTAAGGCACGACAACGCAAGGCTAGGCAATGCACGGCAAGGCAAGGAAAGGGTAACGCAAGGCAAGGCACGGTAAGGCGCGGCAAGGCTAAGGCACGACAACGCAAGGCTAGGCAATAAACGGAAGGGAAGCAAAGAGTCACGGAAGGCAAGGAAGGCAAGGGAAAGCAGGGGAAGGCAAGGGTAACGGAAGGAACGGCACGGTAAGGGGAAACAAGGCTAAGGCACGGCAACGCACGGCTAGGCAATTCACGGCAAGGCAAGGAAAGGGTAACGCAAGGCAAGGCACGGTCAGGCGAGGCAAGGCTAAGGCACGACAACGCAAGGCTAGGCAATGCACGGAAGGCAAGCAAAGAGGACCGGAAGGCAAGGAAGGCTAGGGAAAGCAGGGAAAGGCAAGGGTAACGGAAGGAACGGCACGGTAAGGGCAAACAAGACTAAGGCACGACAACACAGGGCTAGGCAATGCAGGGCAAGGTAAGGAAATGGTAACGCAAGGCAAGGCACGGTTTGGGGAGGCAAAGCTAATGCACGACAACGCAAGACTAGGCAGTGCACGGCTAGGCAAGGAAAGAGTAACGGAAGGAAAGGAAGGCAAGGCAAAGCAAGGCAAGGCAAGTGTAACAAAAGGCAAGGCACGGCAAGGGGAAACAAGGCTAAGGAACGGCAACGCACGGCTACGCAATGCACGGCCAGGCAAGGAAAGGGTAACGCAAGGCAAGGCAAGGTAAGGCAAGACAAGGCTAATGCACGACAACGCACGGCTAGGCAATGCACGGCCAGGCAAGGAAAGGGTAACGCAAGGCATGTCTCGGTGAGGCAAGGCAAGGCAAATGCACGACAACGCACGGCTAGGCAATGCACGGCAAGGCAAGGAAAGGGTAACGCAAGGCAAGGCACGGTCAGGCGAGGCAAGGGTAAGGCACGACAACGCAAGGCTAGGCAATGAACGGAAGGCAAGCAAAGAATAACGGAAGGTAAGGAAGGCTAGGGAAAGCAGGGAAAGGCAAGGGTAACGGAAGGAAAGGCACGGTAAGGCAAGACAAGGCTAATGCACGACAACGCACGGCTAGGCAATGCACGGCAAGGCAAGGAAAGGGTAACGCAAGGCAAGGCACGGTGAGGCAAAGCTAATGCACGACAACGCAAGGCTAGGCAGTGCACGGCTAGGCAAGGAAAGAGTAACGGAAGGAAAGGAAGGCAAGGCAAAGCAAGGCAAGGCAAGTGTAACAAAAGGCAAGGCACGGCAAGGGGAAACAAGGCTAAGGAACGGCAACGCACGGCTATGCAATGCACGGCCAGGCAAGGAAAGGGTAACGCAAGGCAAGGCACGGTAAGGCAAGACAAGGCTAATGCACGACAACGCACGGCTAGGCAATGCACGGCCAGGCAAGGAAAGGGTAACGCAAGGCAAGGCACGGTGAGGGAAGGCAAGGCAAATGCACGACAACGCACGGCTAGGCAATGCACATCAAGGCAAGGAAAGGGTAACGCAAGGCAAGGCACGGTCAGGCGAGGCAAGGCTAAGGCACGGCAACGCAAGGCTAGGCAATGAACGGAAGGCAAGCAAAGAGTAACGGAAGGCAAGGAAGGCAAGGGAAAGCAAGGGAAGGCAAGGGCAACGAAACGAACGGCACGGCAAGGGGAAACAAGGCTAAGGCACGACAACGCACGGCTAGGCAATGCACGGCAAGGCAAGGAAACGGTAACGCAAGGCAAGGCACGGTCAGGCAAGGCAAGGCTAATGCACGACAACGCAAGGCTAGGCAATGCACGGCAAGGCAAGGAAAGAGTAACGCAAGGCAAGGCACGGTTTGGGGAGGAAGGCGCATGAACGACAACGCAAGGCTAGGCAATGCACGGAAGGCAAGCAAAGAGTAACGGAAGGCAAGGAAGGCAAGGGAAAGCAAGGCAAGGCAAGGGTAACAGAAGGAACGGCACGGCAAGGGGAAACAAGGCTAAGGCACGGCAACGCACGGCTAGGCAATGCACGGCAAGGCAAGGAAAGGGTAACGCAAGGCAAGGCACGGTGAGGCAAGGCAAGGCTGATGCACGACAACGCACGGCTAGGCAATGCACGGCAAGGCAAGGAAAGGGTAACGCAAGGCAAGGCACGGTCAGGCGAGGCAAGGCTAAGGCACGACAACGCAAGGCTAGGCAATGCACGGCAAGGCAAGGAAACGGTAACGCAAGGCAAGGCACGGTCAGGCGAGGCAAGGCTAAGGCACGACAACGCAAGGCTAGGCAATGCACGGAAGGCAAGCAAAGAGTAACGGAAGGCAAGGAAGGCAAGGGAAAGCAAGGCAAGGCAAGGGTAACGGAAGGAACGGCACGGCAAGGGGAAACAAGGCTAAGGCACGACAACGCACGGCTAGGCAATGCACGGCAAGGCAAGGAAAGGGTAACGCAAGGCAAGGAACTGTCAGGCGAGGCAAGGCTAAGGCACGACAACGCAAGGCTAGGCAATGCACGGAAGGAAAGCAAAGAGTAACGGAAGGCAATGAAAGTAAGGGAAAGCAAAGCAAGGTAAGGGTAACGCAAGGCAAGGCACGGTGAGGCAAGGCAAGGCTGATGCACGACAATGCACGGCTAGGCAATGCACGGCCAGGCAAGGAAAGGGTAAGGCAAGGCAAGGCACGGTCAGGCGAGGCAAGGCTAAGGCACGACAACGCAAGGCTAGGCAGTGCACGGCTAGGCAAGGAAAGAGTAACGGAAGGAAAGGAAGGCTAGGGAAAGCAGGGAAAGGCAAGGGTAACGGAAGGAACGGCACGGTAAGGGCAAACAAGACTAAGGCACGACAACACAGGGCTAGGCAATGCAGGGCAAGGCAAGGAAATGGTAACTCAAGGCAAGGCACGGTTTGGGGAGGCAAAGCTAATGCAGGACAACGCAAGGCTAGGCAATGCACGGCAAGGCAAGGAAAGAGTAACGGAAGGAAAGGAAGGCAAGGCAAAGCAAGGCAAGGCAAGTGTAACAAAAGGCACGGCACGGCAAGGGGAAACAATGCTAAGGAACGGCAACGCACGGCTACGCAATGCACGGCCAGGCAAGGAAAGGGTAACGCAAGGCAAGGCACGGTGAGGCAAGGCAAGGCTAATGCACGACAACGCACGGCTAGGCAATGCACGGCAAGGCAAGGAAAGGGTAACGAAAGGCAAGGCACGGTGAGGCAAGGCAAGGCAAATGCACGACAGCGCACGGCTCGGCAATGCACGGCAAGGCAAGGAAAGGGTAACGCAAGGCAAGGCACGGTCAGGCGAGGCAAGGCTAAGGCACGACAACGCAAGGCTAGGCAATGAACGGAAGGCAAGCAAAGAGTAATGGAAGGCAAGGAAGGGAAGGGAAAGCAAGGGAAGGCAAGGGCAACGAAAGGAACGGCACGGTAAGGGGAAACAAAGCTAAGGCACGACAATGCAGGGCTAGGCAATGCACGGCAAGGCAAGGAAAGGGTAACGCAAGGCAAAGCACGGTGAGGCAAGACAAGGCAAATGCACGACAACGCACGGCTAGGCAATGCACGGCAAGGCAAGGAAAGGGTAACTCAAGGCAAGGCACGGTCAGGCGAGGCAAGGCTAAGGCACGACAACGCAAGGCTAGGCAATGCACGGAAGGCAAGCAAAGAGTAACGG
Organism: Macrotis lagotis; assembly: GCF_037893015.1. NCBI lineage: Eukaryota > Metazoa > Chordata > Mammalia > Peramelemorphia > Peramelidae > Macrotis > Macrotis lagotis. Next base: position 270,131 of record NW_027422114.1, read on the forward strand.
AAGGCAAGGAAGGCAAGGGAAAGCAGGGGAAGGCAAGGGTAACGAAAGGAACGGCACGGTAAGGGGAAACAAGGCTAAGGCACGACAACACAGGGCTAGGCAATGCAGGGCAAGGCAAGGAATGGGTAACGCAAGGCAAGGCACGGTTTGGGGAGGAAGGCGAATGCACGACAACGTAAGGCTAGGCAATGCACGGAAGGCAAGCAAAGAGTAACGGAAGGCAAGGAAGGCAAGGGAAAGCAAGGCAAGGCAAGGGTAACGGAAGGAACGGCACGGTAAGGGGAAACAAGGCAAATGCACGACAACGCACGGCTTGGCAATGCACGGCAAGGCAAGGAAAGGGTAACGCAAGTCAAGGCACGGTCAGGCGAGGCAAGGCTAAGGCACGACAACGCAAGGCTAGGCAATGCACGGAAGGCAAGCAAAGAGGAACGGAAGGCAAGGAAGACTAGGGAAAGCAGGGAAAGGCAAAGGTAACGGAAGGAACGGCACGGTAAGGGGAAACAAGGCTAAGGCACGACAACGCAGGGCTAGCCAATGCACGGCAAGGAAAGGAAAGGGTAACGCAAGGCAAGGCACCGTTACGCGAGGCAAGGCTAAGGCACGACAACGCAAGGCTAGGCAATAAACGGAATGCAAGCAAAGAGTAACGGAAGGCAAGGAAGGCAAGGGAAAGCAGGGGAAGGCAAGGGTAACGGAAGGAACGGCACGGTAAGGGGAAACAAGGCTAAGGCACGACAACGCAGGGCTAGCCAATGCACGGCAAGGAAAGGAAAGGGTAACGCAAGGCAAGGCACTGCACGGCAAGGCAAGGAAAGAGTAACGCAAGGCAGGCACGGTGAGGCGAGGCAAGGCTAAGGCACGACAACGCAAGGCTAGGCAATGCACGGAAGGCAAGCAAAGAGTAACGGAATGCAAGGAAGGCAAGGGAAAGCAAGGGAAGGCAAGGGTAACGGAAGGAAGACACGGCAAGGGGAAACAAGGCTAAGGCACGGCAACGCACGGCTAGGCAATGCACGGCAAGGCAGGAAAGGGTAACGCAAGGCAAGGCACTGTCAGGCGAGGCAAGGCTAAGGCACGACAACGCAAGGCTAGGCAATGCACGGAAGGAAAGCAAAGAGTAACGGAAGGCAATGAAAGGAAGGGAAAGCAAGGCAAGGTAAGGGTAACGCAAGGCAAGGCACGGTGAGGCAAGGCAAGGCTGATGCACGACAACGCACGGCTAGGCAATTCACGGCAAGGCAAGGAAAGGGTAACGCAAGGCAAGGCACGGTCAGGCGAGGCAAGGCTAAGGCACGACAACGAAAGGCTAGGCAATGCACGGAAGGCAAGCAAAGAGGAACGGAAGGCAAGGAAGGCTAGGGAAAGCAGGGAAAGGCAAGGGTAACGGAAGGAACGACACGGTAAGGGCAAACAAGACTAAGGCACGACAACACAGGGCTAGGCAATGCAGGGCAAGGCAAGGAAATGGTAACGCAAGGCAAGGCACGGTTTGGGGAGGCAAAGCTAATGCACGACAACGCAAGGCTAGGCAGTGCACGGCTAGGCAAGGAAAGAGTAACGGAAGGAAAGGAAGGCAAGGCAAAGCAAGGCAAGGCAAGTGTAACAAAAGGCAAGGCACGGCAAGGGGAAACAAGGCTAAGGAACGGCAACGCACGGCTACACAATGCACGGCCAGGCAAGGAAAGGGTAACGCAAGGCAAGGCACGGTAAGGCAAGACAAGGGTAATGCACGACAACGCACGGCTACGCAATGCACGGACAGGCAAGGAAAGGGTAACGCAAGGCAAGGCACGGTGAGGCAAGGCAAGGCAAATGCACGACAACGCACGGCTAGGCAATGCACGGCAAGGCAAGGAAAGGGTAACGCAAGGCAAGGCACGGTCAGGCGAGGCAAGGCTAAGGCACGACAACGCAAGGCTAGGCATGAACGGAAGGCAAGCAAAGAGTAACGGAAGGCAAGGAAGGCAAGGGAAAGCAAGGGAAGGCAAGGGCAACGAAAGGAACGGCACGGTAAGGGGAAACAAAGCTAAGGCACGACAATGCAGGGCTAGGCAATGCACGGCAAGTCAAGGAAAGGGTAACGCAAGGCAAAGCACGGTGAGGCAAGACAAGGCAAATGCACGATAACGCACGGCTAGGCAATGCACGGCAAGGCAAGGAAAGGGTAACTCAAGGCAAGGCACGGTCAGGCGAGGCAAGGCTAAGGCACGACAACGCACGGCTAGGCAATGCACGGAAGGCAAGCAAAGAGTAACGGAAGGCAAGGAAGGCAAGGGAAAGCAAAGGCAAGGGTAACAGAAGGAACGGCACGGTAAGGGGAAACAAGGCTAAGGCACGGCAACGCACGGCTAGGCAATGAACGGAAAGGCAAGGAAAGGGTAACGCAAGGCAAGGCACGGTTTGGGGAGGAAGGCGAATGCACGACAACGCAAGGCTAGGCAATGCACGGAAGGCAAGCAAAGAGTAACGGAAGGCAAGGAAGGCAAGGGAAAGCAAGGCAAGGCAAGGGTAACAGAAGGAACGGCACGGCAAGGGGAAACAAGGCTAAGGCACGGCAACGCACGGCTAGGCAATGAACGGAAAGGCAAGGAAAGGGTAACGCAAGGCAAGGCACGGTGAGGCAAGGCAAGGCTGATGCACGACAACGCACGGCTAGGCAATGCACGGCAAGGCAAGGAAAGCGTAACGCAAGGCAAGGCACGGTCAGGCAAGGCAAGGCTAAGGCACGACAACGCACGGCTAGGCAATGCACGGCAAGGCAAGGAAAGGGTAACGCAAGGCAAGGCAGGCAAGGGAAAGCAGGGGAAGGCAAGGGTAACGGAAGGAACGGCACGGTAAGGGGAAACAAGGCTAAGGCACGACAACGCAGGGCTAGGCAATGCAGGGCAAGGCAAGGAAAGGGTAACGCAAGGCAAGGCACGGTTTGGGGAGGAAGGCGAATGCACGACAACGCAAGGCTAGGCAATGCACGGAAGGCAAGCAAAGAGTAACGGAAGGCAAGGAAGGCAAGGGAAAGCAAGGCAAGGCAAGGGTAACAGAAGGAACGGCACGGCAAGGGGAAACAAGGCTAAGGCACGGCAACGCAAGGCTAGGCAATGCACGGCAAGGCAAGGAAAGGGTAACGCAAGGCAAGGCACTGTCAGGCGAGGCAAGGCTAAGGCACGACAAGGCAAGGCTAGGCAGTGCACGGAAGGCAAGCAAAGAGTAACGGAAGGCAATGAAAGGAAGGGAAAGCAAGGCAAGGTAAGGGTAACGCAAGGCAAGGCACGGTGAGGCAAGGCAAGGCTGATGCACGACAACGCACGGCTAGGCAATGCACGGCAAGGCAAGGAAAGGGTAACGCAAGGCAAGGCACGGTCAGGCGAGGCAAGGCTAAGGCACGACAACGCAAGGCTAGGCAATGCACGGAAGGCAAGCAAAGAGTAACGGAAGGCAAGGAAGGCAAGGGAAAGCAGGGGAAGGCAAGGGTAACGAAAGGAACGGCACGGTAAGGGGAAACAAGGCTAAGGCACGACAACACAGGGCTAGGCAATGCAGGGCAAGGCAAGGAAATGGTAACGCAAGGCAAGGCACGGTTTGGGGAGGCAAAGCTAATGCACGACAACGCAAGGCTAGGCAGTGCACGGCTAGGCAAGCGAAAGAGTAACGGAAGGAAAGGAAGGCAAGGCAAAGCAAGGCAAGGCAAGTGTAACAAAAGGCAAGGCACGGCAAGGGGAAACAAGGCTAAGGAACGGCAACGCACGGCTACGCAGTGCACGGAAAGGCAAGGAAAGGGTAACGCAAGGCAAGGCACGGTGAGGCAAGGCAAGGCTGATGCACGACAACGCACGGCTAGGCAATGCACGGCAAGGCAAGGAAAGGGTAACGCAAGGCAAGGCACGGTCAGGCGAGGCAAGGCTAAGGCACGACAACGCAAGGCTAGGCAATGCACGGCAAGGCAAGGAAAGGGTAACGCAAGGCAAGGCACGGTAAGGCGCGGCAAGGCTAAGGCACGACAACGCAAGGCTAGGCAATAAACGGAAGGCAAGCAAAGAGTAACGGAAGGCAAGGAAGGCAAGGGAAAGCAGGGGAAGGCAAGGGTAACGGAAGGAACGGCACGGTAAGGGGAAACAAGGCTAAGGCACGACAACGCAGGGCTAGCCAATGCACGGCAAGGAAAGGAAATGGTAACGCAAGGCAAGGCACCGTTACGCGAGGCAAGGCTAAGGCACGACAACGCAAGGCTAGGCAATGCACGGAAGGCAAGCAAAGAGTAACGGAAGGCAAGGAAGGCAAGGGAAAGCAAGGCAAGGCAAGGGTAACGGAAGGAACGGCACGGCAAGGGGAAACAAGGCTAAGGCACGGCAACGCACGGCTAGGCAATGCACGGCAAGGCAAGGAAAGGGTAACGCAAGGCAAGGCACTGTCAGGCGAGGCAAGGCTAAGGCACGACAACGCAAGGCTAGGCAATGCACGGACGGAAAGCAAAGAGTAACGGAAGGCAATGAAAGGAAGGGAAAGCAAGGCAAGGTAAGGGTAACGCAAGGCAAGGCACGGTGAGGCAAGGCAAGGCTGATGCACGACAACGCACGGCTAGGCAATTCACGGCAAGGCAAGTAAAGGGTAACGCAAGGCAAGGCACGGTCAGGCGAGGCAAGGCTAAGGCACGACAACGCAAGGCTAGGCAATGCACGGAAGGCAAGCAAAGAGGAACGGAAGGCAAGGAAGGCTAGGGAAAGCAGGGAAAGGCAAGGGTAACGGAAGGAACGGCACGGTAAGGGCAAATAAGACTAAGGCACGACAACACAGGGCTAGGCAATGCAGGGCAAGGCAAGGAAATGGTAACGCAAGGCAAGGCACGGTTTGGGGAGGCAAAGCTAATGCACGACAAAGCAAGGCTAGGCAGTGCACGGCTAAGCAAGGAAAGAGTAACGGAAGGAAAGGAAGGCAAGGCAAAGCAAGGCAAGGCAAGTGTAACAAAAGGCAAGGCACGGCAAGGGGAAACAAGGCTAAGGAACGGCAACGCACGGCTACGCAATGCACGGCCAGGCAAGGAAAGGGTAACGCAAGGCAAGGCACGGTAAGGCAAGACAAGGCTAATGCACGACAACGCACGGCTAGGCAATGCACGGCCAGGCAAGGAAAGGGTAACGCAAGGCAAGGCACGGTCAGGCGAGATAAGGCTAAGGCACGACAACGCAAGGCTAGGCAATGCACGGAAGGCAAGCAAAGAGTAACGGAAGGCAAGGAAGGCAAGGGAAAGCAAGGCAAGGCAAGGGCAACCGAAGGAACGGCACGGTAAGGGGAAACAAAGCTAAGGCAAAACAATGCAGGGCTAGGCAATGCATGGCAAGGCAAGGAAAGGGTAACGCAAGGCAAAGCACGGTGAGGCAAGACAAGGCAAATGCACGACAACGCACGGCTAGGCAATGCACGGGAAGGCAAGGAAAGGGTAACGCAAGGCAAGGCACGGTCAGGCGAGGCAAGGGTAAGGCACGACAACGCAACGCTAGGTAATGCACGGAAGGCAAGAAAAGAGTAACGGAAGGCAAGGAAGGCAAGGGAAAGCAAGGCAAGGCAAGGGTAACCGAAGGAACGGCACGACAAGGGGAAACAAGGCTAAGGCACGACAACGCAGGGCTAGCCAATGCACGGCAAGGAAAGGAAAGAGTAACGCAAGGCAAGGCACGGTAAGGCAAGACAAGGCTAATGCACGACAACGCACGGCTAGGCAATGCACGGCAAGGCAAGGAAAGGGTAACGCAAGGCAAGGCACGGTGAGGGAAGGCAAGGCAAATGCACGACAACGCACGGCTAGGCAATGCACGGCAAGGCCAGGAAAGGGTAACGCAAGGCAAGGCACGGTCAGGCGAGGCAAGGCTAAGGCACGACAACGCAAGGCTAGGCAATGCACGGAAGGCAAGCAAAGAGTAACGGAAGGCAAGGAAGGCAAGGGAAAGCAAGGCAAGGCAAGGGTAACGGAAGGAACGGCACGGCAAGGGGAAACAAGGCTAAAGCAAGGCAACGCACGGCTAGGCAATGCACGGCAAGGCAAGGAAAGGGTAACGCAAGGCAAGGCACTGTCAGGCAAGGCAAGGCTAAGGCACGACAACGCAAGGCTAGGCAATGCACGGACGGAAAGCAAAGAGTAACGGAAGGCAATGAAAGGAAGGGAAAGCAAGGCAAGGTAAGGGTAACGCAAGGCAAGGCACGGTGAGGCAAGGGAAGGCTGATGCACGACAACGCACGGCTAGGCAATTCACGGCAAGGCAAGGAAAGGGTAACGCAAGGCAAGGCACGGTCAGGCGAGGCAAGGCTAAGGCACGACAACGCAAGGCTAGGCAATGCACGGAAGGCAAGCAAAGAGGAACGGAAGGCAAGGAAGGCTAGGGAAAGCAGGGAAAGGCAAGGGTAACGGAAGGAACGGCACGGTAAGGGCAAACAAGACTAAGGCACGACAACACAGGGCTAGGCAATGCAGGGCAAGGCAAGGAAATGGTAACGCAAGGCAAGGCACGGTTTGGGGAGGCAAAGCTAATGCACGACAACGCAAGGCTAGGCAGTGCACGGCTAGGCAAGGAAATAGTAACGGAAGGAAAGGAAGGCAAGGCAAAGCAAGGCAAGGCAAGTGTAACAAAAGGCAAGGCACGGCAAGGGGAAACAAGGCTAAGGAACGGCAACGCACGGCTACGCAATGCACGGCCAGGCAAGGAAAGGGTAACGCAAGGCAAGGCACGGTGAGGCAAGGCAAGGCAAATGCACGACAACGCACGGCTAGGCAATGCACGGCAAGGCAAGGAAAGGGTAACGCAAGGCAAGGCACGGTAAGGCGCGGCAAGTCTAAGGCACGACAACGCAAGGCTAGGCAATAAACGGAAGGCAAGCAAAGAGTAACGGAAGGCAAGGAAGGCAAGGGAAAGCAAGGGAAGGCAAGGGTAACGGAAGGAACGGCACGGCAAGGGGAAACAAGGCTAAGGCACGGCAACGCACGGCTAGGCAATGCACGGCAAGGCAAGGAAAGGGTAACGCAAGGCAAGGCACGATGAGGCAAGGCAAGGCTGATGCACGACAACGCACGGCTAGGCAATGCACGGCAAGGCAAGGAAAGGGTAACGCAAGGCAAGGCACGGTCAGGCGAGGCAAGGCTAAGGCACGACAACGCAAGGCTAGGCAATGCACGGCAAGGCAAGGAAAGGGTAACGCAAGGCAAGGCACTGTAAGGCGCGGCAAGGCTAAGGCACGACAACGCAAGGCTAGGCAATAAACGGAAGGCAAGCAAAGAGTAACGGAAGGCAAGGAAGGCAAGGGAAAGCAGGGGAAGGCAAGGGTAACGGAAGGAACGGCACGGTAAGGGGAAACAAGGCTAAGGCACGACAAGCAGGGCTAGCCAATGCACGGCAAGGAAAGGAAAGGGTAACGCAAGGCAAGGCACCGTTACGCGAGGCAAGGCTAAGGCACGACAACGCAAGGCTAGGCAATGCACGGAAGGCAAGCAAAGAGTAACGGAAGGCAAGGAAGGCAAGGGAAAGCAAGGCAAGGCAAGGGTAACGGAAGGAACGGCACGGCAAGGGGAAACAAGGCTAAGGCACGGCAACGCACGGCTAGGCAATGCACGGCAAGGCAAGGAAAGGGTAACGCAAGGCAAGGCATTGTCAGGCGAGGCAAGGCTAAGGCACGACAACGCAAGGCTAGGCAATGCACGGACGGAAAGCAAAGAGTAACGGAAGGCAATGAAAGGAAGGGAAAGCAAGGCAAGGTAAGGGTAACGCAAGGCAAGGCACGGTGAGGCAAGGCAAGGCTGATGCACGACAACGCACGGCTAGGCAATTCACGGCAAGGCAAGTAAAGGGTAACGCAAGGCAAGGCACGGTCAGGCGAGGCAAGGCTAAGGCACGACAACGCAAGGCTAGGCAATGCACGGAAGGCAAGCAAAGAGGAACGGAAGGCAAGGAAGGCTAGGGAAAGCAGGGAAAGGCAAGGGTAACGGAAGGAACGGCACGGTAAGGGCAAATAAGACTAAGGCACGACAACACAGGGCTAGGCAATGCAGGGCAAGGTAAGGAAATGGTAACGCAAGGCAAGGCACGGTTTGGGGAGGCAAAGCTAATGCACGACAAAGCAAGGCTAGGCAGTGCACGGCTAGGCAAGGAAAGAGTAACGGAAGGAAAGGAAGGCAAGGCAAAGCAAGGCAAGGCAAGTGTAACAAAAGGCAAGGCACGGCAAGGGGAAACAAGGCTAAGGAACGGCAACGCACGGCTACGCAATGCACGGCCAGGCAAGGAAAGGGTAACGCAAGGCAAGGCACGGTGAGGCAAGGCAAGGCAAATGCACGACAACGCACGGCTAGGCAATGCACGGCAAGGCAAGGAAAGGGTAACGCAAGGCAAGGCAAGGTCAGGCGAGGCAAGGCTAAGGCACGACAACGCAAGGCTAGGCAATGAACGGAAGGCAAGCAAAGAGTAACGGAAGGCAAGGAAGGCAAGGGAAAGCAAGGCAAGGCAAGGGCAACGAAAGGAACGGCACGGTAAGGGGAAACAAAGCTAAGGCAAAACAATGCAGGGCTAAGCAATGCACGGCAAGGCAAGGAAAGGGTAACGCAAGGCAAAGCACGGTGAGGCAAGACAAGGCAAATGCACGACAACGCACGGCTAGGCAATGCACGGGAAGGCAAGGAAAGGGTAACTCAAGGCAAGGCACGGTCAGGCGAGGCAAGGCTAAGGCACGACAACGCAAGGCTAGGCAATGCACGGAAGGCAAGCAAAGAGTAACGGAAGGCAAGGAAGGCAAGGGAAAGCAGGGGAAGGCAAGGGTAACGGAAGGAACGGCACGGTAAGGGGAAACAAGGCTAAGGCACGACAACGCAGGGCTAGCCAATGCACGGCAAGGAAAGGAAAGGGTAAAGCAAGGCAAGGCACGGTAAGGCAAGACAAGGCTAAGGCACGACAACGCACGGCTAGGCAATGCACGGCAAGGCCAGGAAAGGGTAACGCAAGGCAAGGCACGGTCAGGCGAGGCAAGGCTAAGGCACGACAATGCAAGGCTAGGCAATGAACGGAAGGCAAGCAAAGAGTAACGGAAGGCAAGGAAGGCAAGGGAAAGCAAGGGAAGGCAAGGGTAACGAAAGGAACGGCACGGCAAGGGGAAACAAGGCTAAGGCACGACAACACAGGGCTAGGCAATGCAGGGCAAGGCAAGGAAAGGGTAACGCAAGGCAAGGCACGGTTTGGCGAGGAAGGCGCATGCACGACAACGCAAGGCTAGGCAATGCACGGAAGGCAAGCAAAGAGTAACGGAAGGCAAGGAAGGCAAGGGAAATCAAGGCAAGGCAAGGGTAACAGAAGGAACGGCACGGCAAGGGGAAACAAGGCTAAGGCACGGCAACGCACGGCTAGGCAATGCACGGCAAGGCAAGGAAAGGGTAACGCAAGGCAAGGCACGATGAGGCAAGGCAAGGCTGATGCACGACAACGCACGGCTAGGCAATGCACGGCAAGGCAAGGAAAGGGTAACGCAAGGCAAGGCACGGTCAGGCGAGGCAAGGCTAAGGCACGACAACGCAAGGCTAGGCAATGCACGGAAGGCAAGCAAAGAGGAACGGAAGGCAAGGAAGGCTAGGGAAAGCAGGGAAAGGCAAGGGTAACGGAAGGAACGGCACGGTAAGGGCAAATAAGACTAAGGCACGACAACGCAGGGCTAGGCAATGCAGGGCAAGGCAAGGAAATGGTAACGCAAGGCAAGGCACGGTTTGGGGAGGCAAAGCTAATGCACGACAACGCAAGGCTAGGCAGTGCACGGCTAGGCAAGGAAAGAGTAACGGAAGGAAAGGAAGGCAAGGCAAAGCAAGGCAAGGCAAGTGTAACAAAAGGCAAGGCACGGCAAGGTGAAACAAGGCTAAGGAACGGCAACGCACGGCTACGCAATGCACGGCCAGGCAAGGAAAGGGTAACGCAAGGCAAGGCACGGTAAGGCAAGACAAGGCTAATGCACGACAACGCACGGCTAGGCAATGCACGGCCAGGCAAGGAAAGGGTAAGGCAAGGCAAGGCACGGTGAGGCAAGGCAAGGCAAATGAACGACAACACACGGCTAGGCAATGCACGGCAAGGCAAGGAAAGGGTAACGCAAGGCAAGGCACGGTCAGGCGAGGCAAGGCTAAGGCACGACAACGCTAGGCTAGGCCATGAACGGAAGGCAAGCAAAGAGTAACGGAAGGCAAGGAAGGCAAGGGAAAGCAAGGCAAGGCAAGGGCAACGAAAGGAACGTCACGGTAAGGGGAAACAAAGCTAAGGCACGACAATGCAGGGCTAGGCAATGCACGGCAAGGCAAGGAAAGGGTAACGCAAGGCAAAGCACGGTGAGGCAAGACAAGGCAAATGCACGACAACGCACGGCTAGGCAATGCACGGCAAGGCAAGGAAAGGGTAACGCAAGGCAAGGCACGGTCAGGCGAGGCAAGGCTAAGGCACGACAACGCAAGGCTAGGCAATGCACGGAAGGCAAGCAAAGAGTAACGGAAGGCAAGGAAGGCTAGGGAAAGCAGGGGAAGGCAAGGGTAACGGAAGGAACGGCACGGTAAGGGGAAACAAGGCTAAGGCACGACAACACAGGGCTAGGCAATGCAGGGCAAGGCAAGGAAAGGGTAACGCAAGGCAAGGCACGGTTTGGCGAGGCAAGGCTAAGGCACGACAACGCAAGGCTAGGCAGTGCACGGCTAGGCAAGGAAAGAGTAACGGAAGGCAAGGAAGGCAAGGCAAAGCAAGGCAAGGCAAGGGTAACAGAAGGAACGGCACGGCAAGGGGAAACAAGGCTAAGGCACGGCAACGCACGGCTAGGCAATGCACGGCAAGGCAAGGAAAGGGTAACGAAAGGCAAGGCAAGGCTAATGCACGACAAGGCACGGCTAGGCAATGCACGGCTAGGCAATGCACGGCAAGGCAAGGAAAGGGTAACGCCAGGCAAGGCACGGTCAGGCGAGGCAAGGCTAAGGCAAGACAACGCAAGGCTAGGCAATGCACGGCAAGGCAAGGAAAGGGTAACGCAAGGCAAGGCACGGTCAGGCGAGGCAAGGCTAATGCACGACAACGCAAGGCTAGGCAATGCACGGAAGGCAAGCAAAGAGTAACGGAAGGCAAGGAAGGCAAGGGAAAGCAAGGCAAGGCAAGGGTAACAGAAGGAACGGCACGGCAAGGGGAAACAAGGCTAAACGGCAACGCACGGCTAGGCAATGCACGGCAAGGCAAGGAAAGGGTAACGCAAGGCAAGGCACGGTGAGGCAAGGCAAGGCGGATGCACGACAACGCACGGCTAGGCAATGCACGGCAAGGCAAGGAAAGGGTAACGCAAGGCAAGGCACGGTAAGGCGCGGCAAGGCTAAGGCACGACAACGCAAGGCTAGGCAATGCACGGAAGGCAAGCAAAGAGTAACGGAAGGCAAGGAAGGCAAGGGAAAGCAAGGGACGGCAAGGGTAACGGAAGGAACGGCACGGTAAGGGGAAACAAGGCTAAGGCACGACAACGCAGGGCTAGCCAATGCACGGCAAGGAAAGGAAAGGGTAACGCAAGGCAAGGCACGGTCAGGCGAGGCAAGGCTAAGGCACGACAACGCAAGGCTAGGCAATGCACGGAAGGCAAGCAAAGAGTAACGGAAGGCAAGGAAGGCAAGGGAAAGCAAGGCAAGGCAAGGGTAACGGAAGGAACGGCACGGCAAGGGGAAACAAGGCTAAGGCACGGCAACGCACGGCTAGGCAATGCACGGCAAGGCAAGGAAAGGGTAACGCAAGGCAAGGCACGGTCAGGCAAGGCAAGGCTAAGGCACGACAACGCAAGGCTAGGCAATGCACGGACGGAAAGCAAAGAGTAACGGAAGGCAATGAAAGGAAGGGAAAGCAAGGCAAGGTAAGGGTAACGCAAGGCAAGGCACGGTGAGGCAAGGCAAGGCTGATGCACGACAACGCACGGCTAGGCAATGCACGGCAAGGCAAGGAAAGGGTAACGCAAGGCAAGGCACGGTCAGGCGAGGCAAGGCTAAGGCACGACAACGCAAGGCTAGGCAATGCACGGAAGGCAAGCAAAGAGGAACGGAAGGCAAGGAAGGCTAGGGAAAGCAGGGAAAGGCAAGGCGAGGCAAGGCTAAGGCACGACAACGCAAGGCTAGGCAATGCAAGGAAAGGGTAACGCAAGGCAAGGCACGGTTTGGGGAGGAAGGCGCATGCACGACAACGCAAGGCTGGGCAGTGCACAGCTAGGCAAGGAAATAGTAACGGAAGGCAAGGAAGGCAAGGGAAAGCAAGGCAAGGCAAGGGTAACGGAAGGAACGGCACGGCAAGGGGAAACAAGGCTAAGGCACGACAACGCAGGGCTAGGCAATGCACGGCAAGGCAAGGAAAGGGTAACGCAAGGCAAGGCACGATGAGGCAAGGCAAGGCTGATGCACGACAACGCAAGGCTAGGCAATGCACGGCAAGGCAAGGAAAGGGTAACGCAAGGCAGGCACGGTAAGGCGCGGCAAGGCTAAGGCACGACAACGCAAGGCTAGGCAATAAACGGAAGGCAAGCAAAGAGTAACGGAAGGCAAGGAAGGCAAGGGAAAGCGAGGGAAGGCAAGGGTAACGGAAGGAACGGCACGGCAAGGGGAAACAAGGCTAAGGCACGGCAACGCACGGCTAGGAAATGCACGGCAAGGCAAGGAAAGGTTAACGCAAGGCAAGGCACGGTAAGGCGCGGCAAGGCTAAGGCACGACAACGCAAGGCTAGGCAATAAACGGAAGGCAAGCAAAGAGTAACGGAAGGCAAGGAAGGCAAGGGAAAGCAAGGCAAGGCAAGGGTAACGGAAGGAACGGCACGGCAAGGGGAAACAAGGCTAAGGCACGGCAACGCACGGCTAGGCAATGCACGGCAAGGCAAGGAAAGGGTAACGCAAGGCAAGGCACGGTGAGGCAAGGCAAGGCTGATGCACGACAACGCACGGCTAGGCACGGTCAGGCGAGGCAAGGCTAAGGCACGACAACGCAAGGCTAGGCAATGCACGGCAAGGCAAGGAAAGGGTAACGCAAGGCAAGGCACGGTAAGGCGCGGCAAGGCTAAGGCACGACAACGCAAGGCTAGGCAATAAACGGAAGGCAAGCAAAGAGTAACGGAAGGCAAGGAAGGCAAGGGAAAGCAGGGGAAGGCAAGGGTAACGGAAGGAACGGCACGGTAAGGGGAAACAAGGCTAAGGCACGACAAGCAGGGCTAGCCAATGCACGGCAAGGAAAGGAAAGGGTAACGCAAGGCAAGGCACCGTTACGCGAGGCAAGGCTAAGGCACGACAACGCAAGGCTAGGCAATGCACGGAAGGCAAGCAAAGAGTAACGGAAGGCAAGGAAGGCAAGGGAAAGCAAGGCAAGGCAAGGGTAACGGAAGGAACGGCACGGCAAGGGGAAACAAGGCTAAGGCACGGCAACGCACGACTAGGCAATGCACGGCAAGGCAAGGAAAGGGTAACGCAAGGCAAGGCACTGTCAGGCGAGGCAAGGCTAAGGCACGACAACGCAAGGCTAGGCAATGCACGGACGGAAAGCAAAGAGTAACGGAAGGCAATGAAAGGAAGGGAAAGCAAGGCAAGGTAAGGGTAACGCAAGGCAAGGCACGGTGAGGCAAGGCAAGGCTGATGCACGACAACGCACGGCTAGGCAATTCACGGCAAGGCAAGTAAAGGGTAACGCAAGGCAAGGCACGGTCAGGCGAGGCAAGGCTAAGGCACGACAACGCAAGGCTAGGCAATGCACGGAAGGCAAGCAAAGAGGAACGGAAGGCAAGGAAGGCTAGGGAAAGCAGGGAAAGGCAAGGGTAATGGAAGGAACGGCACGGTAAGGGCAAATAAGACTAAGGCACGACAACACAGGGCTAGGCAATGCAGGGCAAGGCAAGGAAATGGTAACGCAAGGCAAGGCACGGTTTGGGGAGGCAAAGCTAATGCACGACAAAGCAAGGCTAGGCAGTGCACGGCTAGGCAAGGAAAGAGTAACGGAAGGAAAGGAAGGCAAGGCAAAGCAAGGCAAGGCAAGTGTAACAAAAGGCAAGGCACGGCAAGGGGAAACAAGGCTAAGGAACGGCAACGCACGGCTACGCAATGCACGGCCAGGCAAGGAAAGGGTAACGCAAGGCAAGGCACGGTAAGGCAAGACAAGGCTAATGCACGACAACGCACGGCTAGGCAATGCACGGCCAGGCAAGGAAAGGGTAACGCAAGGCAAGGCACGGTCAGGCGAGGCAAGGCTAAGGCACGACAACGCAAGGCTAGGCCATGAACGGAAGGCAAGCAAAGAGTAACGGAAGGCAAGGAAGGCAAGGGAAAGCAAGGCAAGGCAAGGGCAACGAAAGGAACGGCACGGTAAGGGGAAACAAAGCTAAGGCAAAACAATGCAGGGCTAGGCAATGCACGGCAAGGCAAGGAAAGGGTAACGCAAGGCAAAGCACGGTGAGGCAAGACAAGGCAAATGCACGACAACGCACGGCTAGGCAATGCACGGGAAGGCAAGGAAAGGGTAACTCAAGGCAAGGCACGGTCAGGCGAGGCAAGGCTAAGGCACGACAACGCAAGGCTAGGCAATGCACGGAAGGCAAGCAAAGAGTAACGGAAGGCAAAGAAGGCAAGGGAAAGCAGGGGAAGGCAAGGGTAACGGAAGGAACGGCACGGTAAGGGGAAACAAGGCTAAGGCACGACAACGCAGGGCTAGGCAGTGCACGGCAAGGCAAGGAAAGGGTAACGCAAGGCAAGGCACGGTAAGGCAAGACAAGGCTAATGCACGACAACTCACGGCTAGGCAATGCACGGCCAGGCAAGGAAAGGGTAACGCAAGGCAAGGCACGGTGAGGGAAGGCAAGGCAAATGCACGACAACGCACGGCTAGGCATTGCACGGCAAGGCCAGGAAAGGGTAACGCAAGGCAAGGCACGGTCAGGCGAGGCAAGGCTAAGGCACGACAACGCAAGGCTAGGCAATGAACGGAAGGCAAGCAAAGAGTAACGGAAGGCAAGGAAGGCAAGGGAAAGCAAGGGAAGGCAAGGGTAACGGAAGGAACGGCACGGCAAGGGGAAACAAGGCTAAGGCACGGCAACGCACGGCTAGGCAATGCACGGCAAGGCAAGGAAAGGGTAACGCAAGGCAAGGCACGGTCAGGCAAGGCAAGGCTAAGGCACGACAACGCAAGGCTAGGCAATGCACGGAAGGAAAGCAAAGAGTAACGGAAGGCAATGAAAGGAAGGGAAAGCAAGGCAAGGTAAGGGTAACGCAAGGCAAGGCACGGTGAGGCAAGGCAAGGCTGATGCACGACAACGCACGGCTAGGCAATTCACGGCAAGGCAAGGAAAGGGTAACGCAAGGCAAGGCACGGTCAGGCGAGGCAAGGCTAAGGCACGACAACGCAAGGCTAGGCAATGCACGGAAGGCAAGCAAAGAGGAACGGAAGGCAAGGAAGGCTAGGGAAAGCAGGGAAAGGCAAGGGTAACGGAAGGAACGGCACGGTAAGGGCAAACAAGACTAAGGCACGACAACACAGGGCTAGGCAATGCAGGGCAAGGCAAGGAAATGGTAACGCAAGGCAAGGCACGGTTTGGGGAGGCAAAGCTAATGCACGACAACGCAAGGCTAGGCAGTGCACGGCTAGGCAAGGAAATAGTAACGGAAGGAAAGGAAGGCAAGGCAAAGCAAGGCAAGGCAAGTGTAACAAAAGGCAAGGCACGGCAAGGGGAAACAAGGCTAAGGAACGGCAACGCACGGCTACGCAATGCACGGCCAGGCAAGGAAAGGGTAACGCAAGGCAAGGCACGGTGAGGCAAGGCAAGGCAAATGCACGACAACGCACGGCTAGGCAATGCACGGCAAGGCAAGGAAAGGGTAACGCAAGGCAAGGCACGGTAAGGCGCGGCAAGTCTAAGGCACGACAACGCAAGGCTAGGCAATAAACGGAAGGCAAGCAAAGAGTAACGGAAGGCAAGGAAGGCAAGGGAAAGCAAGGCAAGGCAAGGGTAACGGAAGGAACGGCACGGCAAGGGGAAACAAGGCTAAGGCACGGCAACGCACGGCTAGGCAATGCACGGCAAGGCAAGGAAAGGGTAACGCAAGGCAAGGCACGATGAGGCAAGGCAAGGCTGATGCACGACAACGCACGGCTAGGCAATGCACGGCAAGGCAAGGAAAGGGTAACGCAAGGCAAGGCACGGTCAGGCGAGGCAAGGATAAGGCACGACAACGCAAGGCTAGGCAATGCACGGCAAGGCAAGGAAAGGGTAACGCAAGGCAAGGCACTGTAAGGCGCGGCAAGGCTAAGGCACGACAACGCAAGGCTAGGCAATAAACGGAAGGCAAGCAAAGAGTAACGGAAGGCAAGGAAGGCAAGGGAAAGCAGGGGAAGGCAAGGGTAACGGAAGGAACGGCACGGTAAGGGGAAACAAGGCTAAGGCACGACAAGCAGGGCTAGGCAATGCACGGCAAGGAAAGGAAAGGGTAACGCAAGGCAAGGCACCGTTACGCGAGGCAAGGCTAAGGCACGACAACGCAAGGCTAGGCAATGCACGGAAGGCAAGCAAAGAGTAACGGAAGGCAAGGAAGGCAAGGGAAAGCAAGGCAAGGCAAGGGTAACGGAAGGAACGGCACGGCAAGGGGAAACAAGGCTAAGGCACGGCAACGCACGGCTAGGCAATGCACGGCAAGGCAAGGAAAGGGTAACGTAAGGCAAGGCACTGTCATGCGAGGCAAGGCTAAGGCACGACAACGCAAGGCTAGGCAATGCACGGACGGAAAGCAAAGAGTAACGGAAGGCAATGAAAGGAAGGGAAAGCAAGGCAAGGTAAGGGTAACGCAAGGCAAGGCACGGTGAGGCAAGGCAAGGCTGATGCACGACAACGCACGGCTAGGCAATTCACGGCAAGGCAAGTAAAGGGTAACGCAAGGCAAGGCACTGTCAGGCGAGGCAAGGCTAAGGCACGACAACGCAAGGCTAGGCAATGCACGGAAGGCAAGCAAAGAGGAACGGAAGGCAAGGAAGGCTAGGGAAAGCAGGGAAAGGCAAGGGTAACGGAAGGAACGGCACGGTAAGGGCAAATAAGACTAAGGCACGACAACACAGGGCTAGGCAATGCAGGGCAAGGCAAGGAAATGGTAACGCAAGGCAAGGCACGGTTTGGGGAGGCAAAGCTAATGCACGACAAAGCAAGGCTAGGCAGTGCACGGCTAGGCAAGGAAAGAGTAACGGAAGGAAAGGAAGGCAAGGCAAAGCAAGGCAAGGCAAGTGTAACAAAAGGCAAGGCACGGCAAGGGGAAACAAGGCTAAGGAAGGGCAACGCACGGCTACGCAATGCACGGCCAGGCAAGGAAAGGGTAACGCAAGGCAAGGCACGGTAAGGCAAGACAAGGCTAATGCACGACAACGCACGGCTAGGCAATGCACGGCCAGGCAAGGAAAGGGTAACGCAAGGCAAGGCACGGTCAGGCGAGGCAAGGCTAAGGCACGACAACGCAAGGCTAGGCCATGAACGGAAGGCAAGCAAAGAGTAACGGAAGGCAAGGAAGGCAAGGGAAAGCAAGGCAAGGCAAGGGCAACGAAAGGAACGGCACGGTAAGGGGAAACAAAGCTAAGGCAAAACAATGCAGGGCTAGGCAATGCACGGCAAGGCAAGGAAAGGGTAACGCAAGGCAAAGCACGGTGAGGCAAGACAAGGCAAATGCACGACAACGCACGGCTAGGCAATGCACGGCAAGGCAAGGAAAGGGTAACTCAAGGCAAGGCACGGTCAGGCGAGGCAAGGCTAAGGCACGACAACGCAAGGCTAGGCTATGCACGGAAGGCAAGCAAAGAGTAACGGAAGGCAAGGAAGGCAAGGGAAAGCAGGGGAAGGCAAGGGTAACGGAAGGAACGGCACGGTAAGGGGAAACAAGGCTAAGGCACGACAACGCAGGGCTAGCCAATGCACGGCAAGGAAAGGAAAGGGTAAAGCAAGGCAAGGCACGGTAAGGCAAGACAAGGCTAATGCACGACAACGCACGGCTAGGCAATGCACGGACGGAAAGCAAAGAGTAACGGAAGGCAATGAAAGGAAGGGAAAGCAAGGCAAGGTAAGGGCAACGCCAGGCAAGGCACGGTCAGGCGAGGCAAGGCTAAGGCACGACAACGCAAGGCTAGGCTATGCACGGCAAGGCAAGGAAAGGGTAACGCAAGGCAAGGCACGGTCAGGCGAGGCAAGGCTAAGGCACGACAACGCAAGGCTAGGCAATGCACGGAAGGCAAGCAAAGAGGAACGGAAGGCAAGGAAGGCTAGGGAAAGCAGGGAAAGGCAAGGGTAACGGAAGGAACGGCACGGTAAGGGCAAACAAGACTAAGGCACGACAACACAGGGCTAGGCAATGCAGGGCAAGGCAAGGAAATGGTAACGCAAGGCAAGGCACGATTTGGGGAGGCAAAGCTAATGCACGACAACGCAAGGCTAGGCAGGGCACGGCTAGGCAAGGAAAGAGTAACGGAAGGAAAGGAAGGCAAGGCAAAGCAAGGCAAGGCAAGTGTAACAAAAGGCAAGGCACGGCAAGGGGAAACAAGGCTAAGGAACGGCAACGCACGGCTACGCAATGCACGGCCAGGCAAGGAAAGGGTAACGCAAGGCAAGGCACGGTGAGGCAAGGCAAGGCAAATGCACGACAACGCACGGCTAGGCAATGCACGGCAAGGCAAGGAAAGGGTAACGCAAGGCAAGGCACGGTAAGGCGCGGCAAGTCTAAGGCACGACAACGCAAGGCTAGGCAATAAACGGAAGGCAAGCAAAGAGTAACGGAAGGCAAGGAAGGCAAGGGAAAGCAAGGCAAGGCAAGGGTAACGGAAGGAACGGCACGGCAAGGGGAAACAACGCTAAGGCACGGCAACGCACGGCTAGGCAATGCACGGCAAGGCAAGGAAAGGGTAACGCAAGGCAAGGCACGATGAGGCAAGGCAAGGCTGATGCACGACAACGCACGGCTAGGCAATGCACGGCAAGGCAAGGAAAGGGTAACGCAAGGCAAGGCACGGTCAGGCGAGGCAAGGCTAAGGCACGACAACGCAAGGCTAGGCAATGCACGGCAAGGCAAGGAAAGGGTAACGCAAGGCAAGGCACTGTAAGGCGCGGCAAGGCTAAGGCACGACAACGCAAGGCTAGGCAATAAACGGAAGGCAAGCAAAGAGTAACGGAAGGCAAGGAAGGCAAGGGAAAGCAGGGGAAGGCAAGGGTAACGGAAGGAACGGCACGGTAAGGGGAAACAAGGCTAAGGCACGACAACGCAGGGCTAGCCAATGCACGGCAAGGAAAGGAAAGGGTAACGCAAGGCAAGGCACCGTTACGCGAGGCAAGGCTAAGGCACGACAACGCAAAGCTAGGCAATGCACGGAAGGCAAGCAAAGAGTAACGGAAGGCAAGGAAGGCAAGGGAAAGCAAGGCAAGGCAAGGGTAACGGAAGGAAC